>NC_141698.1:1059145513-1059730513 GCF_964263255.1 Lissotriton vulgaris | reverse complement strand
CCACATCTGGACATACCCGTCCCACTTAAAGTGTCACACTGAGGTATATTAAAAAGCAAAGGATTGAACTCTTGAATTCGTATCAGCCACTGGTAATCACTCGGGCTGTATACTTCAGTGCATCCCTTTCAGTGTCAAGGCAGGTGGCATCAAAGGAATGGATGCCCCTACAGCCCCTGCAGGGCAGGATACCCCCAACCCTCCAAGGGGCCGCTTACCCCTCGGGGGCACATTCAGCCCATGGCCAATGAATATCTGTGAGATATGGGAAACTCTAGGGTCGCTCGTCACATTCTGCAGGGGGCGGGGCATTGTTTTGCGTATGACCCCTGCATCGGTCAGGGGTAGGAGGAGCACATGCAGGACCAGCATGCAGAAGATCTCTGTATGAAGAAAAAGGTGCAAACCCACCTCTGGGAACTGTGAGGGGAATCAGTAACACGTTATGTTGGGTTCACGAGATATCGCTGGATCTCGCCAACATTCTCATGGTATTGTTGAGCTTTCTCAGTCTCTGCATCCTGCCTTACCCACCCTCATGCCCTCAATGGGCTGACTTCTGTTGTTTGTTGCTCTTAGGCTGTGTGGCCTTAATAGAGGGCATCTTAAAAGGATACTTTGTGAAGGTTAGTTTAAAAGTGCCGTGGGTTCTACATTGGAAGGTCCTTGTAAGGTCTTGTGTGTTGGATGGTGTGCCGAAGGACTTTCCTTCTTTTTGGGTGGATTGGGGGTTGGATTGTCCATGGCTTGGCTGCAGTGAAGTCCTTTCTTTGTATGCATAACAATTCAGCAGGTGATTGTCATGGTGAGCAGAACCAGAACTGGACGCACAGCAGAGACTAGGGTGCTACAACACAAGGACCGTGCAGCCCTTAACTATCAATACCGATTTTTCTTTGCATGTTTCAGTAGGTCTTTTATTTTGAAATGTTTAAGATCAGAGCTTTTAGGGCACATTTACAAAAAAACACTTCTGTCTGTAAATTTCACTTTTACCCTCAAATTGCATTTTTCACGAGTATAAAGCATGTCTGTGATTCACAAAATGTAGATTTACATTTCTAAAAAGATTCACTTGCACTTTTCCTGTTCAGTGACTCTTTGTCCAGGTGCTGGCAGTGGGCACTTCATGGGGGAATTCTCTGTAATGCTCTGAACACCCATAAATATTACTGATTGCAGGTGTGCAGTAAAACAGCAGGGGCCTCATTTATGAGGCCTTGCGTCAGTTTTGCGCTGCTGATGCGTCACTTTTTGTGACGCATCGGTGGCGTAAAACATGCGCCTTGTTGCGCCATATTTAAAAAGTGACGCATCTAGGTAGATGCGTCACTTTTTAAACCCCTGCGCCAAATTATACCTGCGTCAGGTATAATGTATGCAGAGGGGGCGTTCCCCCGCAAAAAGCCTCGTAATAGTGACGCAGTGAAATCTATGAGATTTCACTGCGCCACTTTTAGGACGCTGTTGCGTCCAAATCTTGCGCCTGCCTCACAGCAGGCGTAAGACTGACGCAAGCCCTTTCACATGGGGCTCTCCCCATGTGAAAGGACGCATTGCTGGAGACGCGTCACTTTTGTGACACACCCCAGCAATGCGTCATTTTTACGCTTACAGATGCGTCAGAAATACTGACGTATCTGTAACTCCTTGCGACATGATGCGTCATACTTTAAATATGACGCATCGTTGGTGTCGCAAGAAGTGCGCAGTGAAAAGTGACGCATCGCTGTTTTCACGCAGCGATGCGTCACTTTTCATAAATAAGGCCCCTGGAGAGGGACTCCTAGTGACAACAAGAGTAAAGCCGCTTCAGGGGTGGGACTGGAAAGAGAATACTGCCAAGAAGGAGGGCAGTATGTGGAAGGGGTTTCTCCACAAGCAAAAAATATTGAAACTGTGGAATACATTTCTGCATGCATAAAACCCCTTCAAAGCTGCGGGCCTACCTTACAAAGTCATAAGTGGGAATTCACAAGTGGTTTCCAGGTGTACTGCTTGGAAATTGCAACTGTTTCCGCTTCCCAGATGGGATCATGGAAATCTTTGCAAAATCAGAAACAGCCTGAAATTTACTCACGAGATAAAAATGAAATAATTTGATACAATGCCCAACTTTCTTTGTGAATTGGCACCTTTTAGTTTTACTTAAAAGCAGAAGCATTAAACTGCTCAATTTCCTCGAGGTCTTAACATGGTGCGGGTCTCTGCTATGTTCTCAAACCCCCATAAATGCTTTGAACCTCCTCCTGTTATTTAAGGGTTCTGGGGATTGTGGGACGGTTTGAACCTTTGGGATAAGGAAGGCTTACAGACTCAGGCAGCAGGACCACTTGCCTCTGCTACTATCTGAATACCAAAACAGGCATGCGTGACAAGGCATTACCTTTGTGTACCTTGTGTCATAAATGGGGAATAACGCACCAGCATGAGCTGTCTCTTGAAGTTTTCTTATTCTTCATTGGTTTTGTGAATATCTATGCAATGATGTCTCTGGATGTAGCCTTGTGATTTGCTTCCCAAGCCAATAGCAATCCCTGGTCCAGCTGAGCTGGGGCGCTGATGCGATAACCGCAGTGATTCAAGGCTCTCATCCCTTTCTTTGCATTGCATGGCAGGAGTGGGAATGTGACGACACATGCCAACAAAACCATCACATCTTTGTAAGATGTGGCTTTTGGGGTATCCGTCAGGTCTGCAAGGTAGAGGAGGTTGGAGGAGACCATTGCAGGATATTAGGCTGTCCACTGGAAGCAGGTTTGGTGCTTTCATTTGCTGATGGGTTTTGGTTTTTCCATGGAAGAAGTGGGTCGCCACAGAGCGGTTGTATTTGGAGCATGGGATTAATGGGTCTGGCAGGGGGTTGATGCAGTGCTTGCTTGTCTTGAAGATCTGCTTCATTGATGGTCTTGGATTAGTAACTGGCCTTAGTTGCTGAGATGAGTTGTGTGCGCATAGTGTGGAGAACCTTTAATTGTGTATCTGCTTGTCTTCCATTTTTTTCCTGCCTGCACATTATGCACTTGTTGTCTGTGATGTCTTCATGGCACCAGGTTTCAGATGGTTGTTGTTTGCACTGATGTGTTTTCATTGGTGCATGGATGGATGTACATGGTCTTCCAGTAAAATGTTGTAAATGATATTGATGGTGGAATCTGGCACGGTGGTGTTTGGGTGAGTTATTGGTTCAAGCTGTAGATAGTCAATGGAGAACCTTGGGTTGACCTTGATGGGTTGATTGGATGTGGGCCATGATGATGGGGCGGTGAGATGATCAATCTTGCACAAAGGGATGGGAGGTTTGTATAAGACGATTGGTCATGTCCAGAGCACGAGGCCAAGGGTGTGGTCTTCAAAGAGGGTATTTAAACTTTCCTGTTGATATTTACATAATGCAATAGTCGTGCATGCTCAGAGTAAGTGAAATGGAAATTTTTGTGAAGTAGCAAAATGTCAGAATTTACTCACATGACTTGGCGCTTACAAACTGAGTACATGACAAAAGTTTCCCACACTTTTGTGAAACAGGCCCATGGAGGTAAAATACATTTCAGCAGCCTAACCATACCACATTTAAGAATTCATAGGAAGGGCTTGTGCTGGTTTTAGGATACATTATAAAGTTTATACTGTTGACACTGTATGAAAACGGACACTCCGCAATGGCCCTAGAATCCTTATCTGCTATCAACATGTATGTGTCTCCGACTGTTTCTACCTCTCAAAGGTTTACCCTCTTAGTGTCTTCTATTTTTTAAAATACTTATTGTCTTGCTTGCTGTGTGTGACGGATGCTTACTCCCACAACCCTCTTGGAATGCTTCTTTTCTCACCATCCATTGGAGCCTTCAGTAATTTCTGTTGCTGGGTTTTTTATGCAGATCCCAAGCCCTGGCTGTTACAAGTGGGCTCATTAACTGGTTTCAGTGAGGAGTAAAGCTGGTGTTTGAATAAATGTTAGGCCCGTTCCATGAAGGTTCCTCCCTGCTCCTTCCTCATAGGAAAATCAAACTCAACTAATAGTTCAGTCAAGTTTACCCTTGCAATGTTGTCACGGTCAATATCAAATAATTGACATCACTCAACAATCTATAAGATTATTTGAACCCAGGTTGGTGGAGTCCATTAAAAAATACAGACTATACAACTGCAATGTGGACACTAAACATATGTGGAGAAGAGAGAACCAAAAATGGTAAAGGATAATTTCGTTTATTGGAGTGAAACTTACTGTGTCTTCCCTCTTGTAAGGCCAGACTCCAAGGTCCGAAGCACTGTTGTGAGTTCCCGCACATTCCACAATTACAGACTCCTTTTCGCTCTATTCCTCACATCGGGTTCGTCTATGCCTAAATGATGGTTGCCCGTTTGCATGTTTCATCTGGGCACCCCCTCGACAGTTAATGATATGCTTTCCTTTAACGTGATAGTTCTTTCCAAAACCGTACCCAGTGTTGGCACTCTGCCCTTTCACAAGGACCACATCCACTCACTAACAGTTCCTTTTAGTGCCAGGGACTGCCATGGCAATGTGTGCATCCTGAAAGCAAAAAAATGCATTTGCTTTTAACCACAAAATACCGATAGCTTCCCCACCAATAAAGGTTTGCAAACAAAACCTGACAAAACAAGCATTGGCAAAGGCAAGCAGCTGGCAGCCAGGGCTAGACCTATTGGCTTTGCCAGTGCTTGTTATTCCTGCTCTTGTTTTCTAAGATCCCAAGCTGCTCTACTGTGTGTTGTTTACATGCACAGCCCAAATTGGCTGAAGCTCTATAAAGTCACAATGCCTCTTTGACTGTAAATGTTCCTGTGCCTGTCTGGACTGACGAGATGTGACGCAAGGGCCTATCAGCCGTACATGACCCCAACATTCATCCAGAAAGGCCAGGAGGCGCCTTGGCACCTCTGCCGGACAGCTCACACTGGGCCGGCTACCTGCCGCTGTGTCCCCTCCTGGGCTAGCTGGCCCAGTGTCTGTGCTGCAAGACTTCAGGCACAAAGTCCCCCGTGCTGCAGAAGTCCCCAATGATTCCCCTCTTCGTCTCCCTCAAGTCAAGACTGTCTCTCCGCACAGACCACCCTGTCTCAGAGACAAGGCCAGAGGTCCAACACAGAATAGGCAGCGTGTTCCAACACGTATTTCTCTGTCCACAGTGATCTATAGAAACAATGGAAGTATCCCAAATTTAATATACTCAAAATAACACTGTGGCATCACGTATTCCTCATTGCGTAGGGCCATGCTTGCTTACTCAACCAATCTTACTTAATGCAGGGTCAGAAACGTGATCACCTGTAATTCATAGTTTAGCAAAGATCGAAAGCAAAGCGGACAAGCCTGAGTATTGCATTCGCCACATCTTAATTCTCAATAACTTCGAATTCTACACATCGCCTGTTTGGGGCCCAGCCATTCACGGTGCATTGGCAGCCCCTGGGCACACACGTGAGCGCGCCAGAGTCCAGGAAGGGGAGTGTTCCCAATTGTTTGAGCCAACGCCGTGTTCAAGGCCAGCGGAGCGGGTCGCCCGGCCATCAATACCCGTTTACTTCGAGCAGCACAGAGCCCAATGCTTGTTGCAACGCACGTCATTTGTTAATGGACGGACAATCGAATCAGAGTGACTACGTCACGGCGAGGTGTAGCTACCTCAAGGCACTGAAAGCATGACAGGCGGCGCCCGATGACGTGTGTCCCCGGGCCGGCACTAGGCTCGCGCGCTTTTTTATTTATTAATATTTACAAGCAGTGACGTTTGTTCTTCATGGTTGGAACAGTGGATTACTGCCCCAGTAAGAAACGATATAGGAATGAAAAAATGTCTGCATGCGCACGTGCATGCACAATGACGTGGGAACCCTGTCACGGGTGCCTTCTTGGCTAGGCTGAACTATTTACTACAGGTAGTTTTTAAACCGGCTTTATGAGCTCCCTTTCACAGATTCTAGCGTCTCAACAGATTACATATATATATATATATATATATATATATATATATATATATATATATATATATATATATATATATATATATATATATATTTTTTTTTTTCGTGGCTCCATTCCAAATACACACATCCGGACTCATTCGCTGCAGTCCCTTTTGTGACGCAGGGTTGAGGTTGGATTTAAAATTGCTCCCGTGACTGGTTTTGGTTTTCGTTCCTACTCTGATTGTAAAGAATTATTAATAACGCAAGCATTGAAAATAACCCATGACTGCACCATGGAATGAGTAGATCCAGGATTGATGCGGAACACATTAAATCTCTGCGCAGAGGCGAAGTGGAGTAGGAAACAGCAATGATTGGAATTCAGAGGGCCCCACAGGCCCCTTGGTCTGGGTGTCACTGCACCTGCTGTACTATTGATAGCTTTTAGGCCCTTGTCTGCCTGTCGCCGGCTGTTCTTCAGAATGGACTCTATTTGCTAGTGTTTCTCATCACCAATCAAGGCTAGCGGTTCCCCCGACTCCCTTTCCAAGGCTCTTCACCTTGTTTGAGAGTCTTTCGTCTGCGGCAGTAGCGGAGTCCTTACGGATATTCATCACAGTTACCAGGATGCGGGGATCGCGTCCACTGGCCAACAGGGAGAAAGTCTATTTAGAAAGCGAGCGTTGCTGAGCTTGGCCGCTCCAGGCACTGTAGGTCATTCATCTGGTGTGGCGCTTAGCACCACTTGTCTGAATAGTCTTTTCGTTGTACTCGATTCCTTCACGTTCTCTACCATGGTGTTTAGTGCACCGATCTCAGGTTGGAACCCAAAGGGTTATTCAAGATTATGAGTCTGCTGGCCCAAAGGGTTATTCAAGATTATAAGTCTGCTGGCCCAAAGGGTTATTCAAGATAGTACGTCAACTGACGAAGGGTTGAAAGTGTGATGAGTGTTCCTCTTTGGAGATCTTTGCCTGAAAATGTAATTTCTTCTCAAAATCTGTTTAGGAAACTTTGTAGAACTCTCCCACAAAAAGTAGGTATTTGAAGATTTTTTTTCCTGCTCAACCTACCTTAAACAAAGTTTTCCATCGGCTGTTCCTTTGCTAAGTAAAAAAGTCGAATTCGCATGCCACATGGGAGTCATCCTCCCTACTTCCATTTTTGTGGAGCCGCCTTATTTTGAAACCTTGATTATCTCTGTCATACTTGGCATATTTGCTGCCCTCCTGTAAAATATTCTTCGATGAATGGTAATTTTCAAAGTAAAAATGTAACATGTGATTCCACATATCCTATCTAAAATGTGTACGAGCAACCTTTCTATAACAGGGTGGCTCATGCAATGGCATAATACGTTAACGTCCAAAAATTAAAAAGCTATACAGATATAATGCACATTTTCATGTAATACAATAATCAGAATCATTGATTCTTTTTCTCATGAATTACACCGCGATTGAGTATATAGAAGTTTAATATATATAAGTTAATTAAAACTGACAATGAAATTAATTTTTCAATCAATTGCTCTTAGGCATAGTAATGATAATATTAATAATAAGTCATAACTTTTTTTGATAACGTGTAACAGGTACATAGACAAGGTCTCGGTTTTCAACAGATATTATATCGCACATTGGTGTGAGATTTTCAGAGTACCTGCCCTCGCTTATATTTTTTTGAAGTTATGATGAGGGAATATGTCCGAAATATTTGTTGAGAAAATTAATATTCACATAAAAAACTCAATTATTGTCCCAGCTGAAGCTTTCACAGAAATCCTCATGAATAAATATGCTAATGAATGAAAACAATTGATATATAATATATTAGTCTTAGAACTGAAGAAACAAGAAAGTAATATACTCTATGAGCTTTATTTAGAACCTTACGTAAGTGTAGGTTATGTGAACAGTGTTGAAGATGATAAATGCAACTGCTGCATTGTAGATAAAAAGTATTCTGGTAATACACATAAGATAAATGTTATTGAGTAATAGATATTCCTGATGCAGGTTGACGAAAACCAGTAGACCGAAACATGTCGATGAATGAAAGTAATTCCTAAAGAATATTAACTGATCGACAATTTCTACTGTTGCATTTAATGGATACCTGTTATATTGCACAGCTGGCTCTTCCTCTGCACTGCAGGTAATTGTGTAGTTGACTACTTTCAGCATGCTATTTAGTGATAGATTATGTGCAGAACATTTCTACATGCATGAGACAGGCATTACTTTCAAATATACAGGAAGCTTGCACTGTGCTCAAAAGACTATTCACATTTAAAGACAGCCTAATACGAATATGTTAATTGAGCTGTTGTATCTTCTGTGTTGCATTTTGTACCCACACTATCAGGAATGGTTTGCACATCGCCAGCCTTAACACACTTGCAAGCTCTTCAAAGAGGACGAGTTCCCCATTAGTGTTCAACTGTACATAAGCTGTGTAAAAGTCGCAGTTCTGCAGTCTGTGCTTGCAGGATAAATTGGTCCATCTCCCGCTGGTGCACTGAGCTCAATATTTGGAAATGTTTCTCACTGTCTCCCCATGTTTCACAGGCATGAGATGATTCATTTATTTTTCAGGGATGAGGTGCAGGGCAGGTTGTTTTCCAAATTATCAGATTGGAATAATTTTTTTGTAAATTCTCTATGAGCTGCCACCCATCCTGAATTTTTGGCAAGTTAAGAAAAACTCATTTATTGATCGTGTAAAAATATGGATGCATGAACCTCGTTGACTCGTAACAATCCACCCTTCCCCTGCCAACCTCTCCTCCTCTTCTCCCTTTGATCGTTCCAATTAAATCCCTTTTTCGTTCTTCTCCTCATTCGTCTTCCTGCGCTGTCTTTTCTTTTACTCCTTCTCCTTCTCTCTTTCACTCCATTCTTTCCTTTCCATCCTTCTGCAAACCTACCTCTCCCCTAACATCCGGTCCAAAGCCCACAACCCTCACCCCACTCTGCTCCTAATATCACTTTTATTGTAGAATTGATGACCGCACAGCCCGCTACTAATGCTTGTTATTGGCCCTTACTTGACTTATAGACCCACGCACCAATCAAGGGTGCATAAGGATAAAGCACTTAGATGATTGGTATTGGTTTGCTCCAATGCCAGTAATGCTATTAGCAAAAGGTTCTGCTTCCTCCCCTTCTACTGTCCTTTCATAACTTCAGCAGTGAGGGCTGCAGCTGATTGGCTACCCCGTTCGCATCCTTCTGTGGGATGTGCTGTCTTTTTTTTAGTTACAATAAGATCAAACCTTCCATTACAAGGCAGCAAGATGGCCGGTTAGGTAAGCACTCGCCTCTGACAGCCGCTGTGGATTGCGGTTAATGGTGGTGCAGTCCAGCAAGGCCGACTCAGCGTTTCCTACACCCAACTATGGCAAGTGTGGCACATCGAGTGCCATTCATTTGGGTAACATTAACACCTGCTACTTACTGCAACTACGTCTGTATCCCACCAGGAACACTGACTCTGAGTGGGATATGGCCCTGGCCACTAGGGGTCACTGCAAGGAGCCCGGTGTATCTGGGCCAGCTCCAGCGTCACTCAGGGCAGATTCACACCCCGTGAATCCGCTGTAGGGACAGAGGCAAGGGTTTTAGACAGTGACAATTCCCGGCCACTGCCCAACCGCTGGAACCCAGAGGGGGAACAGACAACACTTCACAGCCTTCCCATCTCTGACCCAAGACAGTCGGCCAAACCATCATGCGCACTTAAGTGCGCTAACCCGTCCTCCCCCTGCCGTCACATAGCCCAACCGAGCCAGCCCCACCAAAACCTGGCTTGTACTAAAAATAAAATAATATTCACATAATGTTATTAATGTTGTATTATCAATCTAGTTTTCCTTTTGCACTCAGTGGGGCAATGCTCCCCCGCCTTAGCGGCGGAGCCGCTGCTGAGTATTCGTGGGTCTGTATGGTAATTCACATTTTACAAACTCTCGTAACTGTTCGGTTTTGGTGCAGAATATTGACCAGAATCATATTTGAGCCAATATTACCCCAAATCGGGAAATCTCATAATAAAGGCCAGAATGAGTGAGCATGGTCCTTGATGGCGGAATTGCTTCATTTTCTGCGCTCACTGAAGGGATTAGTGGTCCACAGAGCCCCTGATAGTGAAGTTACTCTCTTCCCTATCAGTGAGATCATTAAAGAGGTGCTGGTGCCCAGTTGACTACTTGTTGCCCCTGCCAGCACTGCCGATGACAGTACCAACTCAACTACTAACCATCACATCTTACAAGTGTGACAATTCAGAATATTCCAGGCCCACTAAGGTAATAGAATGGATTGGGTGGCAGGCATTAGTAATTAGGAATTTTTAATGTATATTGAATTAATAAGCAAATTGGTCTGCTCATCTCTAAATTTGACAAACAGTGCCACCATGTGACGGACTGTCAGAAGTGCCAATGTTGATAATTAAGTGCAGGTACCGAGCACCGGAAACCACTGACTCAAATTAAGCACTGCCTCCAGGAGATTCCTCATAGAAAAGTAAAGATCGTATTGTATGGTCTGTGGGAAGATCCTGTGGGAGAGATACATGGATGCCTTATTCTGTCTGCATTTGTGAGTGAATGAGTGATTCTTTTGTACTGGGCCCTGCCTCTTCACGCCTACGACCCGATATCAAAGTTTCAACTCTACACTGTGTTCCACCATTGGCCGCACCGGTTAGAGGTAAATGTTTAAAATATGGGCTCATTTTTTGAGACAGAAGATCGGAGATGCTGCCTGCGTGCCGGGCATGTGATAAGATTGCATAGTCGACAAAAGCAGATTTGCATTCTAGAGACTGGAGCTACAGACTGTCCTCACACGACTGACCCGTTATGGAGATGATTAAATGGCACAATCAGCAAGACAACTGCAAAGATCTGATCCAAGTCCATGGTGGCAAGTGCCAAGACTGAGACCATGTGATGTATGTGGTATTTCTATAGCACAAACCTACCCAGAAGGCAGCTGAGCGCTGTTCAGGGTCAAAGTCAAGCATAAAGTCAGTGATTGATAGGAGAGGTAGTTGGTTTGTGCACAGTTAATGCATTATCATGTGTTCTTTAAAGAGGTGAGCACGGTTTGTGCAGGGTTAATGCATTATCATGTGTTCTTTAACCCCTTCGCTGCGGCGGCTATTCCGCCGCAGCGCTAAGGGGGTGGGGCAGTCACGCGGCGGTTCCGTGCTTGTGACGGAACCGCTCCGTCACGGCTCGCGGGTGAGCTGTGCTTGTGACGGAACGGTTCCATCACGAACCCGCCCGCCCATTATTTCGTCAGCGCAGACGCGGAATTCGCGCCGCGCAGGCGCGGCAAGCGGGCCGTGACGGAACCGTTCCATCACAAGCACAGCTCACCCGATGCTTGTGACGGAACGGTTCCGTCACAAGCATGCAAGGGGTTAAAGAGGGGAGCCTTCAGCTCTATCCTAAATGGGAGCAGCGTTGGTGCGGTCCTGATGGGACTTTGTTCCAGGTCCTGGGTGCATTGATGGAAGAAACCTGCTGCCTTGTTTTTTACACTTCTTAGCCTGCCTTACAGGGATGTCTTGCAACTTTAAAAATCGGTTGGGCGCAGCATGCCGTAACACTCACAGATATCGTTGCCTTTCTCTTCTCCCCTCAGGTGGTTTACTTCCTGCATACTAATCTAACCAATCCTGGAGCTACTACAAGCAGCTCCAGGATTGGTTGGAGCAGGCTAACCCAGTGCTCATTTTGAGGCTGGGGTCCTGTGCCTGCAATCCCTCTGCTGTTTTAAAGCACTGGGATTGTGGGCTTTAAAGTGAGCATGACAGATTGACCGACTGTAGACACCCCTCCAATCTGTCATGCGCACTGATCAGTCATCCTGTGATACGCAAAAATCTGTAGGCCCCGCCTCTACAATCACGATTGTGCTAGCATGGCTGCCGGCACCCAGAATAATAAAATGTTAGCAAGGTAATGGCCATTTTATTATTCTGTGGGTATCTGCTGCGCTCTCTGCGGGGGCAATGCTTAACGGAGGAGCCGTCGCTGCTGTCTTAGCTGAGGGCGTGCCAGTGTGCTGAGATCCACCTGAGAAGAGGCGGCACTAGTCGTGATCGCTTTGTAAACGATGCCGCTGATTTTAAAGAGGTGCTGGCTGGCAAGGGGAGTTAAGGGAGTTCCATCAGCTGGAGGGGGGGGGGGGGTGAATGTATGGATGTGTTTTTTATGATGTTTAAGGATTTGGCTGGGACATGTTTCTGTGACATATCCTACTTTTGGCCCAATAAGATAGTATATACATTTGGATATGACGTATATGTTAGAGGTACTTAATAATGAATAACTTTTTCAAAAGGAAACAAAGATTACAAGTGCTGAATTGAAGCACTGGTAAGTCCTGCAGATGTACTTAAATTGATGCATCGGTTAGAAGGAAACAGGACATGGGTTCAAAATCTTGTTTACAAGGACGATTTTTAAATTACCAATCAATCAATCAAGAATTTGTAGAGCGCACTACTTACCCGTGAGGGTCTGAACAGCCAGGTCTTGAGAAGCCTCCTGAAGGTCAGCAGGTCTTGGGTCTGTCGTAGGCGAGGTGGGAGGGTGTTCCAGGTCTTGGCGGCTAGGTGGGAGAAGGATCTGCTGCCGGTGGTTGTTCTTCGGATGCAAGGGACGATGTCGAGGGCGAGGTCGGCAGAACGGAGCTGGCGGTTGGGGATGTAGAAGAAGAGTCGTCTGTTGAGGTAGGCTGGGCCGGTCTTGTGGAGTGCCTTGTGTGCGTGGATGAGGAGCTTGAAGGAAATCCTCTTGTACAATGATTGAGTTCCTAGAGAGATCTTGACGGCAAATTCCCCGGCTCCAGAAAAAAAGCACTTTGTTCCCCAGGGTCCCCTTCACCACTAGACATACGAGCCAAGACTGTCAGCTGTCTCCAGCTACCACAAAGTATCACACAGGGGTGTAGCTTCAATGTCTGGCATCAAGAATGGGTCAGGCTTCAAAGAACGTGTTTCTTCATCCAATGAAATGTATTGTGACACAGCTGTTATAAACGCATCTTCGAGTTATCGAGGGTTCTGTTTGGGGAACAGTCAACGAATGGCATTTATTATAACTTTATCTGCTGCACTGTATGTTTTTCTGTTTTGTGTGCGTTTGTTTCCACTTGCTTTGTGTTGCCGTGCTGGCCTGATTATTTTCTTCTGCATTTGTGAGATTGTCTCACAAAATAGCCGTGCATACCTCGTCGCCAAGCTTGTGCTGTTTTTAGTCTTTGTCCAAAAACTCAATAAAGTTGTGTTGACCTCAGGGATATGATAGCTTTGCACAAACACTGAGTAAGATTTGCGTAGGGAGTGATTGTCGAATGCCGGAAGTCCACTGAGGCGTGACGTAGGGATGGTCCCTGCTACCCATATGTTGCTGCACCGCGTGGACCGGTTTTAGTAATCTGAAAACACTCATCTTCTCAAAGCAGAACTGCCTTTAGCACCTGGTAGTTTTAGCAACTGGTTGTTTGTGAGTTCAAAAAGTACTCTTTATTCTATGATATATTCTATGATAAAAAGCGCCAAAAAAGAACAATTCCTAGAAGGCATCAATCAGTCCAACAACAAACAGAAAGAAATCTTCAAAATAGTTGATGAGGTCATGAACCCCAGAATCCTCAGGCAAGAGATACCGCCTTCACTGGCACTCTGTAACTCCATAGCAAACTACTTCGAACAGAAAATACTGAACCTCACCAAAGACTTCCCAGACTCTCCTGAACCCACTCCGTATGATAATTTAGGACTAACCAACAGTAAACCTCAGCTAAAAAACTTTACCCCCATCAGCCTCGACGAAACTCGACAAGCCATTCTCTCCAGCAAATCAGGCTCCCCTTTTGACCCGTGCCCCCTACTGCTGTACCACACTTTGGTAGACACGGTCAATCCAACTATAAATTCCATCATAAACTCCTCTCTGGCCACTGCCGCCATCCCATCTGAATGGAAGCTTGCTGCTGTAAAACCACTGCAGAAAAAGCCCCTAGCTGATCCCACCACGCTCTCCAACCTTCGCCCAATTTCGCTGCTTCCACTGCTGTTCAAACTTACTGAGGCAGCAGTAAACAAACAGCTGACTAAACATCTGGAGGAAAACCACCTCCTACACCCCAACCAGGCAGGTTTCAGGGCAAAACACTCCACGGAGTCGGCCCTTCTACATACAGTAGAGACACTTAAGATGGCACTGGATCAAGGAAAAAAGGCCGTCCTGATCGTGCTCGATCTGTCGGCGGCCTTTGATACGGTCTCACACCCCGTATTAATTGGCCGCCTGGCAGAATCGGGGCTAGCAGGAACCGCCTTCAAATGGCTGAAAAACTTCCTAAGCAATAGGAAACAAGTCACCATATTAGGAAGCCACTGCTCAGATGAAAAAACACTAAAAACAGGAGTACCACAAGGCTCAAGCTTGAGCCCGGTTCTCTTTAACCTTTATATGACCCCTTTGATCGAACTCATCACATCCTTCAACATCAGTACGATATCCTACGCGGATGACACCCAGCTCATCCTGATATTGGACAACAACTCAACTAAAGCAGAAGAAAATCTGAGAGACTGCCTCACCGCAACCTTTGAATGGATGAGAACTCACCACCTAAAATGTAATTCAGGCAAAACTGAAATCCTCCCTTTTGGCCAAAACAACCTTTTTTCCCCTAATAAATGGTGACCCCAAGACGCCGAAGTCCCACCCAACACCATCACGTCGGCCCGCAACCTCGGGATAAGGTTTGATGAAGCCCTATCCTTCAAACAACAAGCAGGCACTGTGGCAGGGTCCTGCTTCAACATCATCAAAGGCCTCAGAAGGTTCTTTGACTTTCTCCCCTGACAGCCAGAAAGACGGTAGCAGTGGCCCTCATCACTTCCCGTCTAGATTACTGCAACAGCATCTATGCAGGTTCCAACAAAGCTGTTCTGCACAAACTGCAGATGGTTCAGAACGCTGCCGCCCGCCTAGTGCTAAGACTACCCAGGAAATCATCTGCCTCAACAGCACTTAAAACCCTGCATTGGTTACCCATCCACAAGAGAGTGCTTTTCAAAATCCTGCTCATCACTTTCAGAGCTTTCCACCAGTCGGGCCCCACATACCTAGCTCAAAGGTTTGGAAGATATATTCCCTCCCGGTCACTCAGATCATCCAACCTAAACCTATTGACAGTCCCCAAATTCAGACTAACCACAAAAGGTGGAAAATCCATCGGAGTGCTAGGAGCCAGAGCCTGGAACAAGCTCCCACCCCAGATGCGTCTGATCCATTCAGAGAACCTATTTCGAAAAGCCCTCAAAACATGGATTTTCAAGGCCACTGACACACTCTGCCTAGCGTTAATTTAATTTCACTCTTTACACCCGACTCTCACCCCTCTCCCCCCTCCCCTGGTCTGTTTAGGTAGCTCTCTCTCTTTCTCATCTGTGACACGTGATGACTAGCGCCAAGATGCTCCATGGAGTGTAAGCTGCGCTCTATAAAAGCCAATTCATATCATATCATAATATGGTGAAGCCTCTAGTTTTGAATAAGGTTTATTAAAAAAAAGTGTTATGCTGGTCTGTCCGAGGTGTCAAAGGTCGTGTGATGTCACTTCCCTTGAGTAATTGAAGTTATAGGACATGTGATGTCACTTCCACTATCTTTGTAACCACAGTGCCATAGGTGAGAAAGAGAGATGGACAGGCTGCCATAGAAGATAGGGCAGGAAGTGACCTACAGATGACAAGCGGGTTTGCATGAAATTGAAGATGACAGCACAGTTGGATGAGGTGCGAGGGTCCAGCCTTGCTTGTGTTAACGTGTCGAGTATAAAACTGTTGCTTTGCAGAACCCTTAGAATCGAGCCCGTGTTTGTTTTATTGTGTATCTGTTGGATGTTATGATTTGCACAATTTTGTTTCTAGGCAACAGACATTACACTGCAAACATTTGGCTTTCTCCGTGAAACTCGGAGAGGAGGCATCTGCTAACTTATTCTCTGGAGAGGGGAGAAGGCAGACTCAGGGCTCTGGGAGAAAAAAAGGTGCACTGACGAAGATGCAGTCAGAGCCCGGAGATGCAGAGTGAGGGAGCAACCCCCAGATCCGGGAGCTTAACACAGCCCCCTGCAGATCCTGGACAGCCCTATTCAGTTTATAGACAGGGCCAATGGAATTATGCAGCAGGGAGGGGACCAAATAATGCACCAGGGCTGGCTAAATTATGTGGCAAGAAAACAACAATTATGCAGAACATTATGTGACCCTGCCCATTTTCAGGAAGGACCTCAAGACCTGGCTTTTCGACTGATCTGGAACTGCACCCCCCCCCCCCCCCCCCCCCCCCAGCGCCTTGAGACCCTAACGGGTGAGTAGTGCGCTTTATAAACCCCTGATTAATTGATTGATTGATATGTAACATTATATGCAGAGCTTTAAGTGGGATCAAAAAACTGGGGGGTCTCTCATGGGGACGTGGCCAATGTAATTAAGGGTGTGGCTTAAAACACGCAAGCTAAAAATCTATACTTTGCATAGTGTGCCACCCGACTTGTATTTTGCTGTTTGTCATTGCATCCAGATATATGATACAACAAGCAACATCATACCTACAACTAGTCAGGACTATTGGCTTTATCAATGGTTGCTAGTTGCATAAGAGAAAATAAGCAGCAACTATGGCTTGTAAGCAATATTGAAAAAGCTTCCATTTAAAGCCCTGGTGACACCACAACAATGTTGCTGCTCATAAGTTTCTAAAGAGAAGGGAAATCCAGAGAGAAAATGACTCTCTTTAAAGCATGTCCCTCGCCCTACAACGCTCACCTGGCATGGTGCCCTTATGAGTTCTAATAACAAATTACCTCTTTTAGAAAAGTGCAGTTAAAGTGTGAAGTGTGCTCTAAATTGGGCCTAGATGTGATATCTGCTGGCAAAGGCCTACTTAATTCCTGCCTTATCAGGGATTAGCGATCTAGGTTCATTGAGATCAAAGAGAAATTAGGCTAATATGGCCGCAACCCCAAAGAGGTGTAGCAGATTACCCCAGACAGTCCAGCGGTAGATGAAGCAAAGACTTTGAAGATATAAATCCAAATTATAAGTATGGACATAATTCTGGCCACAGTAATTCTGCATCCATACCCCTGGTAGCAGCAATTCTGGGACAGAGAACTGAAGTGGGTTTACAAGTAATATTATATGCGGTCACTAAGGAATGGCACTAGAATTTGGTCTTATGGCATTGACATCCACATGTTATTCTCAAATTATGGGCCTAATTGCAGGCACAAATTCTCGACGGTTGACCTAGAGAACGTGTCTCCTGTATCACCGGTGGTAATTTTACATGTGGTAGTATTGCCTCATGATATTGATTTAGAATGGAACTACTGTTTCTGCCAATCAGCATTATAGGGCAACTTAAAATGTAGGCCGAGAGTTGACTAGCTGGACTGTGACAGGGATATCTAACAGTGACTCTTCAAAGATGTCTCAGCATATCCTGATGGCCCTTTCACTCAACCTTTAATCACCCAGTTGATGATGTCAACGGTGGAGAATGTGAGCGGGTTGGGGAAAAGCCAGGTCTAGGTGAAAGGCAGGCTAATTGTCTATTTGCATTAAACACATAAAGGTGTACGTTGGGTCAGGACACAGATCTGGAGATTGAGATCGATCAACAAATAAAAGAATTGTTTGTTGGAGCACAAGGAGGTAGGTGAGGCAAGTCTACACCCAAAGAAGCTACGTCAACATCAACTTGGCTGGTCACGGAGTATTCATCGTTAAGGCTGAGCTTACTGAGATGTTGGGCCCATGGTAACATTCCATTTCAGAAGTAGAGAACAGGTCAACTGAGAATAGAGCTGAGTATAGTTGTAGAACGCAGACCCTGAAAAGGACAGAGACATGCAGGCTCTGGTCTGGATGCCTCACTCTTGCACATGTTTTCTACATCTGTCCATCTGACTCTAAGTAAAATAAGGGTATATATATATATATATATTTTTTTATTTTTTATTTTGACCCTGTGAAGTACCCGAATGTCAAACAAGGGGGGGTGCATGCGGATGGTGAAGGTTCTGCTCAGTAGTGGAGTCCTAGCTGTAACTATCTGCACCACCAACTCTTCTGGCTTTAGCTAGATTTGAAAAAGCATTTATGTGAACACTAGAGCCAAGTCAAGACAGCAGACTTGTACCGCCACAGTGAACATAAAGTGACAGCAAAGCCCATATGAATGGTACACATCCCAGAGCCTGTGTGACAATCGTCCAGCCATCCGTGTGTCTGCCACCCTATATGGCCATATGGATTTCAGCCTGGAATCAGTCCACCTACCAATTCAACGTCAGACCCACTGTCACACCCAGAGTTACACCAGCCCTACATAGACATTACTTTAGGAACACTGAAATGAAAATAGAAGTTCTCGACAAAAAAAGATTTAATTTCTCTGACTGATTCAAGTCTTCTAAGCACTTAAGGGAAATGGGAAATATTTGGGAGGGAAATTCTTAGAGAACAAACACTTAAATCATATAAAAAAGCATTTTCTTCTCCTAAGTTGGCTTCTCTAACCTCCAGACTTGTAAAAATCCTGAGCCTTCTTAGAAATGTTGGAGCTGTAAAGAATTTACAGAGACGTCTATTTCTGCCAAAGATAAGACCTCTAAAACACTCTCCATATTTTAACAAGTACCATAACTTCAAATTGCACTCTTTAACACACACCCAACAGACACTTACAGAGAGAGAACGGAATGTCTCTTGTTACCAAAGTAAGCTAAGTATGGCACTCATAACTAGAACAGTGGTTCTTAACCGGTGGTCCACGGACCCCTAGGGGTCCAGCGAGCCTGCTCAGTCGGTCTGCAACTGCTTAGAAAATGGAATGATATTAACAAAATATTAAAGTGTAAATAAATAATTAAACAAAAGTAAACATTTTAAATTGTGAAGGAATTTGAAACTGGAGGCTAAACATTAAGTTGGTATATTGATTTGTGGCATGGTGCAAGTGCATCAAACAGAATATAGTATGAAGAATGGGTGGCCTTAATTGAATTTAGAAAAGCTCCAAACTTTCCATTAAAATTGAAATTGTATTTTTTCATATTTGTTTCTGAATTAAATTAAACATGTTAGCATTTGTGTACTGTTTTGTGGTTCAAATCAATAAAAGTACTTATGTCAGGAGACCTCAGCTTCCAGTAATGTCTCAGTAGGGTTCCCGGATTCCAATAATTATTCAGTGGGGGTCGTCGGATTCCAGTAATGATTAGGTGGGGGTCCGCAGAAGTCAAAAGGCTGAGAACCACTAATCTAGGACAAAATATTTAAAAAACAATTACAAGATGTAATTTAAAATTCAAGTAGCCTATTTGGAACTAAGCATTGCATTTTGTGCATTGGGATATAATGTTTTACCTGTCACACTCATTATCAATTTAATGTATTAGTTTGCTTAGCTAATTTTACTTGATAATGGTTGCACATACTGATCTCAAGATTGGTGCAAGTATTTTTAGGAGTGCTGCCCGTACACTAATTTGATGACAGCACAACGTGAATCATGGCCTACCTGTGTGGATGCTCCATCTGTAGATTCTTGAAAGAAAAAAGTTTCAAAAGTGGAAGGATCAATGATTTAAACAGTATGGAGTACAAACTATCTAATTTTTATTTGGGGTAATTTGTGAAGTGCAAGCAAAAGCTTAAGAAAAAGGAGATTTGCAAATAGAGCTGGAGCAAAGGTGTATTAAATATTACAGTCCCACTCATAGCTCATATAACTTTTCCCCATAAGAGTTTTCTGAGGGATAGCCCTTAAGAGATATGTTTCAGAGATTGCTTAATAGACTGTGGAGCTGGGGATAAATTTTGAGTGTGTTTTACATCAATGACTTTCAGATAACAAAGTATCGTTAAATATTCCTTGTTGTTTCATAGAAAAAAATTGTAAAATTGTAAAAAGAAAGAAGCTGTGCCTTCAGTTAAAAGGACTTGAATGGCCCGACTACTACCCGTCATGTCATAAGATCAAGCAAACCCTGCCCAAGGGCATGTTGACTGAAGAGCAGCATCTTTACTTCTTTCCTGAAGTTGATTAGGAAAGATATGAGTCTTATGGGGATGGGGGCGGGAGTTCAGCCCATGGGTGCATAGATTCTGAGGAGACATTTGCAGGTTTTCAGACGCTAGATTAGCCAGGGATTTGCTTTGAGTGGAGAAGGAACACCTGGAAACCTTTCAGAGGCAGGGGATATGCTGGTCACTGGGGCGTTGGCAATAAGGCAGTATGTTGAGAACCCAATGTGCGCTGTGAGTGGTAGCCACCAAAGTGCTATGAAAGTGCAAGTGATATGATTGAATTTGAAGGAGTCAGTGATGAGGCAAATTGCTTTTTAAATAAAAAGAGAGGAATGTGGTAACCAGCGGAGGAACATATTGTAGCCATGTAGGGCACTGGTTTGTGCTTTTTGGCCAGCGCTAATTGGGGCCTCGCCATTTTGGGTTATGCTCTATGTCCGTCATAAATGACAATGTGCCTAAGTGAGGCTCAACAAACGTGTTTAAGGTTGTACAGGTGGGCCTGCATGAAGTTAAGTTTGAGGCATGTGGAGGTATTCAAGTGCTGCTGTGTGAGACAGTCCTTAGGACAGAAAGCATTGTTAGAGAGAGGAGAGGGATGCAAGGTTTGGTGTCTAAAACGTACTGGTGTATGCAAATATTTTAATTTTTGAGCAAGACCCCAAAGGGTTGAAGATAGTTTAGCTGTCATCTGCAACCCTGAGCACACCATCAAATACCAGGGATGAGTGAGATGGCAAAATTTACATTTGTACAATTAAGGATCTTGTGGCAAGGAATGAGGCCGACCATTTAAGATGTATTACTTGGATTCCTTGCCAAACTGTGAAGGAAAGACTAGTCCACTGTACCACACCTGGAGTAGGTTTTGTCCAGGTAAATTTGAGGTTGATTTAAAAATGCCCAGGAAGGGAGATTGTCTACTGAGCAGGGGTAAGTGAGGTAAAAAATGGCTAGGTGGGGCGAAATGAGCTGCCATCTTTCAGTGTCTAGAGGAAGAAGTTCTGTAATAAGAGACCATTACAGGTGTGGTGGTGGCGTTAGGTGTAATCATGGGAGGTGATTTAACATGCATGAGATGTGACTATAAGCTTTATGCTCTGTGGCACTTAGAAAGGAGATGCTATTCACAAACTCTAGAGGGGGTGGACAGGATTAAAAGTGTGGCTGGTCAATGTTGACTTTCTAATGAAAATCCCATTAATCTATTGATTTCTCACTGGAGTTTTAAAAGACTATAGATTTGTTTGTTACATTGATTTAGTACTTTAATTTAAATAACGCTTTGCTCTTTTTATTGGCTTGAGATATAGCTCATAAGTAAAAGACCGATTTGGCTTTATAAAGTTTATTGTTTCATTGATTACTCCATTGCCTTAGGAATATAAGTTCAGAAAGGGATTGGGGTTTTCATTTAGATTTTTCTAGTTTGCCAGTGGCTCACTGTAGTAGCACAGAATAGACGGTTGACTTTGATGGCCTTTATTAGGGGCAAGGAGAATGTTGATAAAGAATTGGATTGGCTATTTCATTTGAATTTAATTCTTATGAACTGCAATGAGTACCAATGACTTCTTGGCACTGGAAAACAAAACCAAGGGTATAAAGAAAGCAGCAGATGAATGAACACTACCCCAAAATATCTTATCAGAAGCCATCTCTAAACAAAGCGTGAACTGATCACCACCGCCCACTTGCTCCAAAGTTTGCTTCCCAGCAGTTGGAGCAATTTTCTACCAACACGCTGATGCTTTAACCTTGGAAGCCCTTAGAGGCAACATATTCTCTAAGCAGAGGGATTTTAAGTGTAGATGTTTATGATCGAGTTGCTAGGTCGCACATGAGGTATCTATTGGGAAAAGACATTAAACTCCTATTGCAACTAGTTCTCTAGTTGTTCTGTGAAGAATCGGCAAGTGTTTTGGTTGGCCTGTGTTGGCTTGTTGAAATGGGTTTGGACTGAGGAATGCATTTGGAGTGGCAAATTCACCTCTCTAATCATGTGAGATGCGGGCACATCTGGGTATTGTTGAAGAGAGGTGTGAAAGACAAGGTTTAGGATGTGTCCTCTATGGGAAATGGGGACAGAGATTAACTTTTTGAGTTAAAAGGTTAAGGAGCGAGTCCAAGGTGTAAAGTGTAGTATGGTCACCTAGTTCCAAAAGGTAGGAAAATGTTCCATGGCAGGAAAGAATAAATTGATCACTAACATTTTTTTGTGACCATGAGGTTTGTATAATAAACAGTTTCTAGTCGCATAAATGAAGGTTCATAAGAGAAAGCTAGACTCACATAGATCTCTCATGGGGACCCCAGCACCTCTTTCTTGGAGATGGTTGAAGTGGAGTAACATTGATGATAACAGGCTGTCTCGAGGGTAAGACATCGTCTTCGCCTTGGGTAAGCGTACCTCATTGATTCATTTTTGTTTCTTTTTGTCTGCCTCCTCATCATCAAAGCATCCTTACTTCTGTTCACGCTAGGTATGTTGTATAGGAGTTGATGTAGTTAACACAAAGTCTATCAAAGAAGCAATGGCAGAAGTACCCCTGTCCAGAACCATAATTTCAGTGAACTCCCTCTAATCACCAGGTGAAGTTGACAGATGAAAATGGCTCCATTTGCACCTTACAGCTACCCAGAAGGATACATGTGAAGCATAAATGGTTTTACTACGGCATAATGTTCGGCCACAAATGCACAAAATATTATAATAGTAATCCCCAAGCGGGGGTGGGGAGTGAGCGTGGTTTGCTTCATCTGTTTGTGGTTAGATATATATTGAATTGGTGAATTACAAGCTGTTAACCCGCATGAGTCTCCTTGTTTCTTTCTTATGTAATGCTGAATGCATACATCATTGAACTGCCTTAAATTGATACCTGTTGGGAATTGTTTCTTATACACATAGATATATACACACACACACACACACACACACGCACACTCAGAGCCCCCATCCCCTCCCCCCGTTATGAGCATTCACAAACTCCTCCCTGAACATTCCCCAGCTTGGAATTAGTTCGGGATTCATCTTCACGGATGGGGAGTGGAATATTTTATCCCTTAACGGGAGTGGATGGGAAGGGATTTATCCACAGGGAAAAATACACCTCCAGGAGAAAATAAAAGATCTGCATTTGCATAGTAAGTCACCCTTTTACAGTGCGCAGTTGTATCCTATGTACCCTATGCGTGGGGTAATAGCAGAGGTTCATATTTATATAGCCAATTATCATATTTTCTCTTACAACCTGCGAAATATGAAAAAGTGCTGTTCCAGAGATTGAAGCTTTCAGAATAATTCCACAGCGTATGGTCAGCAGTCACTTAACTTCAGGCTTCAATGTTCTTTTTAGCAACCATTCCATCTCTCTTTTTCTCTCTCTCGGGAAGAAAATGTTTATCACTCATAATCACGACTATTTGTGAATACAAGGTAGATTCTAAAGTGACACATATAACTTGGACTACAGAAATTCTGTGCACAAGATATTTGATCTTAAGACCTATGAAAAAGTTTCTGTTTAAGTGTTTAATTGAAGTGTTTACAAAGAAGATTATAAATAAAATACATAAATTAAATGCCCCGTCACCAGGTCTGAATAGCATTGAAGGGGCTGCAGGGGAGCAATATACAAACTATAGAAGACAATCTAAAATAAAGAAAGCAGCGCTAGGGCTGTTTGAATACTTGTCAAGCGATTCCATGTGTACTGTATAAAATTAAAAACGACAGATGCAGTAAATGAAATAAGCAAGTCCTCAGTGATCCGGTGTGGCAAGTGAGCAAAATACTGTGGAAATGCTGTACAATAGCTACAGATAAAATAGGTCAGAAAACCAGCCCCTCAATGGGCTGTCTGGATAGGAGTCATACGTTCTGCAGAAAATCTACAGTCAAAAACTAAAAATGTGCATAGCTTCATATGGGCCATCTGGATAGTGGTCAAAAGACTACATGAGAGCTTTGCAAAACAGACAAAAATACACACAATACCCCAAGGGCCACTGGGATAGTCTGGTTAAAGGTCAGATAGCTGAATTAGTGTTAAAAGAGTCTGCAGATAACATAAATAAAATAGCCATAAAGTCACTTGGACTGTCTGGCTAATGGGCAAAAGGCAGGGCGAGTGCTTAAAAAACTGCAGATAAAATACATATAATAATCAAAATCTTGCTGAGGTTATCATCTGGCTTGTGGGTGAGAGCTTGTACAAATGCTACACCAAAACTGCAGCCAAGTACACAATATAACCAAAGCA
The DNA here is from genome assembly GCF_964263255.1 of Lissotriton vulgaris. Taxonomy (NCBI): domain Eukaryota; kingdom Metazoa; phylum Chordata; class Amphibia; order Caudata; family Salamandridae; genus Lissotriton; species Lissotriton vulgaris. The sequence continues at coordinate 1,059,706,175 of NC_141698.1, read as the reverse complement.
TCATTGTGTCTGCCTGGTTAGTAGTCATGGGGCTGCATGAGTATTATGCAAAAACTACAGAAGTAGATATTACCAGGGTGTCTGCATTTTGGTCAAGAGGCTATAAGAGCTCTATACAAAAATTACAAATAAAAAAATCAAATAAGTACATTTTCACCAGGGCTGTCTGGTAGTGGCCAAGAGCCTGCAATAGTGATATGCAACAACTACAGCTACAAGCAAAAGCCTAAAAGTCAAGCTTCGCTGTGGCTGTCCAGATAGTGGTCAAAAGGTTGAACGAGTCCTACACAAAATGAAAGGATTCAATCTATAAAATAATCAGTGCCTCACTGGGAATAACTGTCTATCAGGCAAGAGGTGTTTCGGCACCACAAAAGCAGTACACACATAAAGCTTCACCAGGACTACCTTCAAGTTAACGAACTTTGTCTATTTTATTATAAAAACACACCTCCATACAAATATTTACGAAGCACCATCAATTGTGGGGTAGCTTTCCCTAAGGTTCACCTTTATGCCTGTCTTGCTGAAATGAATGAAATACTACATTTGAGAGAGTAAAGGAAAGATACATGGAAAATAGAATAGGTTGATTACTTCTCGTCCTCTCAGAGGAAAAAGAAACCTTTTTAATTGACACCCTTGAAAATGTCAATTATTCTGAAATGTCATTAAAAATATGTGTATTTGAGCAGTGGTGTAATATAAAATGTGTGCCCTCCCCTGTGGAATGTGAAGAGAACCCTCTGAGGTCCTGTATCTCACAGATATGCATTGCCCTTGGGGCAGAATGGGGTCCCCTTGAGGGATTTGGGTGGCCTGGAGGGCTGGGCCCCCTGACTGCAGGGGCTTGAGTTAGGCAGGCTAGTCTGGGTCAGAGTTTTCAAGCATTCTATGCAGTGTCTCAGCTGCAGTTCCTTTCTCAGTCTCAGGACTGTTTCCGAGGTTCAATGGCTTCTTTCCTGAGGTTATCGGATGTTACTATTTCTTTTCCTGTTTTCGGTGTTTCACAAGAAGTAAACTTTGCCCTCGAGTCCTTCAGGCTCCACCTCATTGGGTGACACACGCCCTCCCTCATCCACTCTTGGTTTGGTGAGTAGCATTACAGACCTGCCCATCTGTAAATAAATGTCACCGTGTGAGGAGGGGGCAGAGCATTGGAGGGAGCGGGGCCTCGAGATGTGAGCTACCCAAGAGGTCCTCTGCCCTCCACCAAGCCACCACCCTCTCCCCACCCCAAAAACCCCACAAAGGGTCTGAGGCTGTTGCCGATGTCCTGGATGTTTTCAGACGTCTTAATGGACATCAACTGGATACAGCTGCAAGCAACGAGCTGGAAGGGCGCTATATGCAGCGGCTCCCAGCTCGCCTTGCCTGTCACCGTGTGATATCGGTTCCTCGCCATGTGTGACCGTGTGCAGGGAGCCGTGTGAGTTGGCAGGTCTGACATCACCTCATTTTCTACGTCCTCATCCCAGTACTTTGTGGTGGGGAGAGGCCCTCCACCCTCACACTGGCACCACATAGAAGAGCTCTCTTTTTTACAATACCCCTTTGAAAAGGGAGTTTTACAACCATCCCTAACGTTCCTATTGTGGAATTTGAAAAGGGTAGGTGCACACACTTCATTTTTAATTCTAGCCCTCCCTCGGTGTTTTAAACCTGTTCTTGCTACTTCAGCAGGTGGTATAAGTTGGAAAACTCTTTCTAAACAGTCAGTTTGATTTCCGAAGTTATGGTCTAGTATTTCCTATATCATTTTCTCAGGGTATCCCGTGATCTTACATTTTAGGCCATTGAATACTTTTTTTATATCTATTCGTAAAATTAAGTCAGTTTGTCTTTTCATGCTAGTCTTTGCAAGCAATGTTAAGTTGGCACCATCATGAGATCAGCAGTGGAGCCTCCAACATTCACTTTCCACGACAGCAGGGTTCTCCAAAGTCGGTCCCGGAGTGCCGGATCCATGCCAGATTTTTAGCATATCCGCCATGCAGATAAATACAGTTATCTTAAAACTCTGGCTTGAATCCAGCCCTCCAGGGCCAACTTTGAAGAGCCCTGCACTATAATTTTGATTTGGTTGTGGTCTACGGAAAATGCCTTTGCCACCAGTTGCCCTTCTGTGGCATTTTATTTTACCATGGAAGACCTTTACTTTCATTAATGCAGTAATAGGAGCATGGATCAGTGCTTCATTTGTAAAAAAATAAGTGCTAGGAACCTCACCAAGAGCCAATGGCAGGTTGCACCACCATTGCCCCGGCTAACGCAGCCAATGACAGCACCAACAAAACTACTAACCATCACCCCCTACAGATGTGACAATTCAGGCTATTCCAGGGCCCCAAAGTTATAACAGCTTGGGCAGCAGGTATTTTTCATTTAGTTTACATTGAATTAATAAGCAACTCTTGCTGTGCTCATCTATAACTTAGACAAACAGCGTTGACAAAAAAGTGTTGCAGACGGCCATATGCGCCAGAATTGACAATTAAGTGCCAGCACCGAGCACCGGAAACCACCAGCACACAGGAGGAACTGACCTCTCTATTGCGTTACTTGGGATGTTCTGCTCAGGTACATCCTCATCACGTAAGGAATTGTCCGAGGAAGGAGATGACGTAAGGCTCAGATTATTTACTGGTAATCTTCATAGCTCTGGTCTTTCTTGCTTCTCCCAGTACTTACGACCCAACCTATGAGTTGTGGCTTCGTTGGCTTTCTTTGACCTTTTGCTTGATATTAATAGGAAGTGTTGTTTTCACCAATCCCTTTTCAAAAGCCACATAGGCATGTTAAGGGAGAGTGGCAAGACCCCCTTTTACATGGATGTAATGTAAAAAAAGAGGAGGTTGGGATGGGGTGTCCATCTGCAAAAGAGAAGCCTCTTCAAACCACGTAAGTACCGAGACGAGGATAGGGAAAACGCAGGAATGCAGATTAGGGTAATTAATTCAAACTTTATTTTGTATACTGGACTTGTAGCACTATATTTATAAAGCACTACTGTATTGTATTTCAGCATTTATATAGTGCTTACTACCTCTATGTGGGGTGCTGAAGCGCTTGCCTACATGAGTAGCACGCTACACCACGTAGGATGTGTGGCTGGAAGGATGTTGTCTTTGTTTTGTGACTGTATGTGGTAGGTGTTTCCAGGCTGTGCGTTATCAAAATCGAGGCGCGGTTATCATGCCACGGAAAACAGTGTGTTGGGTGATGACGTGTAAGAGACAGATGGGCAGTTTTATGGTTTGAGAATGTGGGAGCTTTGAAGAGCTCTGCAGCTCCCTTTGTGGTATTTCATATGATATAGTGTGTTTAAATAGTCATTGCACTTTGTTTTCTAATATGAGTTTTTGTGTATAGTTGTGGCCCTGAGCTGGCATGGTTGAAGGGAGAGAGAAGCAGGGAGATCTGTTGGGATGGACATTTTTATTAACATTCCATATCTGAGTGTCTGTGTGAGATGTACAGAAGTGGTCAGATCGTATAGATATTTGGAAACTAGAGAGAACCAAATATATTAAAGTCCTCCAAAACTGTCCAGCAGTGTGTGACAGATCTCTTTCACAAAACTTCCCTTAATAAATTCACGTAGGCTAAAGGCTAGTTTTTTGGGAAACTTCTATCTGTTTGTGAATTTACACAGGGCTAGATGTACGAAGATTAGCGATAGCAATTACCAAACAGCAACTTTTTGCGAAACACTATTTAGTCATCGCTATTACCAATGTACAAAGGTAATATCTGGCCCATTGGCGATTCGTTGTGGGTCCCAAATAGACATACCTCATGAATATTTATGAGGTCGGTTGCAATTCGTGACTCACTAGGATTCGCTGCCATCACATGGATGGTGGCCTGCTGGGGTCTGCAGACCACCATGTCTGTGATCGCTTTTAAATAAATCGTTAGTTTTTTATTAAATACAGCCTGTTTAAAAATAAAGAAACAGAAAAGTTTCATTTTTATTTTTTTTAAATAGTAGGCAGTGGTACGTGGGACCACTGCCTGCTTTTAAAACATATTTTTGTTGAACATTCTCAAAGGGGAAGGTGTCCCACGAGCAACCCTCCTCATTTGCGAAGGGGTTACCACCAACTTTGAGTAAGTGCTAAAATGTGAACATTTTGCAATCTTATTTTGGTCGCGAAACATTAATACACCCCATTCTGATTCAATATTTGGAAGGGACGTCCTGAAAACGCCCCTTCCAAATACCGAACCGGAATGTGTTCGCAATTCCAAATTGTGATTCGGTAACATGTTACCAAATGAAAAATTGGCGTTGGAGCATACCAAAATGCATATTTGTGGCCAGGCACAATCGGCATATTTGCGACTGAAAAATGGCTTTGTACATCTTCCCAAAGTCTTCCAGGTGCGATTGCTGCAGATTGCCCAAAGTACCAATGTGTGCATTCATTTACACACGTAGAAATGAACTCACGTACGGACACATTTCCCTATGGTGACACGTTAAATTTCTATAGTAAAATCTGGCAGCCCTAACCCAGTCCTGCCATTTCTTTCCAGAAACGTACAGTCCAGTGCTCATAATGGGCTAAGCAGAACCACAGGTACCAGAATGCACCTCGACAGCCCTGATGCGACAGCCTCGGAGCTCTGTGCATGAGGTGATGCAAGCCGTGTTTTCACAGGCAGCCAGCTCTCATCCTTGCAGCCAGAGCCGGTGCAGCGCTGAGGGTTCACCTCAGGACGCCCTGAGCCGGCTCGGGTGGCGCTTTCCTGCATCCCTGATAGGCCCTCCGCACAGCTCGCCTTATTCTTGGCAAGGAGGGCCCGATTCAGTCATAAGCCTGTCATCCCTGAACGTTCCAGTAAGTCGAGTTAAAGAAGGAACATTTTGTTCACGCATTGTTTTCATTTTTTACTACGCCGTTTCTGAGCATTCGTGCTCGGCAGAATGAAAGCCATGTGGAGGCGCGCGCGCTGTTTATTACTGGCGTCTTCCGTGCAAAGGACACATTTGTAAAACAGATACGTTCTTTTCAAACCTTTCCTTGGAAAGACTTTGGAGGACGAAATGCAGCTGCCAAGTGTCCCACGTCACGACGAGTGACTGACTCCTTCAGCTTCTCCTGGCTTTATTTGTCAAAAATAACTTTGCACCCTGGGAAATGTAGTTTCACATTTGACATCCGACTTAATTCACATTAATTGTAGCACTCAAAGTAATGTTAGCCTAAAACCAGGTAACTATCTGCAAAGGTCTAAATTTCTCTCAAAGTTAGAACACTTCACCCTTCACAACTGTGAGTGAAAATCCCTGAATTTACTGAAAGTAAAATTTAGGCTTCTGCAGCTGACTGTGATTTTTTTCGCTGAACAATTGGGTGTAGTAAGAAATTGATTTCTTTTTTATAAAGTACTGATTTGTCCCACATCAATGTGTTGTTGCAAGTAATTAAGCTAATTGATTTTTTGCTGCTCTCTGTTGAGGCTGCGTGTGGGTCGGTGGGAGGAAGGGAAGAATGATTTTTTATTAGCAGTGATTTTCAATAGGCTGCACAGCATTCGCTTTTGTGTGAATTTATTCACTCAGGTCTGCTTAAGACCACCCACCCCTGCTCTCTTTCTAATATCAGGGTCTCCAAGAGCACAGTGGCCAATCAGGAGAGCCCGGCGCCTGTTAGCTCAGGTCCAAGGGGGCCAGAGCGCAAGTCCTAAAAAAAGAAGTGGGGGGGACGCTAAAAGTTAGGTGGTGTCACCGGAAGTGACGCCAGGACAGGAAGTGACGTCACGCAAGGTAGTCACCTCTCATTACAGGGCGCTCTACACATCCGTGGGGATCAGACACAGCGCTGCTCTTCATTTAGTGACTCCCCTGAGCTCTCTGGTAAGGTGAGGCGAGGGGGCTTCACAGTATCACAGCAAAGGCCTTCGGCGCATACACCAAACGCACAAGGATCTTTAGTGGTAAAATCAAACTGATTTGTGCTTGGGAGATCGACGGGGCGGCCGTGCGGGCAAGGAACGCCATAATTGAAAGTACAGCTTTTGGGCAGGGGGGAAGGCGTCCAACAGGTAAAATAAGGGGGGGGGACGCCGTCCACCCGGGTGGTACCCCGACTCGAGCCCTGAAGGGGGGCCTTCCAGGAGCGGGCACTTCAGGGGCATCGATCCCAGTGCAGCAACATCCAGGCCAGGTCCTTCCAGGAGAGAACCCTACAGGGGCATCAACCCCAGCGCAGAAACATCCAGGCCGGGTCTCCACGGAGGTGATAGGGTTTTAGCAGACTAGTCTGTCCAGACCTGGCCGTGCTTTTATGCGTAGGCCAGGCCTCCAAGAGATAGTGGTGCATGTACCTCCAGGCCAAGCATTAAAAGAGACGATGGTCCATGCGTGACCACGTGAAGCCATCAAGGAGATGTCAGTGCATGAACATGCACGCTAGACCTCTAATGAGATCCTAGGTCATGCGTGATCAGATCTCCAGGAGAAGGCATGTAAAGGGATAGAGGCTAATGCGCATTCACAACAGGCCTTCGAGAAAGAGAACAGCCCATGTGCCTTAAGGCGAGGCTTCTGAAGAGATGTGGTCTGCAAGGAAATGTTGTACATGAGTGTCCTAGTCAGGCTTTCAAGGAGATGCTAGTGCATAGTGTCCAGGCCTGTAGTATGCATGCTTATGTCATGCCTCAAGTAGAGGCTGCTGCATGCCTTTCCAGGCAAGATGTTCATCGAGACTTTTGTTCATACGCAACAATGCTAGTATACAATTCTCTAAGCGAGCTGTCCATCGAGACTTTGGTTCATACGCCACTGTTACGGGCCACATAAGAGATGCTGGTGCACGCTACACCAGGTGAGCTGCCCATCGAGACTTTGGTTCATACGCCACTGTTACAGACCACAGAACAGATGCTGGTGCACGCTAAACCAGGTGAGCTGCCCATCGAGACTTTGGTTCATACGCCACTGTTACAGACCACAGAACAGATGCTGGTGCACGCTACACCATGTGAGCTGCCCATCGAGACTTTGGTTCATACTCCACTGTTACAGACCACAGAACAGATGCTGGTGCACGCTACACCAGGTGAGCTGCCCATCGAGACTTTGGTTCATACGCCACTGTTACAGACCACAGAACAGATGCTGGTGCACGCTTCACCAGGTGAGCTGCCCATCGAGACTTTGGTTCATACTCCACTGTTACAGACCACAGAACAGATGCTGGTGCACGCTACACCAGGTGAGCTGCCCATCGAGACTTTGGTTCATACGCCACTGTTACGGGCCACATAAGAGATGCTGGTGCACGCTACACCAGGTGAGCTGCCCATCGAGACTTTGGTTCATACGCCACTGTTACAGACCACAGAACAGATGCAGGTGCACGCTACACCAGGTGAGCTGCCCATCGAGACTTTGGTTCATACGCCACTGTTACGGGCCACATAAGAGATGCTGGTGCACGCTACACCAGGTGAGCTGCCCATCGAGACTTTGGTTCATACGCCACTGTTACGGGCCACATAAGAGATGCTGGTGCACGCTACACCAGGTGAGCTGCCCATCGAGACTTTGGTTCATACGCCACTGTTACAGACCACAGAACAGATGCAGGTGCACGCTACACCAGGTGAGCTGCCCATCGAGACTTTGGTTCATACGCCACTGTTACAGACCACAGAACAGATGCAGGTGCACGCTACACCATGTGAGCTGCCCATCGAGACTTTGGTTCATACGCCACTGTTACGGGCCACATAAGAGATGCTGGTGCACGCTACACCAGGTGAGCTGCCCATCGAGACTTTGGTTCATACGCCACTGTTACAGACCACAGAACAGATGCAGGTGCACGCTACACCAGGTGAGCTGCCCATCGAGACTTTGGTTCATACGCCACTGTTACAGACCACAGAACAGATGCAGGTGCACGCTACACCAGGTGAGCTGCCCATCGAGACTTTGGTTCATACGCCACTGTTACAGACCACAGAACAGATGCAGGTGCACGCTACACCATGTGAGCTGCCCATCGAGACTTTGGTTCATACGCCACTGTTACGGGCCACATAAGAGATGCTGGTGCACGCTACACCAGGTGAGCTGCCCATCGAGACTTTGGTTCATACGCCACTGTTACAGACCACAGAACAGATGCTGGTGCACGCTACACCAGGTGAGCTGCCCATCGAGAATTTGGTTCATACGCCGCATAAGAGATGCTGGTGCACACTTGAATTCCTTACCTGTAATTGCATTGCTCTGAGTCCTTCCCTCAGTCTAATTCATTACAACATGAGGCAGTCAAGCCTCCCAGACACCGCCAATAATAAACCAAACATTTGTGTAGATGCCCCTCCACACCCTTACCACCCCCTGTAAATATCAAGACCCAGAAAACTCAACTGGTCTGGAACAAATGGCAAAATGGAGGGAGGAAAGAATTAGAGTGAGGGAAGGACTCGGAGTGATGCAGTCAAGCATTACGTGTTCGCCCTCTTGCTCGCATTCATTACAACATTCGATTGAACCAAGTGAAACAAACTAGGACAACTGAAATGTGAGCACTTAGAATTGAATCAATGCTATTTATTTTGACTATATCCTAAACTGGCCACCTGGGAATGGGGAAACCTGTATTACCCCACGGGCTTTAACATACTTCTGCCCCAGGTCAGAAGTTACTACCTCTAAATATTCAAACAGACCACAGTCTTATAGGCCGCCCTTCACACTATCCTATATTAATAATCATCCCCAGTATGGGCATCAGTTCACCAGGGTGCCTGATCTACACTCCGCCTGGTCCATGGTTCCCCATAGACATATGTTGAACCAGGGCTCTAGTATGAACCACCTGAGACCCTTTACCCCGTTGGATACTTACAATCGGTTTTCCCAGCTGTCAGGGCTGGAAGACTGCGATTGAAGTTGGGGGCATGGGGGGGGGGGGGGGAATGAAAATGAACTTCCTGGGGATGAGGACCCTCGTCTACTTTGTGGTAGCATAGATACAGAAGAAGTTAGTCTATCCACAGCCCATATGGCCACCACCAATGACATTATTGAGGATTCTAGGCTAGCCGGGCCCTTGATGAGTATGGTTGGTTGCTTTGCAACCCCCATTTCATTGGCCCAGGAAGGGGTAGCCCTATGACCAGGGTGGTTATTGAGAGTATGACCGAGGAGGGTTACACTTCTGTGCCCAGAGGTCGGCGGGTAATAAACCTCCTTTCTTGGAATATTGCTGGGCTAAAGAGGAAGCTAGAAATCCCGGAGTGGCACACACTCATTGAGCAGTTTGACGTTTGCCTGTTTCAGGAAACATGGAGTCTAGTTCCTCTACATAAATCGGGGTATACCACCCACTCTGTGCCCGCTGTAAGCAAGGGAAAGGGTAGACCATCGGGTGGTCTCATAGTTTGGATAAAAATAGATCTGAACTGGGTGGTCACAAGCCATAATGTGGAGTGTAATGATATACTCCACCTTTCGGCAAGAGGACGGGAGGATGTCGTCAGGCTTGACCTTTTTAATGTCTATGCGAGAGGGACACTGGGTGACTCTCCCTCTTTGACCGTAACAGCCCTGGACTCGGCCTTAGCCAATTGCTCCTGCTCCGCTAAAATCCTTGTGGGGGGTGATTTTAATTGTACATTTGAACCCCTTCTCGGAGATGACCCCTTAGGAATTGAAGAGGAGGATTCAAAATGGTCCATCCCAACTCTTTCCCTGCCCCCTATTAGGAAGTGGTCACCTAGGGCCATACAAATTAATGCACTGACAAGGGACCACAAATTAAGAGCCCTTAATGGCAGGACTATATCTGATCAGTCAGGGGCATTGACCTTTAATAGACTCTCAGGGCCGTCCCGAATCGATTACATCCTAATGGATGTTGGATTCTGGCCAGACCTTATTGATATGGAGGTCGTCCCAAGCCAGGATAGTGACCACAATCCCCTGTGTTGCAAGTTCAATTGGGGTGTTCTGAATGACAGACGAGCGATTGTCACCTTAAAAACAACTAAAGAAGTTATCCCATATAACAATAACCGTAGATTGAAATGGGATAAGGCTAACCTTAATGAGGGCGATATAGGAATCATTAAAGCGATGGTTGAGGGTTTGTCTTCTAACTTAGAGGTCTGGGTTGGTGAAAATCGGACCGTCAGTCCCCAACACCCCTCCCTTGACTCTGCCTATAAAGCCACAATAGATCAAGTTGGCCAATTTTTTATCTCGAAGGGGAAAAGTAATAGGGCTCCCGCTATACCCTCCACTCTTTGTAAACCATGGTATACTGATCACTGTAAGAGCAAAAGGAAAAAACTGACAAAAGCTCTGCTTTCAGGGGACCCTTTACTGGTTAGAGGGGCCAGGAAGGATTATCTGAAAGCATTATCATCGGCCAAACGGGAGTGGGAGGAACAGCATTGGCAGGATCTTTCCATGGCTGTGAGCAGTAGGAACCCGAACCTCTTTTGGGATTTGGTTAATAGAACAAGGCAGAGAAAATCGCAACCATTGGCTGATCATATAACTAGCCAGCAATGGTTTACTCATTTTTCATCCCTATATGGAGACTTGGAGGAAATAACTAGACCTGGGGTGAATAGCCTGGGTGAAGGGGACCCCATAGAGGATAATGTCCTTTTATTTTCAACCGCAGAAGTGGTGATGGCGATTAGACACCTAACCCCTAAGAAAGCCGCCGGGCAGGATGGGATCCCTGGAGATCTGTTGATGGCGGAGCCAGAGGCCTGGGCCAAACTAATTGCTATAATAATGAACCTGATCACGAGGGGACACCAGGTACCAGACTCCTGGAAAGGGGCTGAGGTAGTTACTGTGTATAAGAAGGGGGCTAGAGATGACCCTGCGAACTACAGACCCATCAGTTTGATAGACATAATTCAGAAAGTGGTCGGCAGGGTCATCATCTCAAGAGTAGGCGACTGGATAGAGGAGGCCAGCATCCTCTCCCACTTACAAGCGGGGTTCAGAAGGAAGGTAGACACGATGGACCAGGTCTTTCGTTTTTTTGCCATCTATTGGAAGGCGGTTACCATCATGAAAGGCAGTTTGTACATGGCCTTCATAGATCTCAAAACTGCATTCGACCTGGTCCCTCGTACAAAACTTTGGGAAATACTTGGAGAGATGGGTTTTCCCAGTGGTCTTCTGAGCCTAATCGTAAAGCTTCACGAGGGGAACTATGCGAGGGTTAGATGGGGATCCCAGGGACAACTAACAGACAGGATCCCAGTGCGGAGAGGAGTACGTCAGGGCTGTGTCATGGCTCCGACCCTCTTCTCCCTATTCGTAAACGGAGTGGTGGACCATCTGAAGGGGGAGGAGTCGGATGCCCCATCCCTGGAGGGGGAGAGAATCCCCACACTTCTCTTCGCTGATGACACCCTATTAATTTCCAAATCCCCGGTGGGCTTACAAAAACTCTTGAATCGGTTTAGCTCCTTCTGCACTACCCGAGGCTTAACCATCAATACATCGAAAACCAAATTGATGGCTTTTGCACCCTCAAAAAGATTTAAAAATAATTTTGTGCTCAACAACGTTCCCCTCGAGCCGGTCGAATCTTTTGACTATCTTGGAGTCCGGATAAACAGCCGCATGACCTGGAAGGATCATCTTTCCAAAATGTTACTAAGTCATCGTAGAGTATCCGGGGTGACGCTGAAGGAGCTCCGTGAATCAACTAGTAAACCGGTCTCCCCAGCTATGACCATCTATGAGGGACAGATTCTTCCTGCAGCACTTTATGGCTCCGAACTTTGGGGGTTTGAAGGGGTTTCAGATTTGATGATAGCGGAAAACAATTTTTTTAGGAAAGTGGTAGCTCTTCCCGCTTCCACCCCAATGATCCCATTAAGATTAGATCTGGGCAGAAAAACATTAAAGGACTTGGTGAGGCTACGCCCGTTGCTCTTCTGGTCCCGCCTAAGAAGAACTGAGGAGCTCGCAAAGTATGCAGAAGGGCTGGACGAACTACTTTTACTGGACACATGTAAAAAAAATAGGATGGCTAAATAAACTGAAAGAATTGGCTTTCAGCTTGGGCCTAAGAGAGGCATGGGAGTCGCAATCACCGCCACCCAAAGATGTTATTAAAAAACTATACTGGGACTGGGTACAGAGCAACGCTACGAGGCTTATGAATGTGGGTTCACTTACTGACCAATTTTTGTCAATTAAGTGTGTGAGAAAATTGGAACCCTTTCTCGACTTAATAATTAAACCGTTGGATCGAGCGCTGTACCTAAAATTGCGATATGGGACGCTCCCGGTGCATGACTTTACGGTGAGATGGTCGAATACAGATGCCCGCTTGCGTGCATGCCCTGGCTGCGCGGCCCCAAAGGAATCGGTGGCTCACTTGTTTTTCGCCTGCCCAGCCTACAAAGGGGCGCGGAAATTCTGGGTGAAACCCGTCTGTAGGGAATTAGGGCTGAGGTGCCATAGCCAGGCACTACGTGTCCTCTCTACAGATTCTTCATCTGCCAGTATGATTTGTGGGGTGGCTAAATTTTTGGGAAGCGCATGGATGACACGTTCCCGCTTACTGAAACTGCATCCGGGGGGTTCCACAAGCTGAGGACGAATTTATTGCCAGCAAACTAGGAATGAGGTGTCCATGCTTTTATTGTATTTTATAATCTTTTATTGGGTTTTTGAAATGTATATGTATATGTATTCTTTTATGGTGATAATTTGCCGAATAAAGATATTCAAACAGCTATTTATTTTCCCCCATATTAATTTCATAGAGGAGAACATCCTGGAACCAAAACCATCCTTCAAGTCAACTTCTTCCATTATCCTATGGTGCTGCACAAAAGTGAATGGTGAAGCCCAAGGGGCCGCTCTGTATATTTCTCGATCGGAGGATCCTTGAGTTTCTGTTAGAGAGGCAGGCGTACCCCTGCTTGACCTGTCCTGGACTCCAGTGGTGGAAGACAGACCAGCCACCTTGTAGGCAAAGTAATGAAGAACTGAGTCCACCTACTGAGTTTTGGCACTGTAGGATTCACAGTGACCTCGAAATCCTAAAATCTGGCACTCTGTCCAGATAAGAAAGTACCTTTCTTCTTACATCCAAAGAATGTAGAAACCTGTATTCTTAATCTTTAGGATGGGGAAAAATAGTAATTGAATATTTCCTGATGCCTGTGGAAAGCAGAATTAACTTGTGGAACAAACGAGGGCCCAACCCAAGAAAAATCATATTCTCAAAAACCCTAGAAAATGGGTGTTTGTAGGACATTCAACCCAATTCACTAAGTTTTCTAGCAGATGGTATAGCCATCAAGAAAACAATTTTCTAAAGTCAAAATCCTTATATTCATAGGACAAATCATTTTGGGCCGCCAGTACTAGTTGCAAGTCCCAAGAGGAAGCAATGGATCTGCTTGAGGTCTTATGCAAATTAATCCTTTAAAGAATCTCTTAACCCCTGATCATCAGAGAGATTATCCCAACTATATCTGAATGCCCTAATGGGTGCCCTTTAGTCTTCAGTATGGAAGCCTTTAATTCCAGGGAAATAAATCTGGAAGAAATAACAGAACTTGACCTAAATCTGTCTCTTGCCGCAGCGAACACCTTGCTGCACACCACTTACCGAAGAGTCTGACCCGAATATGACTTCAAACGACTTGAAGCGCCAGATGCCACCGCTGTTGATCTCAAAACATCTGCTGAAAGGTCTTCCAGGATTGGGACTCTTGCTCCATTTGTACCAAGAGGACTGCACAGTTTGTGCCTTCTTGTATTGTCACCAACAGTTATTCAAAGTCCCTCACTAGAGACTGGGAGGCAAATGCCACATATACATATGCCTCGACTTTTCTAATGCACTATCCCGCTTCCTGTCCTCTGATATCACTGCAGAACAATCTTCCAGATATTCTTGAAGTCAATGGAGCTAAATTGGCTTCCACCTTTTCATTATGAGAAGGGTCTCCTCCAGATTTCTTCGAAATGTAGGCTTTTTTGCAGAAATCCTAGGGTTTTAGAGTGGTCCACCTCCTCCACTGCGTAAGAATCAAATCCTTGACTTTCATATTTGGATACAAAAGGGGGTGGTGATGGACGGAGCATCTGAATCAATCAAACACTCACGCCCAGTCAAAATATCTAGGTTTAATCCATCACCGTTCTTTAGCCCACTCTGCCACCCCAGTTCAGACATGGCTATATGCAAATCAGTCTGACCCTGTGCCTCATGGGAACAGTCCAGCCCGAACTGCCAAGCCATGTCTTCCCTGGACCGGAAACAAGCTTCCGAGGACCGGTTTATGGCATTCCAGCCGTCTTCAGCCCGGCTTGCTTGAATCCAGTGGCAAAGTGAGCAAGGGACTCACGTCTGAGCATACCCTGCCACACTTATGGTGGCCAAAAGCGGTACAAAAGGGGGTGGTGATGGACGAGGCATCTGAATCAATCAAACACTCACACCCAGTCAAAAGATCTGGGTTTAATCCATCACCGTTCTTTAGCCCACTCTGCCACCCCAGTTCAGACATGGCTATATGCAAATCAGTCTGACCCTGTGCCTCATGGGAACAGTCCAGCCCGAACTGCCAAGCCATGTCTTCCCTGGACCGGAAACAAGCTTCCGAGGACCGGTTTATGGCATTCCAGCCGTCTTCAGCCCGGCTTGCTTGAATCCAGTGGCAAAGTGAGCAAGGGACTCACGTCTGAGCATACCCTGCCACACTTATGGTGGCCAAAAGCGGTACAAAAGGGGGTGGTGATGGACGAGGCATCTGAATCAATCAAACACTCACACCCAGTCAAAAGATCTGGGTTTAATCCATCACCGTTCTTTAGCCCACTCTGCCACCCCAGTTCAGACATGGCTATATGCAAATCAGTCTGACCCTGTGCCTCATGGGAACAGTCCAGCCCGAACTGCCAAGCCATGTCTTCCCTGGACCGGAAACAAGCTTCCGAGGACCGGTTTATGGCATTCCAGCCGTCTTCAGCCCGGCTTGCTTGAATCCAGTGGCAAAGTGAGCAAGGGACTCACGTCTGAGCATACCCTGCCACACTTATGGTGGCCAAAAGCGGTACAAAAGGGGGTGGTGATGGACGAGGCATCTGAATCAATCAAACACTCACACCCAGTCAAAAGATCTGGGTTTAATCCATCACCGTTCTTTAGCCCACTCTGCCACCCCAGTTCAGACATGGCTATATGCAAATCAGTCTGACCCTGTGCCTCATGGGAACAGTCCAGCCCGAACTGTCATATTTGGATAGGCATTGCCAGTTGAGGTGGCCTTTCATACTGCGGAAAAAGGCCTTCCGGATTGTCAGGTCAAGGAGTCGGATCAATCCCAGATTATCCCTTGTGTTGTTGGTAACTAGGGAATCTCCTCTCTCCTTATATATTTGCGTGAAGTAGAGGTGCTAGAGGCCTCTGAGTCAGACCCTGAGGAGAGATCGCAGGGAGGTCCTGACTTCCCTTTCTTGTATTTCTTCTCTCAAGTTTTCTTATGCAGCACCTTTTATACCGCGGCCTCAGTCTTCCGCTGCACCTAGGAAGCTGACATCGAAGCAGGACTACCAGGAGACATTATCCTGGTCCACCAAGATTTGCCTCTTTCTAGCTGGTCTTCCTCATCAGAAGAGGAAGACGACACGTTTTCTCCTCCCCTGCCTTTTGCAATCCTTCTCCAGGCACAAAATGCTACAGCACTCTGCAGCTCTGAATCTGCAGGCCTTCAAATATCCAAACCCTGGCTGGAAAATGACCAGTTATATTGATAAGGTGCCATGAAAATTCAAACCATTATGTCAAGAAAACTCTTCCCAGTATGCCTTCTATCCGACCAATTCAATAATGTACCAGAAGAAATAAATATGACCCTCTTTCACTTTGGACATTTTTGCTCCTTATCAATGCTGTGCCAGTAGGGGGTGAGTGATTACAGCGAGTGCTTCTCTGCTCGGTCCCCACTCACTCAAACAGCTGATTCCAGCAATAGTGTATGTCAGCTCTTGAATCAGGAAGTAACGTTAGCATCCCGCCTGACTCCGTAATGTCTTCTGCAAATCCCACTGGTCCAAACAGTGGCAACACGAACATCGAGGAAGGCGGTCAGGCTATCTTCAACAACCCACCAGCACCACCAGGGAAGCTCTTCTGTTCCAAAAATATGATGCACCAACTTCCCACCACTTAGCCGTCATAAGGTCCAATGAGAAACTAGCAAAACAGGATGTGGTTAGGGAGGGGAAGAGGATTTACACTAAAAACTTATTTTTTTATAGTTGGTGTCTGAGAGGTATGACTACCTCATGTTGTAATAAATTAGAGCGAGGGGGGGTAAGGGGTTAGGTCTCCATAGAGAGACTGGTGCATGGGCAATCATTCCCGGCCACCAATGACACACAGGTGCATAAGCACCTTTCTAGATCTCTGAGGAGGACTTGATGCATTTGTCTGGGCTATGCTGTAAGAAGATACTGATGCATGCTTTTCCATGCGAGGTCTCCAAGAAGACATTGGTGTATAGACAACCATACCTAGCTCCAAGGAGATGATGGCACATGCATGTTCATGCTGTGCTTCTTAGAAAACATTGGTCTCATGCCAGGACTCTGAAGAGATGCTGGGTTTTACGCTCTCGGTCCAGGTCTTTGAGGCAACACTGGTACAAACTATCCTACGTCAGGCCTCGAATAAGACATTGGTGCATGCACCCTCATTTCAAGCCTTTGAGGAGACATTGGTGCATGCACCCTCATTTCAAGCCTTTGAGAAGACATGGGTGCCTGCACCCTCATTTCAAGCCTTTGAGGAGACATTGGTGCATGCACCCTCATTCCAGGCCTTTGAGGACCTGCTGGTGTATGCTTTTCCAGGTGAGGTCATGCTGGGCCTCTAAGGAGGCATTGGTGCAGAATCTCTAGTTCTGGACCTTGAGGAGATTCTGGTGCATGCTTTTCCAGGCCAGGTCTCCAAGAAGACATTGGTGTATACACACCCATACCTATCCCCAAGGAGTTGATGGTGCATGTGTTTTAATGCTGGCCCTTTAAGGAGACATTGGTGCATACGCCCTCATGCCAGGTCTTTGAAGAGACGTTTGTGCATTCACCCTCGTTCAAGGCCTTTGAGGAGGTGCTGGTGCATGCTTTTGTAGGCCAGGCTTCCAAGGGGACATTGGTGTATACACACTTGTTCGAGGCCCCTGAGAAGATGCTGGTGCACAGGCCCTCATTACAGGCCTCTGAGGAGACATTGGTGTATAGGCATCCACTCCAGGCCTCCAAAGAGACGCTGGTGCATGGTATCCTAGGTCAGGCCTACAATAAAACATTGGTGCATACGTCCTCGTTCCAGGCCTTTGAGGAGTTGTTGGTGCATACACCCTTGTTCCATGCCTTCGAGGAGTTGTTAGTGCATGCGTTTCCAGGCCTGGCTTCTAATGGGACAATGGTGTATACAGACCCATACCTAGCCCCAAGGAAATGATGGTGCATGCATGCTTGTGCTGGGCCTCTAAGGAGATATTGGCACACGCATACTCGTTCCAGGCCTCTGAGGAGCTCCTGGTGCATGCGCCCTCGTTCCAGGCCTTTGAAGCAATGCTGGTGCATGTTATCCTAGGTCAGGCCTACAAGAAAACATTGGTGCATACCTCCGCGCTCGAGGCCTTTGTGGAGTTGCTAGTGCATGCTTTTCCAGGACTGGCCTCCAAGGAGACAATGGTGTATACAGACCCATACCTAGACCCAAGGAAATAACGGTGTATGCGTGTTCTTGCTGGACTCAAATGAGAATTGGTGCATGCACCCTCGTTCCAGGCCTTTGAGGCAATGCTGGTGCATGTTATCCTAGGTCAGGCCTCCAATAAGACATTGGTGCATACATCCTCGTTCCAGGCCTTTGCGGAGATGTTGGTGCACACACCCTCGTTCCAGGCCTTTGAGGCAATGCTGGTGCCTGCTATCCTAGGTCAGGCCTCCAATGAGGCATTGGTGCATACAACCTCGTTCCAGGCCTTTGAGGCAATGCTGGTGCCTGCTATCCTAGGTCAGGCCTCCAATAAGGCATTGGTGCATACAACCTCGTTCCAGGCCTTTGAGGCAATGCTGGTGCCTGCTATCCTAGGTCAGGCCTCCAATAAGGCATTGGTGCATACAACCTCGTTCCAGGCCTCAGAGGCAATGCTGGTGCGTGCGCCCTCATTCCAGGCCTCAGAGGGTGCACGCTTTACAAGGCCCGGCCTCCAAGGGGACATTGGTGTACACACACTCGTTCGTGGCCTCTAAGGAGATGCTGATTCCTACACCCTTGTTCCAGGCCTCTGGGGAGACGTTAGTGTGAACACACCCATTCCACGCATCCAAAGAAATGCATGTGCAATGATGTCCAGTCCAGGCGTCCACGAAGACATTGGTGTCCACACCCTCCCGCGTGCTTTCCCAGGGCAGGCCCCCATTGAGGAGATGCTGCGCATGCGCGCCCGGCCTTGCTTCGGTCTTTGTTTGCTGCCTGCTGAAGGACACAGCTGTGCGACCCGAAATGCTGTAATGGGACAGGCATGTGTGTGCGGGCGCTGGACGGCTGCAGATGGGGCAGGCCGCGCGCTGATTGACTGCGATATTGTTACATATTGTGAGGGGGAGGCGGGAGACACGCTTCCTGCTATCTTGTACACACAGCATTGAGTGGGTGAAAGAGGCAGAAAATGACACAAATACATCCTGAGTAAGCTATAAACGGCAAGTGATGCGCTCCGCCCCCTTCCCCTGAGCTGTGTGAGTTTATAACTGAGCATTTGATACCAAATAGAGTTACATTCTGATATGATGCTTTGAATATCAATCATTTCATGCAGATGTACAGTGTGTTACGATTTCTTACTCCTGAGTGTATTTTCTCTCCCCTACAGTGGGTGTGTGGTGTTGGCGTAGTAAACAGGAACAATGTTTGTTAATAATTGTAGCTAGGAGCATCAAAACAGGTGCTCGTTATCCAACACAGTGGCCCCTACTGTGCAAAAAGAACAATTGATGGATGGAATGTTGAACAATGTCAAACACTCACCCCAGCACAGAGATCGTGGCCTAAATCTATCATTTCTTTGCTCACCACACCACCCCAGTTTGGACCCAGCTATATGCACACCTTGACCCTGCTTGAGAACAGCCCAGCCTGAACTTCCATGCCAGGTCCTCCTCGGAAACAAGCATTCTGGGACCAGTGAGCACAGGACTCGCTGTTCACTTTTACGTAACCATCACTAGCCCTACCCATCACTAGCCCTACCCTTCACTAGCACACCCATCACTAGCCCTACCCATCACTAGCCCTACCCATCACTAGCACACTCATCACCAGCCCTACCCATCACTAGCCCTACCCATCACTAGCACACCCATCACTAGCCCTACCCATCACTAGCCCTACCCATCACTAGCACACCCATCACTAGCCCTACCCATCACTAGCCCTAACCATCACTAGCCCTACCCATCACTAGCACACCCATCACTAGCCCTACCCATCACTAGCCCTAACCATCACTAGCCCTACCCATCACTAGCACACCCATCACTAGCCCTACCCATCACTAGCCCTTCCCATCAGTAGCCCTACCCATCACTAGCCCTACCCATCACTAGCCCTACCCATCACTAGCCCTACCCATCACTAGCCCTACCCATCACTAGCCCTACCCATCACTAGCACACTCATCACCAGCCCTACCCATCACTAGCCTTACCCATCACTAGCACACCCATCACTAGCCCTACCCATCACTAGCCCTACCCATCACTAGCACACCCATCACTAGCCCTACCCATCACTAGCCCTAACCATCACTAGCCCTACCCATCACTAGCACACCCATCACTAGCCCTACCCATCACTAGCCCTAACCATCACTAGCCCTACCCATCACTAGCACACCCATCACTAGCCCTACCCATCACTAGCCCTTCCCATCAGTAGCCCTACCCATCACTAGCCCTACCCATCACTAGCCCTACCCATCACTAGCCCTACCCATCACTAGCCCTACCCATCACTAGCCCTACCCATCACTAGCCCTACCCATCACTAGCCCTACCCATCACTAGCCCTACCCATCACTAGCCCTATCCATCACTAGCCCTATCCATCACTAGCACACCCATTCTTCTCCCCTTCCTTGAGCAACCTTTGTATCTTCCTTTTGTCAAATTAATTTTGATCTGTTTCAAGTATATGAAATTAAATATACTGAACTTAAACCATTCTTGGCACTTTCTTGGTTGACATTGACTGTTGTATGTTTTGAACAACGCTACCTTAGACAGCAGTGTATGTTGTTGCGTTCAATTTGGTATTCTTTACTAGTGTTTGACTTATTAAGCTACACACATCTGATAAAATAAAATGTATTCTTCTCTAAAGCAGTTGAGGCCCACTTGTTTCATTACCGCATTGTACCCAGGTCCCGTGGCGATTATTGGGTTACCCCATTATTTTGTAATGGCTGGCGAAGAGCTTGGCCAGCCCCCGGCAGGAGGGTGGTGGAGGGTGGCTTTAGCGGAAAGCTTTGTGCCGCTATTGTTGCCGTTGGCCGATATTGCGACTATGCTGCAAAGCCTGCCCCCAGTAACAAAAACCAGCCCCCACCCGGTCGCCCCACCGGGGAAATGCCAAGTGCCCGCTACGGCCAGTCCGGCCCTGTGTAATGCTTCTTGTTCAGGAGAGAACTGCTTTGTTAGTCTGACTTAGTGAACTCATTTACTTCTACACGCTTGTGAAAAAGTGTTCAAATGTTAAGCACAGGAAACCCAAACCCTGCACAGCAGGGCACGCTTCCCTACCTGACCCAAGTGTCTGCTCCTGGGACCCATAGGCGAAGAAGTAGTTGAGATTCACACTTTTCTCACATTCTTTTCTGGCCCCTCTTGCTGCGATTGCAAATAGGCATGCAACATTTTGCCTATTTGATAGCAATTGATGTGAACTGGGCATTTCAAATTGAGAGAAGTGGTTTTACACAAGCGAGCTGCTCAATTTTTAGCTGCGGATAGAAAGCAGAGTACAGTAACCTGGGCAGATTTGTTGCAGCTACCTTTAAACCTTCTCTCACTGCCTGTCCGTAAAGACCTGAGCCCTGAGTTTATGTGACTTCAAAACCTACTGATGACCACATGAGCCTCTTGGTGGTTTCCAGATCACAAGACACACGTGGTGCCTGTGGGTTGAGCGAAAGTGGAAGTCTCTGAGGGTGAAGGACAGTGGGCTCACAGCCAGGTCTGGATGGAAGTATCACATGGCAAGGGGTCACATGGCAGCACAGACAGGACTACTGTCTGAATCATACGTGCAGCTCTGCCCAAATAAACCTGTCGGAGATGACATTCAGGATAAACCCTGCCAGTTTACCTCCCACCACTTTGTATTCTGGTTTTTGTGGTTTCAATGTTTCCATTTAATCAGATGACCAAAGCTTGAAAGCCAAAAACTGGGACCTCCCACAAACATAGAAGTAGGACTACAATTTGGCATCTACAGAAAAGCACAACATGTCAAGTCACAGCAATAACCAACAGTGAAAACACAGAAAATAAGGCACAAGGGTTGTTTTAAATGCAACTTTTGCAAATCTATGTTAACTAAATTGTGTCTTGCTATGGCTGCTAAAGGATTCTGCAAAGTAGCACAGGAAAACTTGCCTCCCTGTGCGTTCAATCGAACCTCTCTGAAAACAGGGACATGCTAAATGAACTGAAATTTGAAGTGATAGATAAAAAGTGATAGGTGAAAAACCAGGACTGACCAGGCAAATCCATAGACCTCAGGAGTCAACAGGGGTCACTGCTGCGACCCCTGTATTGTCCTTCGAGACTCCTGGTACTGCTTTTCTGACACCTGACCTCAGAGTTGTCAAAATCAGTGCCAAGAACCCCGGGGTGGCTCGCTTTTATGGGTGTGGAGCTCCAGCCTACTTTTTGGCCATATTTTTTATTACGCTAATAGTGAATAATAGTGTTTTATTCACTATTAGCATATTAAAGAATTAAGCAGCAGGAACTAGACAGGACCATCCTTCGTAGCCGTTGTGAGTAAAATAAAATGCATTTAAATGCTTATTATATGCATGCAGTTGAGAGTGTTTGTGTGAAAGAAGCATGTGTGTATGTGTGTGTGTAAGTGTGAGTGTGTGTCCATGTGTGTGCATGAAAGAGAATGACTGAGATTGAGGAGCAAATCTATCAAGACTTCGCAGTGCACAGCCACGCAAAGTGACCCAAAGTCTTGATAAACTATTTTCTTTCCAGTCCAGAACTTTTCTTTACACTGGGTAGTAGCCTTAAAGTTGTGTAAATAATGCTGTGTGCTGCTTTCAGCTACTTTGCATCACAGGGTAGGACATGGTCTTTTACACGGGTGTTCCCATGCTACAACCCAGGCATGTTGATGCAAAGTCCTAGCTACTAAAAACTGTTAGAAAAACAACATATTTGTGAGGCAGGTGTTCAGTTGGATAATGTTTTAATTTATTTTCACTTTTTATACCTTGCATGCGTGCTGCACTGAACAGCAGTCACCCAATATTGATTTTTTTTTAACGTTTGCTTATTCATAGTATTTTGTACTTTGTACTGTAAGGTAAACCGTCAAGTACAAAGCCTGTGCTAGATTTGCTAACACATTTGCCCCATGGTGCACAGAAATATGTGTGCGGTGCACGTGCTGGAGAGAAGAGAGCAGCCGTGCCAGTCTTTGTACCTGTGGATGTGCAATGCTCTCGAATACTGGATGTACTTCTGGGCAAAGAAATGAAAAATTGCACTTATATACGCATAACCACCCGGAGGCCTCGCAGCGCTTTAGACTGATTACTGTGTCGGGCTACCGGGTAACTTAGTACGCTTTCGTGAACAAGTAGGTTTTTAGATCTCTCCTAAATGACACTCGGTTGTTATTTTGTCTGAGGGTTAGAGGCAGGGAATTCCATAGCTTTGCCGCTGTGTGAGTGAACGAGCGGCCACCCCAGCGGGCTTTCTTGATTTTTGACGTGGTTGCCAAATGCAATGAAGCCGAGCGAAGGGCTCTGGATGGTGAGTAAGGTAACACTAGGGGGTACAAAACTGCCGGGCCAGTTCGATGGAAAGATTTGTGCAAAATGCACATGGCCTTAAAGGGGCAACTCTTGAAATCCACAGGCACTGGCGTACGGGAAGAGATTCTTAGCAAAGGGGGCACCCGTGGCAATTTGCTGGTGTGATACATTGAAGGTAATTTTTGGCATAAAGGCGAACACTGGTGGTATATAGGAGGGGGCAATTATGACAAAACGCTGGCTCTGACGTACTAGATGTCATTTTTGACATAAAGGCCACTCATCGTTATGGACGGCACGAATGGCAAACATTCTAGCAGTTGTATTTTGTATCTATTATTTGGACTGAAGGGGCGCCAATGGTACATGTGAAGCACCCATGACAATTTGCTGGACCTGGCACAATAGAGGAACTTTTTTTTGACCAATCAAGGTCAACCTTAGTACATTTAGGAATAAATGAGGTCAACTCTTGGGGAGTATCAGGTTAAATTGGTCTGGTACAGTTGAATATCTAATGACTGCTTTAGCAGAGCCAGTCAGTTTTAGCAAATTTATGTGAAAAATGTGCTTGAAAATGCACTCTTTGGTCCCATGTTTTCAAACATTTCTGAATATTAAAACGTTACCTGTGTGCTTAACGCAAGTGACAGAGCCATGAAAAAGATATTAAATCAAAATGCATTAACAGCGAGGAATACTTTTGGACAATAATAAACAGTTCATATTGAATATATGGTCTACATAAATTAATACATGTGGACTTAACTACTATTGCTTTATTTAAATCTATTTTTTTCTTTCCCTATGATGTATCGAGACATTTCTTTCTCATTGCAGTATTCAGCAAGGGAACTATTACATTATAGCAGTTAGTGGTATCAATAATGGAGGTTCCCAGTCCTGTCGTCAGTGGCGGCTGGCTTGTACCGAGGGTGGTAGGCAGGGGGACACTAAAAAAAATACACTTACCTTGTATCTTGCAGTGCAATTTCCTCCTCCCTCAGGTGTCTGCTCTCCTCGTGGAAGCTCCTGAAGCACGAAACTGCACTACCCAATCCTGGTGCTGCATGTACAGCATAAAAGCAGCGCTGGGATTGGAGGGAGCATCCTCTCCCAGCGCTCCGATGAGCACAGGAGGCCTGCGCTTTCTCTAACCCAGCTGTCTAAGGTAGCTAGGTTAGAGAGCTTTAAAATAGGCATGTCTGTCAGGCTGGCCGGCCCAAGACGGCCGTCCAAAGAGACATACACATTTTAAAGCACACAGCTCCCTGCTGCTGCCAATCGGCAGCGCTGGCCCCGCCCCGTCCTGACACTTACTTCAGGATGGGTTGTGAAAAATAAAACAGTAATAGATTAACTTTATTACAATTTTATTTTTCAGCTCTGGGGCTTGTGGGGCGACGCTCTTCTAATTAAAATGGAGAAGCATCCGTGGTTGTTGTGTATTTCGTGGCACTGTATCCGCTTCAGATGAACATATCATTTTTCATGTAATACTAGGAGAAATGAGCACGGATCCGCTTGCATATCAGGTCAGCACCCTAATAGAGCTGGTATCTAAAACAGACATTTCTCGATTTTGTGCTATTATGTTAATCAGGCATTTATTACGGAACTTCACTTATGTCATTTATTGTGATGTCACAAGCGTTAAGGTAATGTGATATCGCTTCATAGGAAGATTGAAGGCCAAAAGTCCTATGAGATCACTTCCTGTGATGTCATTAAGGTCAAGGGTGTGTGATGTCACTTCTGCTACCCTAGCATTTTGGTAAATCGATGTCCCTGGGAAAATTCTGGTAGCCCGGTCAGCATATTATTACAATTTCAGGACTGTGAGCACTGCGATGTAAATGATGTTAGATAAAAAAAAAAAAGCAAGGAGCATAGCTGCCAACTGGCACCTTGTCAGTTGGGTTTTTTTCAGCCATTTCAACCAAAAGCATGCTGGGACATGTAGTTTCCCTTCCCATCAGAAGCATAGACCTACACGATGCACAGCTCGCTGAGTGCTGTTCTAAAAGAATTGCTTAGACGTCATGTTCATGACACTGAGCAATTTGAGAGATTAAGAAAATTCTCAAAAAGGGCAGAGTGAGCTCTAGGGAACACCTGTATTACCTGTTTATTGAATTGGACAGTGACCTGCACATGCCAGCAGCAGGTGCATTAACCTTCTCTGTTATTTTACGGCAGGCATAGAGTAAGGTTAGCAGGTGACCCTATAGCACCAGGGACACGATGCTCCAGTCATGGGATATAGGTTAATAATCTTTGGATCAGCTCAGTTACTCCCACTGAACTAACACACCTGAAAACCAGGGCGTGTTAAACAAAAGCCAGGGGACTTGGTCACTCTTTCTTTGGTGACGTGTAGACATGTGTTCTTAATTAAGAGAGACCGTATGTCTCTATGTCACTGGTATAGCATGTATACAGTACTGAGGTTTCAGTATAACCCCAGTGCATTCTGGTAATTGTAGTCTTCATTGTTTCTTGCAAACCCATTTGATGAACAAACCTAATGGCAGTGTTTTTAAAAAGGAAAGCTAAAGAAAGACCTCTGATATATGCCATAGAAGGCGATACTTACTGACGAATGCACGGGGATGAAATGTTTCTATATAGCTGGTATGTTCGAGAATCTTGCAGAGATATTTGTGCATGATCGACTCCGAGCACAGTCAACCAAGGCCTTCATCCTGCCAAGGTCAATATAACAAGCACTCCAAAATTCAGTGATAACCCCATGCTTTTTATGCTCCAAAAAGAAATGTATTATGGTGCAAGTCCTGTAAATGAGAAGGTTTATTAAAAACATAGGCCTGCTTCTTCCCGGCTGTGCAGAGGGAGAGCGGAGCCGTAGACTCGCTCGGCTGTTTGTGCCTGCTCCCCCGCCTCCCTTCCCTAGTGGAATTATTGGCCTAACCTGCTAATTATATAGGATTCCGTTTCTGGCTTCCACCCCCTTGGGGCTGAGCGCATTCTAGTTGATTTTATATTCAGTGTTTCCTTCCATTTACGTGACACAGCCTTCACCGCCCAGTAACAGATGTGCCCTCCCCTGCGCCTCCGCCGTTTCCTAATATGACTTTATGAGGTGATACTCAGATGTATTTAGAACGCACTCCATAAAATTAAGCACTGGGCCATGGGCTATAATAAAAATATTTAGTGCAGGGAGCTACCTCTCTTTTGTACGCATCCGAGAGATGGGTTTTTATCAGGGCTCAAGTCCTAAAAAAAATGAATTGCTGGGACTAACCTAGTTAGGCAGTATGCAAGTGATATCACGGCGCGTGACATCACGACGTGTGACATCACAGCACATCACATCATGGCGCACGACATTACATGTAGCATCACAGGAATTGACATCATAGGAAGTGACATCACAAGCCACGACTTTAATATGTTTGTGTGATGTAAAGCGCTCTGACACTCTGCTTTGGGATGAGTAGCACTATACAAGAAAAAAAATAGAAATAGTGCTACTTAAATTCTTTCAACGCCTCTTCAGGGGTAGTAGGCGCCATATAAATTACCTTTAGTCCTATGTAAATACTGGGAGAGACCAACACATGTGACATTCTTACAGTGCATGCATATCTAGTAAACAGAGCCTGAACAAAGTGAAAAGCTGCCTCTCTGAAGTATGTGGGAAGTGCTAACCTTTGTTTCCCCCCTGCTGCATTTGCTTCTTGGTGAGAGGCTCCTGACTGCTCCCAGCCAAGAGCCTTTGTTATGGGCCCAGCAGGAGTCTAAAATAAGAAAGCCCCGCCCCCGCCTGCACATTGTTGCTTGTTGCAGATGGAAAGCAGCCAACGTGCTGGCACTGCTAAAAGTGTCCCGGTGTTTGGAAATTACACCGGGACGAGTTCAGCACACTATTTAGTCGGGCCCAATTCTTGGCAGAGTGGACAGCGTTCACCCTGTGAAAATAGTGGGTGGACGCTGTCCACCCGCGTTTACCCCCCTACGTGTGCCCTGGTTTTAATCTGAATTTCACATACACTGGCATGTCTTCAAAGTATGGACCGAGTCCTGACTTTTTATCCTGTAGCACTTTGCATGCTGAATCTGGTAGGCCCATGCTTTCTGCAGCCAAACTACAATTCCCAGAAGTCAAAGTGCTGGTGATTGGAAAACCAGGACTGGCGTGAAGTCTTTCTGATGACTTGTGGCCAATAGACAACTATTTCGTTGATGCGGCTGCAGGTGCATAACGCAGTTCTCTGCGACGCAGAGGGAGCGCAGAGGCCTCCAGGGACCCCCAGTCAGTCCAAGACCAATGTCTATCTGAAGGATATGGGAGACTCAGGGGCCCCTCTATACATCCTGTAGGGGGACGGGCATCATTTTTTGTTATGCTACTGTTCAGAGGCCACTATTACAGGACTATATATATATATTTTTAAATGCTACTGCGATGGGCGGAACCCTTTACAGAAATTGAATATGAAATCTAATTAGCAGGCACGGCCTGTGTAGGGTGTTCCGCCGGGCGGTGATGTGGGGTGGGGAAATTGCGGGAAATGGACGATTTCAGGTAAGTAATGAAAAAATAAAATAAAACAAATTTTGTTGCGCGCGCTGCGACACATTTGGCGATGCAGCGTGCGCAACGAAATTCGTTTTTTTTATTTTTTTCGTTACTTAACTGAAATCGTCCATTTCCCGCATTTTACACCCCCCACCCTACCCCTCCCCCGCCCACGTCACCGCCCGGTGGAAGGCCGTGCACTGGCTGTGCCTTCTAATTAGTAGTCGAAATGTGATATTACATTTTAGGAGGCTGTTTGTTTTTATATAATGCCAATGGTTCTTTTCTAATGCTTTGGAGATATTTACGTAGTTCTTGCTATGTCCCTGCTCGCTAGAAAGGAAACATCATTCCTTGCTTTCTCTGCCAGACCCAAAAAACATAAGCAAACAATTGAATTGTAAGTATCTTATTGAACGATTGTGACATTCATCCCATCCAGTCAACATCATTTGGGTCACATTGGAACCTCCCAGTCCCAGAAGATCCCGTTCCCCTGCAGACTCCCCTTTCATCCTCAACGTCTACATGAAACCCCTTGTGGTTCTACAGACTGATCGCATCAACACTCACCAATCAATATGCTGACAATACTCAACTTTACTTGAGATCCCACTCCACTCCAGACCCCCAAAGTTTGATACATTAGCTGCACTTCATCCAGACCTGGATATCCAACAAAGTTTATTGAGAACCCCCTTTTTGTGAAATATTTCTCACCTATACATACAGATAGGACAACTGGACCGAATTAATTGTAACATAGTTGTTGACATGCCTTTTGCCATGAAGTTGGACCTTCGCCAGTCCTGTCTTCTATCCACATGCACTGGTGATTCCTAGCCCTCCTAGTTTCTCTTTTACAAATGCACTCCTCTTTTACAAGCCCTGTCATGCTTACTGGGTGAGGTCAAGAAACAGAATTATCTTCAAATCTTCTATATGACTTGGGGCTAGCTGACAGCTGCGAGAAAATATCCCTTTTTGTGTCGTCCCCCATTTTTGCTGATATTTTATGTTTGTTTTTAGACTCTGCACACTGGGGCACTAAGGTCCAGTGTATGTGCTCTGACTACTAAAGCATGTAAAACTGGCTAATTCCTGATTGACATATTTAAGTCTCCTACTAGCCCTTAGTATACAGTGTAGATTCTGCACATGGGACATGGAAAGTAAATGTCGCCTATGGACTGCAGCACTTATTGTCTCATCCAATAGCATTACAAGGAAAACATGGCTTCAGGCCTAACATTGTAGCTTGACTGCTGCAGTTTAAACTTGCAGTGAGACTTGTTGAAAGAGCTCCTTTTGACAGGTAAAAATCTCCCTTTTAAATGTTAGTAAATAACCCCTCAGTTAGACATGTTGAAAATTAATACAAACATGTCTCTACAGTACAGGGCCCTGAAATGTATTTTCACTGTGGCAGGCCCTGCTGTCCTGTGGAGGAAATCAGATTTTCAGATTAAAATTCTAATACTGTATCCCAGGAATGGCACCACCTAGAAAAAAAAAATGATTAGACAATTATTTTTAAAGGTTATTTAAAATCCAATTCAATGGTGCTGTGAGATTTTAAATAAATATGAAGGAAAAGTAACTTTAAAAAAGTTAACTTTTCCCTGTGTGAAGGCCTGGAGGTTAATTTTCATTTACTCTCGAGCATCTCCCAGCCTGTACATGTCTTTAATAAGGTGTGAATGATGTGTGAAATTCCTCTCTGAAGCTACACAACAGGTCACTGTGATTGACAGGTCAATCTGAATGGGCTCAAATAACTCGTGTTAGCTCAGAAAAAATGTGTGTGCTTGCCATCCTGTTGGTACCACAATGTCAAATCATACCTGAGAGATCTGTTTCAGCCACATGTAACACGTTGGAGCACTTGAAAGGGAGCAAACAGGATGCCAGGTCAGTTCTTGTGTATCTCCTGTCTGGTTGCTAAATGACCCTGTGTTTGTTCTACCAGACTCCAATCTCCTGCTTTGGTGTGGGTACAGGGCCTGCTTCAAAATAGATGTTAGTGTTAGCTGTGGGAGGATACTGTAGATTTGAATAGTTCACTCCCATACTCACCCTCATCCTTCAGAGCCCATGTTTAGTGTGGCAGAAGACCTCTGCCATCATGGCATTGCCTTTGCACACAGGTGAGTTGTGTGGGGTCTTAGTGGTCTCCTCCCTACTATTGAATGGCTGAGTTTTTTTGGGGGGACTGGCGATCGCTGACTGAGTCCTCCATCCTGGAGGTGGGGGGTTTCCGATGGGAGTGTCCTCATGCAGCCTGCCTCTTCCTGGGTGTTGTTTTCGGCGGTTTGGTCTTTGCCTAGCGCCGGACTACAAAAACTCACTCTTACTCTCCCATAGCCATTGGTCTGCTTCCTGTCGGTGGAGATGGTGAGTTTGAGGTGGTCATTCTCACCTCACCCGATGGCCTCTCAATCCTCTGCTTGTTTTTGGCTAACCCTCCTGTGGGATTTTACACCAAACTCATATTGGTCTGCCTTTGATTTGGGCCCGGTGGGGTGACTTGGCCCCGGGCATGCCCTGGTGGGTGCTGGTCTGCTGAACTTGAATCTTATTCTTACTGCCTTCTGCCTGGGTCCCGATCCCCCTCTCCTCCTTGCTGCGTTTGCCTGTGTTTTCTTTTGCTCTGCTGCACTTCTCAAATGTTGGACATTAATGTTTGTATCTACTTGTATGTTAACTGTGCAACTATTCACGTTCTCACCTATGTAAAGCGCTCTGATACCTCCGAGCCTAGCCAGCGCTATATAAAAGTAAAAAAAAAACCATGCCATTTTGCAACCGTTTTATGGTAAACCGTGAATGACAACAGAAAAAGTGGGCGGGGTTGCCTCGGAGAACTTATACCTCATAGCTTACTGAGCGCCCAGGAATGTCCCCCACCTATGAACATGTGCCAGGCATGAATGTGGCACCCCAAGGCTCCTTCTCAGAACACTTTCTGGACCTGTAGAAAAACAGAAGGACGACTGCTCCTGCTGTTTGAGGCATGTGAGGAGACCTGAAGTGCTGGACTTCCTCCCTCTTGTACCCACGACACAAAAGTGGACCCCAAGGGTCAATTGGCTTGCTTCCTGTGTAGCTACAGGGAACACAACAAGCTGAAAGAGTCCTTTCTCCTAAAGTGGCCACCTGGCCAGTAGCAACTGGATCCCGGACTAAATTCTGCTGTTGACCTCTGCTTGATACCGTGTGAGTCTCTGAATGCCTCTTTTCGGACCCTGTGGACATCAGAAGTGTTCTCTTATGGTTGTTTAAGCACTAGAGTAAGTTTGAAAACTTCTCCTCCAGACCAGAGAGACTTAGAAAGTTGTAGAACGTTTTGACTTCTAGACTTTCACCAGGCCAGTCTCCTTAGTATATCTAACCTGGGCTCCACCTCAGACTAAGCGAAATTGCACCTTAGTCCCGATCTATAGTGACAGGTGTCAATCATTAGCACTTTACTTTTTCTTAATGCTTTTTCTACTTAAACATTTCAAAATCCATACCTCCATGTCCTCCTATTGGATTTTAGTTGTTTCATGTCATTTTGCTTAGTAAACTGTTCTCTGTTTCTATAAGTTGGGGATGGATTTTTACTGCGTTGTGTCTTTGTCATTTTAACTGTTTTGGTACATTTAAATGGTTTACACATTTTTGCTAGGTTAAGCCTGTCTGCTCTGTGCCACAGCTACCAGGGGGTGAGCTCAGGTTTAACCCCTTCGAGGCTATTGACGAGCTGGGCTCGTCATCGCGCTTACCTGTCCTGCGCGGATGACAAGGCCAGCTCGTCACGTAACGCGGTAATTTCGAATTTGCCGCGCACAGCGGGAAAAGCCGCCGCAGCGATGCGGTTAAATTGCTGAATTCTTTGACTAGATCTAACAATCAATCTAGTGGCTTTATTTTGCGTGGTGCGCGTCAACCCGCCCCAACTAATGAAGAACATTCACACTACAATTGCACATATTGTGGAATAAAGTAGTTTCCAAAATGGTTGTGACCCCTTTATATAAATCATCCAATATCAGGTCAAAGGTGTGAACTGGTGATCTTCCTGCACATAGATGTTCAATGTTTTCCTATTACTCGTGCGTTCTGGTGTCAGAATGCGCTTGTAAGTAAAAAATTGCAGCATTACTCACTTGTAATAGCCTGTTGCAAGTGAGTATTGATTTCCCATTGCTGGCTTGCCTGCATCTACCAGTTTAAGGACTGCCCGCTCTTACCTGTGAGAGAAGAGGCTGGCATATCATTTTCTGCCGCCTTTCTGCAGGCTGCACACACCCACCGTGCCCAGAAAATGCCAATTCCTCCTGTGCATTCTCGAGTTACAGGACAGGCCGCCATCAGAGCCCTGAGGCAGGAGCTGCATAAAGCCTTAACGTGGGCAATGCATTGACTGGTGGTGCAGGGCCACCAATTATAGGGCCCCAATTGTACACATGAAAGGACCTTGTCAGTCACCTCTGAATTAAATACCATTCCATCCTCCGTGGCCGGACCTAGTCATGCAGTTTCTTTGTAGCTGCCAGTATCCCCAATGCCCAATGGGAGGGATAGGTGTGGCACAGCGACCAGGGCGACTGACGCTGGAATCTGGGGATCACGGTTCAATCCCCGGCACAGGCTACAGATTAGCCCAGCACCATGTGACTCTGGGCAATAGCTTGCTTAATCTTCCCGACGGCCCCCAGCGCCTAGAGACCCTTACAGGTGATTGTGCGCTTTACAAATGTGGATTATTACAAATGTGGATTATTATAATTGGAGGTTCATAAAGGTGACCCTGCAGTCAGCACTCGGTTAAGTTTTCTAATATGTATACTTCTGGTGCCTCTGAACCCACCAGTTGTGCTTTGTGCAGGAGAGGCTTTGGCACTATTTGATATTGTTAAAGAAAAAAGTAATTTTCCTAAAAATGTAATTTTTTAAATTAGTTTGGTCCGGGTTATTTTTCACTGATTCATTTCAGTGACTTAATAAAAAAGGTGGAAATATAACACAGCACTGGGATAATTTATCTAAATTTGATGATCACGGTTTGGGGTGCTGGCATTAGTTATCCTCAGCAGTGAGAGCGCAGGAGATGTTTGGCCAAATTAACAAAGTATATTTACTTCATGTGCCAATTTAAAAAAAATAAAAACATGAAAACCTTTGTGGGCGCGTGCTGTGCGTAATGTTCAAAAAGGCAGGTATGCGCCACGGCACAGGAGGGGGCCTCTTTACTAGAAAAACAGGAGCCTGCCCCATCATTAATAGTACAAAAGTGCAACATGAGGCACATTCTGGGGGGAAAACGAAGGCATAAGAAGAAGAAAATCTGATATTAAACAAGGACAGGAATAAAACATAAGTGCCTGGGTAATTACCTTAAATTCCCCCCCCCCCCTCCCCCCCCCGCAGAGAAGAAGGCACAAGCCTGCTTTTCACCAAGAGTCTGATAATCACATTTTAGAGTCCCTAAGTGGCTGGTATGCTGTTTATGTTAAGATAATGTCTCCTGCACTGTTGTGTTTTCTGTCCTTTCCTTGTAACTTTTTAGTTATAGAAACAAGCATTGACAAACCAAGCAGACTGGCTTCAGTTACAACACAGGCATGCACCAATGTGTTTGCATACATTAGCACATGAAAGCCCACTAGAGAAAATCCCAGCACTGTGATCTGGAAGGTGGACATGTCGACAACACTGCCTTCCAGTGCATGTATATTTGTGTCCATGGCTGTTCGTTTATGCTTGTGTGTGGTGGGAATGGAGTAGATTTATATGTAATGCATGGTGTGTGTTTGTGCAACTGTGTGCTTGAACATTGGTGTGGAGTATATAGAGTGTGTTTTGCAATTCTTTCTGTGGATTTGCAGAATGATGCCCAACATGCATGCATAACAACAAGACAAATATACTACTAAGAAATGTGCTCATGTATGGAAGAAGGGTGACTTTGTGTAGAATCCATGGGTGACACAAAGAATACAATATTTAATACATTGTGATGATTCAGTGTAGTTTTGAGATGTACAATGATCTTTCATGCATTACATAGGAAGCATCCATTAAGAGGCGGAGCAGTACACTAAACGGCCAATCACAAAAAGGGAGAGATGGGTATTCCTCTGACTACTACTATATGCTTATTTTAACCATCATATTAACAAAAGGTTTGTTAGAGAACTGTGCTCTCAAGCCAGAACTAAAAAAACCAAAAAGAGGGGTGTTCCAGATCTCTTTAAAACCAGGCGGGACATTATGATTGACAAGAGTATCAAGAAATGGCCATTAGAGGAGGGATCAGGTGTGAGGGAAGACAGTGCCAAGGTTTGCCATGGGGCGGGTGAGGCCAGAGTCACGCTTTAGGAGGCATTGGTGAGAGAGACGTTGGCTAAAGAGAGTGACCGCTTGGTAATGCCTCAGGTGAAGGTTGATGTCAGGAAGAGGCCATGAAGGCACAGAAAAGGGGTGGAGTCGAAGGTCAAGTGAAGATCCTAGATGGGTTCATAATGTGGGGATGGACAACGAGACCTTAAGAGCTTAGAACTTGACGTCATACACACCTGTTTAATCCTTCTTGTCCGCTGTACAGGTGCGGGATTCAGCTTCAGCTACCATTGAAGCGATGTGCTCAGGGGCGCCGACACCATAAGTAAGGGTAACGTGACATCCCTAAGGTGCCATCCTTGGTGCCACCAAATTACTGAACAAAGACCAGGAAAAACCAATTTATAGTGTATGGGGGGCATCACGTTGATAAAACAGTTTTTTGCATGAAGGGTTGAAACGTCTCACACCGTTCCTGATGTCCCTGCTGGGGTGCAATTCCAGCTGTGTGGACACATGATAGCGGTGGAACCCCTATGTGGAATATTTGCTATCGCAGATCATAGTTTTGTTGTTAGCAATGGAGTGTGGGGCCAAACTACAGGATGCTGAGAACTCAAGAAGGTCTGACACCTGACCATGCATCAATGCTGCAGGTTTACCTCCACCGCCAACAAGCACAGCAGGCTGCAAGGCAATATATGACATTACAATGCAAACAATTACAAGGCATGCCTTTACAACATGGGTTTTACATTGCAGCTACCTTTACAACTCATGATTTTACAACGCATGCCATTACAAAGCATTTTTGGAAACTACCTTTACAATGCATTCCATTACAATGCATACCATTACAACGCATACCATTACAACGCATAATACTTTTAGGGTAACAGTGGGATAAGTGTTAAATAGTGTAGGAGTAAAAATTACTATTCTCACTCCAGTGAGTGCAACAGTAGGGTAAGTGTTGAATGGTGTAGGGGTAAAAATTGATTTTCCGACTCCAGTGAGTGCAACAGTAGGGTAAGTGTTGGATAGTGTAGGGGTAAATATTACTATTCCAATGTACCCCAAGCCCATACCCACCTTAAACCTAAAACAAAAATTAATAACTTACCTTATAATATGTTGTAATTCCATGCGTTGTAATGGTATGCATTGTAATGGCATGCGTTGTAGTGACATGCGTTGTAATGTCTGCATTGTAATGGCATGCAATGTAAATGCAGTCACATTGTAACAGCCGCATTGTAAAGGTAGTGGGACGTAATGCCTGTGTTGTAATGGTTGTTTCCCGCTGCAAGGGTGTATACACTGTACTTTATCAGTCACAGCAGCAAAGACATGTATGCAGTTATTGCTACAAATGCCCTCATTAACTGGGAGATTTGCATGGAGTGTCCGGTCGAAGCTACCAATGCCACAAGGCCTGCAGCAGCAGAACATCTGAAGTCAGCACAATTGGGGAGCAGAGACAAGAGGAGAATGCTAAAATCCAAGCCAGAGGCACTCCGGCCCTGTAAGCAGATTGAACAAGTGCATCTCTGGAGACAGAGGACACAGAGAGAGCGTTCTCCTGAGGTAGGATGAGAGCAGCTCCCGTACCACTTACAAAAACTTGAGGATGAGACTCAAAAACTGCTGTACACAAAGTCCAGTAGCCGTAGTGTGGGTTGGAAAAGAAGGCGGCTCATTAGATCTTAGTTACAAGTTAGTAAGGAGATAGCTGGGCCTATGGCTGATCTCCACCAGGAGCAGCATCCTCGCTGCTCATCCCATATCTTCATCTCGCTTGGAGTGCCCGGGAGGATGCATTAAGTGACAACAGAATCCTTTCCCCTGCTGTTTATGAAGAGACTTAGTGACCCATTCAGAAGAAGCAATAGGCATTGCAATATGATTTTGTTGTGATCTGGTAATCATCTGAGCGAGGAGGCTGCCAGAGCTTGCAAGAATGGCCAAGAGAAAGCTCAAGCCAGTGCCCTGGATAGAGTCTTCGAACAGGTCCCTGGATCTGTGTCCGGAGTCTCACTACACACTGTGAAGATTGGGAGCTAAAGTAGAACGTGAAGAGCCGGCCGCCAGCCCACATGTAGCATTTGCTGATGTTGTGGATATTGCACTGCCCAAGAGTTATTGAGATGTACCTATTGTTACACTCATGGCGTGCATAAGGGGACATGTCAGTAAGCTGAAGTCCCTCATCAGTGCAGTGAGAGTTGGATAAAGTGCTAAACTGTTAATATTTGCATTGACCACCCAACCTGATGACCATTGAGTTGAGATCTCTTTTATAGCTCTTTGCGGCCATGCACGCCTCTAGGCTTATGCACCTGTGCACCTCTGCATTGTACGTGTGCCTCCAACGAAGGTGACCAGAAATGAACTGAAAGCTAGAAATGAAACGTCTCCAGAAATGTTATGCAAAACTAGGTTTCAATAGCATTAGCAAAAAACAAAATTTGGATCAGAATATGAGCTGTGCCGGGTGCGCCTATCAATTAGCGCATGAAAATTTGCTATAAGAGTGTCTCTAGGCACTATATAATGTTAAAGAACTTAAAGGAGAGACAGAGACACAAGAGCTAAATAATGTTATCTAATTCCTGTTTACTTTCCGAGTGAGAGGGGATTTTCCTTGGCCTTCTACATGAGTTGAAGGCAGTTCCTAAGCTCCACTTCATGGACCTGGAAGGCCATGCCATCCAGTTGGCCCATCTGCACTCGTGCACAGAAGAAAGACACATCGAAGAGGACCATATTGGCCTCAGGTTTATTTCAAGCATTTGTTACGAGAAAAGGAGGGCGTGAGTTGTAAACAATGTCAAATATACACTTATTTCAAAAGAATCACGTTTTATCACAAGATGACAATGAATCTTCCTATTTTTTTCCTAATTTCTTAAGCCCAAAAGAGCGTTCTGAATATACTGCAAAGTGTTGATGGATATACCTTAGAAGCCTAAGAAATCACGTTGTAGAAATGTATGAAAGGATGAATGAATGCATTACTCATCAATGCTTTGAGTGAGAGGGTGCAAGACCTGCTATCTTCTGTGGAATCTCCCTATGTTGTACCAGAGAGATGCTCAAATGTCTTACGCCCAAGGAACCCAAGTTGCACCGTGCTGGATATGCTCCAGTGTGTCGATGGATGTACCTTTGAAGCCCATAGAGACAGCACTGTCGAAATGTATTCAAGGATGAATGGATGAATTAATGACCAATGCTTTATGTGTGAATGACCTGCAATCTTCTCAGTTTGTCGAAGCAGGCTTTTGAGACTTTCAGGGAATAATGTTAGTTTAGTGTCGTCCGTCATGCCCTGAGATTTCTAATTTCTGTCAAAGTGGCATTTTGCTTCTCTGTCCCTGGTAACGGAGGCCCCTATTGCTGCATCCAGGTGTGATCTGTCATCCCTCTTCAGATGATGGTAAAGACAACCATGTCATATTGACTTGCCTTGATGCCGGCCCCAGGTGAAGCCACAGACACAAAGAGTATTTTTTCCCTTGCGTTGTAAAGACATTAGCATTGGGCCAGGTACCAAGCGGATACCTTTGGGATGCAGGAAAGTTATCAAAGCCATCTGCGATGAAGCTATATTTCTACCAGATGAAAGCACTACAGCTCCTGAGTCAAATGGTAGTTGTAGAAACAAGCATTGGCCAACCAAGAAGTCTGGCTTCAGTTACAACACAGGCTTTCACCAATGTGTTTGCGTACGTTAGCACATGAAATCCCACTAGAGAAGATTCCAGCACTACACTCACACTGTGTGATCTGGAAGGCGGACATGTTGACAACAATGCCTTCCAGTGCCTGTGTATTTGTGTCCATGGCTGTTTGTTTATGCTTGCCTGCGTGGGGAGTTGAGTAGAGTTATATTTAATGCATGGTGTGTGTTTGTGCAACTGTGTGCTTGAACATTGGTATTGAGTATATAGAGTGTGTCTTGCAACAAAGATATCCTTTGGTAAATGCGGATCGAGGACCATGCAACATCTTTTGTCAAATAACACGAGTCATGCAGAATACACTTCCTTGCGCCCCCATTAGGTTCATATGAATAAATGTGTGGAATGTGATGGAACAGAATCCAGCAGTTCTCATTTATCAAAGGTCCCTGAGCAGCACCCCAAGTTCATAGGGAAGATTTACAAAAGTAACTCTGAAGTTTACATTGGCGGCTTAACTGGTTTCATAGCTGTGTGATATAGGCAATATATTGAGTAAGACGGAACCCAGCTACTCTAGGAAACACAGCAAACCCCTCATTGGTAGCACTGTATCTCACTGGATGAAATATCATATTTACTATAGATTATCTCTGCATGAGGGACACTATATCCCTTCCCTTAGCTTCACAATAATTTTACCTTAGCTTCATTTCTATTTGTTATTTTACAAGCGATTCACTTGTTTTGCGCCCAAATTCTCTCAAAATATTTTATGAAAACATTTGCATTCATATACATCATCACAAACATAGCTTCACATCTATTACATTAGTTACAACAACATCATTACAAAACATATCTTTACATTTATTTACAACAGCATCTAATGTCCTACACTTGCCAAGTACCCTCACTTTGCTTGCCATTCATACCCAGGTTATTTAAAATTCTCTTTATTTCATACAAAAAATTGAATCTTCTGCAATTCCCAAATTTAAAACAAGACTGGTTTCCTGTTATCTCTTTGACGTAGGCTACGAGGCATTCAATTTAAAAGTAGCCATTGATACATAGTTTCAGGGGCCACCACAATTGTCACCACCTTCCTTGGGATTTCTTTTAAGACACATTATATACAGGTGATATCCATATGTATCTCGGAGGGTAACCATATTATTCAGAATGTAATTTCATTTGACATCTTTCATCCCTTTTATAGCCTTAAGCGCAACCTCCTAGAGCCTTTCTTCTCTCATCAAATCCTTTTTATCTAAACCTTTATATGCCAACTAGCAGCCCGCACCAGCGTTGCCTGGGGCAGATGGGGTCTGGGGGCAGCATTTGAGGCTTGCATGCACTAAGGGGTCCCGCACGTCCCTCTGTGCGCACCCGCTCTCGCCTGACCCCCTCCCGCTCCGACTCCAATGTGTCCCTTTACCTTACCTGAACTGCCGCTGGGGCCAACATTTGAGGCTTGCGTGCAGTAAGGGCTCCCGCCCGTCCCTCTGTGCGCACCCGCTCCCGCCCGACTCCAATGTGTCCCTTTACCTTACCTGAGCCGCCACTCCTCCCCGCGCTCCTCACTTCACCGCCGCTCCATGTCCACCGCTCCCCCTCGTCATGACGCACCTGAGCCGCCGCTTCTCCCCGCGCTCCTCACTTCACCGCCGCTCCTCCTCGTCATGACGCACCTGAGCTGCCGCTTCTCCCAGCGCTCCTCACTTCACCGCCTCTCCATGTCCGCCGCTCTTCCTCATCATAACGCACGTCGCGGCCAGCACAGCGTCGCGGCCGGTGCTACTTTCAGGGCACTACTTTTTTTTAAAGTTATATTTTTAAATTTCCATTAAAAAATTTTTTTTTATAGCCTATGTCCATCTGCACACCCTGACAATTTCTACGATGTATCGGGTGTGTGGATTGGCGCTGTGGTTCCCGGGTTTACCTGGCTCAAAGGTTTGTGTTCTCTCTTTATAATAGTAGTATAGATAACAAATTCCTATAGAGTTGTCCTTCTAGATTAGTTTGCACAAGGTATTAATAATCAGACTTCATCAATTTTCAAAAATATTACCTTGCAGTGGAAAGAAATAAACTTATTTTATAAAAAAAAAAAAGGTTTTGCTAATTGTTGATTAGTGATTTAGTGCTTTTTAATAGTGATAGATGAAAACTTTTGGGCCAGAGGCCCTCTCCTCTGTTTTTGCTTTGGTTTCCATGGGCTTTTTTCATCAATAGTGCTAAATCACTTTGTCAATGCAGCAGTGAAATGCAGTGTGGTGTGAAATGCAGAAATAGGGGCTTTGAGATAGGTGTTTAGTCAGGAATGCAAGAGTCACAGAGGATGCGTGGAGGGTAACCTTTGCCCCATCAGCACGTGTCCTTTCTTTATGTCATTGGCGTGCCATGTTAATGATGCTCCTAGCCTATGTGCACAGTTTTGCAGCCAGTGAGTGCTGTAATTGCTTCTCTGCAAAAAATGCTGAATCAGCGATTTCCGTCAATCCCTGCTGACACCTTCATGTGTGTACATTTCCAGAATTGTTCTGCTTGTTCACCTGTCCACAAATGAGAGGTGAAGTAAATTCACTTTGATAACCCCTACCGTTCAATGCGCGATTTGCTTCTAGTAGTCACCCATAATAAATTGATTAAAAAACCAACTGAGTGTCCTTTGCCCCTAGGGACCCTGGGTTCAGTTCATTCACATTGAAAGAGCTATCATTGTAGATCATGCCTCTATGATAAAACATGACCTATTAAAAATAAGCTGGGGTTATGAAATATCACCCTGCATAATAATATTACATTTTTGGAACCTTACACACTGTAAATTGTAAACAGTACATTCTACATCCATTATCAATCCTATTTTTTTATTGTCCTGAATTTTGAAGGGAGCTGAAAAAAAGTTGTAAACCGGTATTTGTGGTATTCAAATACTTGAATGTTAAACATAAGTAGCTGTTATGTAAGTAGGTCACAATTTGCATACTTGCATGTACAAAAACATTCACAAAATGATTAAGTACTCAATAAAATAATCTCAAGCATGCATTCAATTTGAGGTGTCCATCCTCTGTGCCACTTGTTGTGTACTTCTGATTTCTCATTGCCACTGATTTGTTTTCAGTCGCAAACATTTTCCGTTTGTTAATATCACTAGTTGGTTATTTCCCCCACTTCTTTTACACTCAATGTGAACTTTGCTAGGAACTGTTAACTTATTCTGTTTTATTCTAAAAAAGAAAGGTTTATGCGTCTCTGAAATAAGTACAAAAAGAAAAATATCCTTTTTACCTTTGCAAGAAGGTTTGTTAGTCTGGATGTTCACTCTTTGTATATGCATAAACACTCTTTGTATTTGCTTACAACATAAATATTCATGAAGTTGAAAGTAACTGTTGATATTGTTCCAATGTTATTTTCCTTGAGTACCATTCACCTTTTTTTTAAACTCTGTACAAACACAGCTGTACCTGACCCGAGGAAGACTGCAGGTGGCT
This sequence comes from Lissotriton vulgaris, assembly GCF_964263255.1. Taxonomy (NCBI): domain Eukaryota; kingdom Metazoa; phylum Chordata; class Amphibia; order Caudata; family Salamandridae; genus Lissotriton; species Lissotriton vulgaris. The sequence continues at coordinate 1,059,665,022 of NC_141698.1, read as the reverse complement.
TTTTTGTCTTTCCAAATGAGGTCTCCTACTGTAGGTAGGACAACAATTGCTTCCTGCCTGGGGCTGCTTCCCACATTACAACTGATACAGACCAAAAAAAGCTCATGATTCAGTGTTACTGGTGATGGACATTAACCTACTGTGATAGTAGCAGGCATTAAAATGCCACCCTCTCATAGTATTGTGCCCATGTTGGAGTCTTGCATTGTCAAAGACAGATTGTTAAGTTTCACATTTGTGACGAGCATGTCTACTATTCCACTCTGCTGCAAAGATTTTTTAAATGCCCCGCCAAAATGCCTTTTAGAAAGGTGTTTACACAACCCTAGCAACAAGACCTATGTTGCAATCTGGCACCCTCCTGTGGCCTCGTGTGGTGGTGCCACAAGGCAGCTGCCTACAGTGGATTTAATGTTACACCTGCCCTTCTAGGATTCCCTGTCATGGTGTTTTTGCACTTCATCATCAGAACTATTTCATCTCCTATAATCGAAGGCTCCTTTAGAAGAAAGACTCTGCGCACTGAACATTTGGGGGCGGGGAGATTTATGCATGCATGCATGCGTGTTGTGTGTGATTGTTTATGTCTTCCTGAATATTGTGTATTTATGTGTGGATATGCAGCACAAAAGCCACACCTACTGGCGTTGTCTTTAAACATGATTTGCCCAGCAATGACGCGCACTTATACACATGTGTAAATCATGTCCAGTTTGTAATGGTAAATGTCAGATCAGGGTGCGGAGTTCACATTTTTGTGAGTTCCATGAAGTCTTGTGGCCTTTTGATTTCTTTCCCAGTTGGACCTAATTCCTTCCACAGGGCGTCACCGCCCATTACACGCCTCCCTTCAATATTGTTGCTTAGGGGGATTTTTTGTTCTTTTTCTGCCAAGGCAAAAGCAGCTGCAATATGTTTCCAAGGCACTTGCAGCCTTGCTCATTTTGCCCTTTTTCAGTGGTGTGAACCCTAGAAGTTTGACAGCTCTGTGGCTGGACCGCGTCATGTTTCCAGATTATCGTAGAGAAGGGAGGAGAAAGGACGTATGAGGTATTGAGGACTGCGCGGCGGCCGCAGCAGGGCTGGGCCTCGGTCGCCGCCATCTTGCTCTAGTCTTGGGCGCCAAGTTTGTAATTGCAGGGAGGGGACATGTCAGCTGTTCGCACTACTCCAAATTCTAGAGCTGCGTAGCTTGATCAGTAACATAGGGGGGTAGGGGGGCAAACAGAGGGCATGAGAGGGGCTAAAGGGGATTAGAAAAGCAGACACATGGGGATTGGTAATGGTAAGGGTACTAAGGGAGAGAAAACACAATACTTTGCAGAATAAACCATTTGTTGAAGCATTTCAAAACAGAGGGAAAGAGTATGTGTGCGTTTTTTGTCTGGGTGTGTGTAAAAATTCCTGTTGAAATCCGAGGGACACCTCACCATTCCGGACTGAAAGCACCTGCACCCAACTATTTGCCAGAAAAAAAACATTAATTTGGGGGATGTAACACCCCAAACACCCCCCCCCCCCCCGTGATGCTACGCCTCTGCAAATTCTAGCGAGGACCATTCTCCTACATTGCCTGCAAAGCCATAGGGTGCAGGTATTTGAGTAACATTGAAAAGTTATTGAAGTACAGGAATTTTGTTTTAAAAAAGAAATTGGCTTTGCAAGAGAAAAATGTACTATTTTCCTGACATGTTTCAGGAACAAAAAAAAGCCTAGTCTCCTCCAGTTATCTCAACTTTTTTGCAAGAGCTTTTTTCACAGAAGATTCTTTGTTTGATAATATTTTCCCAAGCTGTAAAGTGAAAAGCAGTTCAAAATCACAAACTTTGCCATTTTCCCCCAGGAATGAATTGCCCTCAGGATGATTTGGGTAAATGTAAATCTGTATTTGTAAAGCACAAACTACTCACCCTTAGTGGTCTCAAGGCACTGAGGGCCGTCATGGAAATTAAGTGAGCTATTGCCCAGAGTCACATGGTGCTGAGCTGAGCTGCCGCCGGGTATCAAACCATGAACCCTGTGCTCCGAAGTCAGCTGCCCTGGCCACTGCACCACACCTCTCCACAATGTGCATCACATGACAGTGTCATTGTAATATAAACTCGCTGTGCATTGAGTTAAAGACAACTGGGTTGTCCCAAGGAGGTGCAAGCATAGAGGTACCATATGTCTCTCCTGCTCCTATCGTATGAAGGGCCCCATCCTCTCAGGGGCCCAACCCCGGGCTGCGAGACATGTGCATCGGATCTTTTTCTCCACTCATAGCTCCAGTCGCTGGCAGTAGGCCAGAACTACATTTCCATTAGGCCTTTAAGGGTTACATGCTTATGGTTGAGCTCTTATATTGTGGGTGGTGGTACTTTTAGGATTACCTTATCCTATTTCGCACAGCGGATCCATCATTTTGTGCTACTCTACTAAGAAGTTCGTGCTTCATACTTAAATTGCTTCCTAATAGTTGAGATCATTTTATCAGGGGATTTATAGGCACCAGTTAAAGGTGTGGTTATTCCCTCAAATTTCCACTTTAACCTTCAGAGATTCCGAGAAATTTCTGAAATACATCATATTCTCAAGGCACGTTGTCTTCTCGTAAAACTGCCGTAGCCAAAGAACACAACTTGCAAGGACGTCAACAAAAATAAAAAAATGTTGTCCCATTCTAAAGCTCTAGGAGAGCTGGATTTGAAAGACTTGGGGAGTTAGGAATGAATCGGAGAGTAGTTATATATAAAACACTATAAGAATATGATAAGTTAAAAAGGCGGGGAAGCCATTCGCTGTAAAGATCTGTCCAAAATATACATTCCTTCTGAAAATCTATATATTGTATAGGTTTTGTCATTTCCCTTTCCTTGTTTCCTCCTATAGCAACAAGTAGAAATGCCATGTATGCAAATTTTTAACAAACACAAACTTGTTTACTATAAAGATTCCTAGATAAAGTTCAGATTAATGGCATAATCGATTAGCATTATCGCTTTACATAATCAATCTGTAGTTTCAGATTCCAAGGTAATAATCAGGTTAGTGTATATGTTAACCTTTGTTATTATTTTATTTTGAGAGGTGGGCCACACCGCAGCCCCTAGCATTGTTTCTATCCCATGCCATCAGATACTTTTGGAAAACTGTCCACTTTTGCCTTCATCGTGGGAACTGCATTGGCACATTTTTTAAAATCTTTCTTACAAAGCCACTCCAGCCAAATCAAATTCGGTCCATTCCTCTTCAGACAGCCACTACAGACAGAGGTATACCGCAATTGTGTGTCCTGTCAGTAACCCTACCCAACAATTACTTGCAGTTATCTTAGACTGTTACAAGACAGTCTGTCACATGTACATTTTCAACAAGCGGTTCCATTTCAAGATGGATGACAACCCCGTCAGTCTCCACAACTTGTCCCACTTCCTCTCTCGGGTTCACTTCTGGATGTAGAAGAATTGATTCTGCCTCGGTCACGGGCAAACTGAAATTCTGCTGCTGCTTACTGTTATCTACACCCTTTCTTTTATCTTTGTCCGAGACATTGGCTCTTGCCCATTCACTGTGACAAAAGCTTGTAAAATCAGAGAACTCTTTGATAGTGGCCAGCCATTCCCCCCACCCCCATATACATGCAGTTTCCCAAACTTCATTCTTCAATCTGTATCTTCCTAATTGGTTTCTTCAGTTTCTCTAGTTCTCTCAGAAAAGTTTTCTAATCCTGGCCATAGCCATGCCCATCTGGATTACTATGTTGGCCTATGCATTGGCCTTCCAAATATCCAAACTCTAAACTCCAAAGAGTTCAAACACCCCTGCTGTTCAGTTTGAAATGTCATGACCACCGCATGCTGACCGTGAGATCCCTTGATTGGATCCCAGTAAAAAAAAAAGAATATCCTACAGAACACTCTGCCTTGTACACGAAGTGCTCCATGGCTGATTGCTGAACTAGCCCAATCAACTATTTGGCACTTACCTCAAGTCCAGAAGCCTCAGGTCTGCTAACAGATGTGCCTTGATTACCCACCCAATAAGACACAAGATGTCTGGGGGTCAAACTCTTTGCGTGTAAGACTCCTCTTCGTGGAATTCCATACCATTTAATCAGATACTCAAATATGGTTTTGTCAAGTTGAAAATAGCACTTAAAGACTCATCTGTTGACTCAGGCATTTTGATAATCCAATCCTATTTAAGCCGTTCCTCTTTAGCTGATCCCGAAAGACCAGTTAGTCATACACATAAGATCTCAATGCCTTCTTCACCTTTTAATTTCCAGACTTTGTTCTTTTAAGGTTGTGTCACCTTTTGGGAGATAGTCAATGCCAGGTGTCTTCAGTATGCCCCATTTCCGTTTCTTCTACATCACCAGATTCTGAAGAATGCTTTCCTGCCACTCTCTAATCTTTATTACCGCAACCAAAGTCCTGTAAGGACCCAGGCTGGAAGATAGTTGTACAAAACTCCTAGATATATAATTTCATTAAAAATATTTATACTGTCTATTGAATTTAGGAAATAATCTTTATTCGGTCAATTCAGGCCATAAAAGATACATTACAGTACAGTACATCTATAAACAAAAATAAAATAATCATAATACATTAATTAAAAATAGCAAGAACGTATACCACATTAGAACATTGGAATGTTGGGAGCTCCATTGAAAACAATGGAGTGCTGCGGGCTTATAATGGCTGGTATAAGCCTGGAGCTCCAACATTCCAATGTTTCTTTGTTCACAGCTCTGGCTGTGAACAAAGGCTTCAGGGAGCCTGAGGGGAGTCCAATCCCCTCGTGCTCCCAAAAGTCTGTGTTCTTTTTTGTTAGAACATTCTACCCTCTAGTGGCAGAATGTTCTAATAGCCTTACAGCCCTTCGTAGCTGGGCTATACCAGCTATTAAAGACCCTCTCCCTTGTTAAAGGCCCTCGCCTTTGGCTCGGGCCTTTCACGTTTAGCCGGTATAGCCCTCTACGGCGGGCTATAAGGCTATATTAATGCTCTATAAGAAAAATTGGCACGATGACCCGTTAGAACTGCAAAGAGAAGTGTGGCTCACTGGTTAGAGGAGGCAGACCCTGATGCAGAGGTCAGACCCGGGACCAGGGTTCAATTCCCAACGCGGCAGGGTCTTGAGCTCAAAATGTCCACGGACTCGATAATTCTCGCCTCGGTGCCTACTCGAATCATGGGTTCACACTCTGCAACTCTGGGCAATAGCTAGCTTAATCTCCACTACGGCCCCACCGCGATGGGATGCCTGGTCTTCACCTTGGGGATGCCCAGTAAGGGTTATCTCGCAGGGAAAGCCAGGACGGGTTCCCAAAGCAAGCGCTAAGAGACCTGTCGGTGATTTGGCGCTATATAAATCGAAATTAACATAACATAACATAACAAAATCATCCAAAAACATGTTAACAAAGAACACATATAATTTCAACAATTAACAACACTTCAATAAAGTGCAAAAGGTGCATTAGAAATATAAATAGGCTATTTTAAAATGGCATTTGTTAAAATACAGTATGATACCTAAATATAGTGCACTGTATATCAAGATTTCATCAACACAAATCAAACAAGGGCAATTACCCCTTCATAGTTTTCCTGGCTCAAACTGCTGCTTTAAGAAAGGAACACACCCTTAAACAAATATCAAATGTATTCAATAGTTGAGGATGATACAAAGTCTCTCTACATCTACGGTGACCTAATGAGTTTAAGAGAGGTTTAAGAAAAAGGCTGAGAGGATGACTAAAATGCATACAATAAAACATATAGTGTAATATATAGCGGCTGCTCAGAGACCCCGTCGCAAAAGTAAGGTGGAGCTGTTCCCCTCAGGCGTCAATTTTTTAATCCCATGCTCAGGAGCCGCAAAACCGTGCCAGCTTAAAGCGGAAAAGGACAGACCCCTCACATTGTGTCAAATCTATTGAAAGTTAAAAGGAGGACTCCGCACTAGTGACTTGCCTATAATAAACCAGCTCTGTGCTTTTCGCCTACTCAGTTTGCAAGGATAGTTTCTATTAGTGTTTGAGAGGTCTGATTCAATTCCTAGGTTTGCATTCATTTATCAAAGGTGGACACCTTTTAATTAACACATCTGTCCATTGTTTTATTAATGAATTTTTAGGGTGGGGAAAGATCTTTTTCCATGTCAAACTGCAAGAAGCTGAGCTGAATGGATTGCATATGTAGGAAGGAGGAGGTACTAACTCTGACCTAAGGAATTGAGTGTGAATCCTTAAAGTGGAAAATCAAGGGCGGTCTGAAAAAATAGAAGTGTTCCTTAGAGCTTAGATGCTGAGACTAAGGGGAATATATTTGACGCAGGGTAAACCCGCTGTGTGCTATTTGTGAGCAAATCCCAGAGGAAAGAGTGTCTGTCTTCTCAAATTCAGCAGTGTGGTATTTCTTAGTGTTAAAAATAGTGTACATGCCTCAGTGCGTGGTGGGTAAAAGCAAAAACGGCTCTGCGTGCTGAAGGCCTGCAAGGTTTTAGCCGTGTCTGCCTCTGTGATGTAGCAAAAAGCTTTTCCGCTGCTCCCCTGAGTACCAGCCCTTTAGCAATACAAGGCCAGCGTTCTAGCTGTAATGTTAACACTTTATAACACACATATAGGAAAGACGATTTTAAATACAGATGAAGACAGCCAAGCCCTGCCAGTCTGTAATGACTAGGAAACAAAGTTTCATCAACATTAGAACACTGAAATGTTGAGAGCTCCATTGATGACAAGGGAGTACCTCTGGGCTTCTAATGGCCGGTAGAAGCCTGGAGCTCCAACATTCCAATGTTTGTTCACAGCTGTTTCTTTGATCAAAAGACCTCACAGAGCCCAAAGGGATTTAAACCCCTCGGGCTCCGTGAGGCCTTTGTTTTGCAAAGTAGAACATTCTGCCTTCTAGGGGCAGAATGTTCAATTTGCTTTAGAGCCCTCTGTAGTGGGCTCTGTCAGCCATTAAAGGCCCGCTCCTTTGTTAAAGGCCTTCGCCTTCGGCTTGGGCCTTTAATAGCTGGTAGAGCCGGCCTTTAATAGCTGGTAGAGCCCTCTACGGCTGGCTCAAAGGCTATATGAGAATATTGGGAGCTCTTCCGAAGACAATGGAGTAGCTCTGGGCATATAATGGATGGTATAAGCCCAGAACCCCAACATTACAATGTTTGTCTACATGTTTCTCCCTTTTTATTAATAATAGAACGTTCTACCCTATGTGGGTGGTATGTTCTAATATCCTTATAACCCTTATGCATAGGGCTATACTGTTCCTTAAAGGCCCTCTCCCTTGTAATAGGTCATCGCATGCGACTCGGGCCTATAACTCGGGTTCTTAGCCCTTGGCTTTGGGCTATAAGGCTATATTATGGAGTACCTTTGAAACGATAATCTTAGCCATTTTGTGAATACTAGCTGATGCATGGTTCGTAATCAGTAGGTTTGACAGTAACAAGTAAAACTGCTGTCATGAGGATTCAATGATTCTTCAAATGACACTGGGCCGTTGATGTACAAATTTTCCATTTGCAAAAAATGATAGCCAATTGCACATTGATATATTGTGATTGGAAAGAAATGTAGCAAACCAACTTATGTCATAATAGGTTGGTTCCCAACATTCTGAAACATAGTGGCTCACAATTCAACCTACCTCATTAATATGTACGAGACAGATTTCAAATTGCGACCCACTACTATTGAATAGAGTCACATGTATGGTGGCCTGCTAGGATCTACAGACCACCATTTTTGTGACTGCTCTTAAATAAAGCATTCTTTTGTTTTATTGCAGCCAGTTTTTCTAAGTTTAGAAAACAAGATGCATTCAAAAACGAAAAAGGAAAATCTAAAAAAAACAAAAAAGAATTTGAGAAATAAGCAGTCACTCCTAAAAACGTTTTTGTCAACATTTGCCAAAGGGATGGGGTCCCCCAGGGGCCCCTTACCTTTTCTGAATGGCTTATCATCAATTTTGAATTTGGGGTAAAAGTAATGTTTTGAGACCAGATTTGGGTCAGAAATGATTAATACATACCTTAAGGAATCGGTATTTGGAAGGAAAGTCCTTAACATGCCCCTTACAAATAGCAATTCTTTAATGTTTATTTAATTCATTTAATAATTCGGAAAATCTTCTCTGTGTCGTTAATTGGGTTTAGTACTTTACAAAAAACGTTCTAGTCATCGCATACCCTTAGATTTACTGAATCTGAGAGTTTGTGAACATTCAAAATCTGATCAGGCCCTCAGGAGGAGACTTGCAGCAGGTACTGACAGAAACAATACTACAGCTGGTTATTCCTCAGAAACTTCCAGACGAGTTCTAAGTATTGCAAACATGGCTCTTGGTGGTGGGAGCTCCTTATTAGACATTTGCACAGTTTCCCTAAACATGTTCTTCTTTGAGGCCCATCTTAGACACAACCTGCACTAGCGCCTAGTGAAAACCAGAATCACTGGCAGATACCTGAGCCTAACCCATAAATGTCCAGGGGATGCCCATGAGTGCATCATTTCAAAACCAAACACTCACACCCTTAGGGTGCTGCATAACTGATGCGGATCACACGCTTGGAACTCTGGGAAGCCTCTGGGTTAGGGTGGTGACAAGGGTTGAGTGAAAATCGTGTGATTTGCTTTCACATAATTCTATGAAATATTAGCAACATTTTGTGAAATTACATACAATTATGCAAATTTGATATTTTGTCTTGTATTTTGGAGTGAAAAGCGTTCTCACATCAACTTTTGATGCAAAGGTGTAGTCCCTAAAAAACAATTGCATAAGGAAAAGCACAGTGTTCGGAGTACATTTTTGCAGCATATGACGCGTTTGTTGTAGAAGTTTACCATGAACGGTGTGTGATTACATGAAGTGGCGTGATAATAGGAATTTTGTGTAACAAGCATAACGTGAATTTCCTGAAATTACACAAATTATGCTGGTGTCGTTTAAAATTCGGCCATGCCTAGAGAAGACCTGCTCCAGTTAACACACAACAACAGTGACACTCTAAATCTACCAACCTCAAATGTCTGTTTTTCTGAAAGAATTTTTGGACCACCTGATAAGCAGATTGCTATCCATGCTTAGCTATAAATGTGCCATTCGGTTTTTTGTGCGTGTGGGTGTATGTATGTGTGTGGTGGGTGTGTGTATATAAGTAAATATTACATATTTTGGTGCTTTTAGTGAACTAAATTTAGTGGTAAAAAAAAACATAATTCACAGTTCCCTGTGAAATCCAGATTTCATCATCATAATGAATATACTTTACAACTGTCTGGGCAAAAAGGATTATGTGGCACGGAGGACCAAGATATGCAGTATGGTGTTTATAATTATGCAGCAAAAAAATACAAATTGTGTGCCATATTCTCTTCCAGTATTATTTTCATACACGTTAGCCATAAAAAAAAGATGAACTCTACAAATATTATAAATCATGCAGCAAATTATGTGGCAAACATAGTATTTTAGTAATTATGTGGTAAACACTGCAGCCACAGATTTGCATCCATACTCTCGCCCTCACCAGATAATCTGATATTCTAATTGTAATCATTTCCAATTGTTTGCTGTAATTTGAAGAAAACACCTATTTCAAACTAACTACCCCAAAATAAACATGTGACATGTAAACTGTGTCTCCGGTGTTTGTGTCTAGAGCGCCTACTGTGAATTGAGCGAATTAGCAAGTAGGCAAGGGGACCAAGTTGTGTGGGTTGTAAAATTCACAGGAGAAAAACATATTTGCAACACATTTTCTTGGAGTTTTGGAGAGGGGGACCCGATTGCATTGTTAATGCACCAGGTGAAGGCAGCTACATCAGTTGTTATAAAGGTTCCACAGACAGATAAACAAAATGTGAGCTCTCTTTCGCTAGGCCTGAGGGGTAAATTCTAGCTTTTTCACAAGCGGATCAGATCTTGGCTGAATTGGAACCCTTTGCAGTTCTACGTCAGCCTTGGCTCGCGCCAAAGCACCTCAGGGTGTGTGCGGGCTCTACATCACTTTACACCTCTTCCAAAAAGACTGAAACCTTTTAAGCATAGCGAAATGCAAATCAGTGTGACGTAATTTACAAAATACAGGCCGCCTCAGTAAAGCCTCGCTCGCGCGCGCTGGGCGGTGAACTGAGGACACGCGCCCTGGGATTCTCAGACGCTCTCTGTCTCCGGCACATCACGCTGGCCCATAAATCTGGAATAAATTGGCAAAGAAGTCCTGCTAACACTTACCATATTTTACGAGCCTGCAGAACGTTATAACCTTGAAGCTCATGCATTGCTTACATTTTTGATGGTTACTACACGCAAATTAGAAAAATACAAGCTGCTCCATTGGTAGTGTCCGATTCCAGTGCGTCTGTTTGACTAACAAGCAGGCACTATTTTCTCACCGCGGATGGATAGCAGTGGTGTACACCTGTCGAATGTATTATATTGTAAATGTGATTGCATTTAAATAGTGCTTACTAACCCTGACTGGGCGTTGAAGCACTTTTCGGCGAGTAGCACCCTATTCCAGAACCCAAAAAGATTAGTGGTGAATTAGTAGAGGGAAATATGAAATTAATTTGAGCGATGGACATGTGAGTCTGTTAATTTTATTAAAAAGGATAGTGGAGGGATAGAAGAAGGGTCTAGAAAGTGTTTTTTCACAGATCATAGCAGTAGGAGGTGGTTTTGTCGTGTAATTTCGACTAATCAGTAGGAACTGCGCATTTGCGGACGACATACACTTTGGATGGTGCAGTCACTAAACTTTCTACCAAGGCAGATTTCAATGTTCGTCTCCATGCGGCGACAGGCTTTTTACTGTTTGAGTTTGTAAAAAGTAGTTTATCCTCCTCTTGGTAATAATACTCAGTCCTCGTGCCCGGGTGCGTAAACTGCAGCTGATAGTTGCTTCCCAACAGCATCATCTTCTGCCACTTATTTCACTCAGTTATTTGATTTTTTTCAGAATCACTTCTCTGACCTAAAAGCTGACTGAGTGTCAGCACTTTCAACAAACAGCTCAGAGTACCCAATATAGTGCTTAATTTGTAAAAACATAAGTGTGGGGCCTCTCGTCAGGGGCCACTGCAACTTGCACTTACCCATTGTCCCTGCCAGGGCTGCCAATGGCAATATCAACACAGCTACTAACCATCACACTCCTTCAAGTGTGACGATTCAGACTATTCCTGCCCGCCAAATCTATAAGAATGTCTTGGGCGGCTGGTATTAGCCATTTTTTATGTGTACTGAAGTAATAAACAACTGTTGTTTTGCTCATCTGTAAATTAGACAGGCATCGCCACCATGTGGCAGACTGTCATAAGTGCCAGTGTTGACAATTAATTGCTGTGCCGAGCACCGGCAACCACTGGCACAAATTAAGCACTGTGGTAAGAGCCTGATTGAGACTAGCATACTTAATTTAAGAGTGCAAGGTTTTCACAAACAGCAGCCTCACATTCAGTATTACCCAAAAAGAGAGTATTATTGCACATGCATAATTCCCTCTCCAAGATGGGAGTCGAGGTTCCACGGCAGGGTTTTGAAATCTGGGGAACAGAGATGAACTTGAGGATTCGTGGACATTCTCAAACCTTTCTTCGGCTCATTTCCAGTCTTGACATGTTTGGAAATGTACTCCTGCTGTAGTAAAGCCTTCTCTGGGTTGCGAAAGAGACAGAAACACAGCTAAAATTGGTGGTGGGGGGGGGGGGGGGGGGTTCAGAGAAGGGGTACTTCCCTGGTGAAACGTGTTTTCTACATTGATAAAACATTTATTGCCTATACCAAAATATGATTGCATTTCCCTAATGCATAATCATTCAACATGTACAAGTAAACAGGCAGAAATACCTCTATATTGTAGGTAAGAGGAATTCACAAAGGTTTTCCAGAAGTGCACTTGGAAACCTGCAGTGGCTCCAGGCATAATCTGGGAAGTTTTGTAAAATACTCAAACAGTTTGTGAACTGTGCCACTTGGTTTTTCGATAAAAATTCTTAAAACAGTTGTCAAAGCAGGGCATATTTCAAAAAATGATTACCAAATACTAGTGTGAGCCACAAGTTACTTTTGAGAGTTAATGCACAGAATTCTAATAACTAAATTGTGATCGCGGATATTTAAATGATGTGTGCATATAGACATTATTTTACTTGACCATAGAACTATAAACTCTGTTCTCCTGTGCATAGGAACTGGAAAAGAGTTTCAAGTTTTAGAGACAAAAATAGAACAGAGTTTGTTAACATGAAGGTAAGAAAGGAACTAATTTTATGGCTGTGGTGGCAGGAGCAGAAAAGTATGGAAAGGAGTCAAAATTACTTTCAGAAATATGAGTATGTGACAAAATAGAGAAGGAAAACAATGGAGGGCTGAAAACAGACATAAGAAGTTCCAGGAAAGAAGAAAATATCTATATGGTCAACATTTGAGGGAGATTAGGGGTATTCAAGAATGGATGGCCAAGAGCAGGGTTCTCCAATGTCGGTCCTAGTGGGCCGATCCAGGTCAGATTTTTAGCATATCCTGGTTAAGATAAATGTAGTTATCTTAAAAATCTGGCATGGATCCGGCCCTCCAGGACTGACTTTGGAGATCCATAGCCAAGATTATACAAAACCATGCAACTGAGACATAAAGTTGAATAAAGATAGCAAGATCTATGAATTGTCCAAGTGGATAATTAAACATGCATCCAATTTGGTAATATAGATACTAAAGAGGTGGGGCCTAGCATAGATACAATAAACATGAAAAACTCACCCTTGAGACGCTCATATAATCTGTTTTTATGTATTTGAGTGAATTCATATGAGTAAGGGAGGTATCTCTTATTTTGACTGGCTTTGGAGGAATTTATCACAGCAAGATATGCATACTGTTCGATTACAGGGTATTTTTAATTGCATCCTTTCTTTTTGTTTCCTTTTAAATTTCCAAAGTTTTCTCCTCCCTGCACATTCTCTGGTTTCCACCTGGTGACATTTTTACAAATATTGTGTAATGCGTTTTAGATTTGTTCTATTTTTCTCGAGAAGCTTCTGTATGGTAAGGTAAGTATTCATTGACAAAGTCTTAATTCAAATTGAAATTAGATTGTATTGAGTATAAATTCATTGAACATATTACTGATTAATGTTGTGGTGAAAAAATACAACATCTTTATATAAAATTTCGAGAGTGGCACATACTATAAACTTTTGAAATAGCTGTTTACTTTCATAACTGGAGTAACTGCATGGAATTTTATTTCTCTTGAGAGCACGTGACTGATCTCATTAATCAACACTACCACTAGATTAACCCCTAACCCTGGGTTCCATATGTAGCGTGCAACTCACCATAAAGCACTGCACTGACTCCTTAGGGTAGTAAGCGCTATATAAATGCAATTACAATTATAATAATTCAAATGAATGATATATAGGCATGTTGGTTGAAAGAATACATATACCAATATCAATGGAAGTTTCCTGAACTTTTTGTTAAATTATCTGTATTGACATGCCCTGCTGTGATGGATAATAAGGAAACCCAATAAAAATGATATTAGAAATCTATATGCAAATCAGAGTTTATTAGTGACGAGGAAGACTTTACTCATCTCCCCTATGAATCTCGTTACTTAAAACCAAATGGATGAATGTTTAATTTAATACGTTTAGGTGTGTGACAGGGATTTTGCTGCGGTTCTCTATACGAAGAGGACGGCTTGCTTCTGTACAGCACAAGCTAGTAGCGTAATTACTCTAAACTCAATTGTAAGTGGAAGAGATTCATCCAGATTGCAGATTGTTCAGCTGTCTCCTCCAGTCTGAGCCCTCTGTAATAGATATTGTAAATCCTCAGTGTTTCCACAGGCCTTTCCTCTCCAAGACAACCATTCATTTCACCAACTAAAGAAAATGAGCTGTGAATAGAATCGATCGCATCCCCCTGCAAGCGCCGCCACCACCGCGTTGCGCGCCTGCTTTCAGGACGTGTAACAGGCATTGAGCGGCTGGCCAGTAGTTCATGCTGTAAGCTGGCAGACCGGCTGAGCAGAAAATATATATGTTCTGGAACATTTATGGGGAATCAGTTTATTAAACTCTTTCGCTTCAATGTGACATGTTGCAACAAATTCTCAAATGGTTTTCAGGGATTGAGTTTGACTTGAACAAGATTTAGGGCCTTGTTTTGATGTCGGCGGATGGATTACTTCGTCACAAACGTGACGCATATACCGTCTGCCGTATTACGATCTCCATGGGATACAATGGGATCGTACTACAGCGAAAGGGATCTCCAGTGTTTCCCTCCGCCAAGATCTAAATCAGAATGTTACTCTTGGCTTACGTATGTATGTTTGTTTGTGGTATATCTATAGCGAGAACCTGGCCAGCAGCTCTGTAGTAGGTCAAAGACAAGCATGAAGTCAGCGAGTCATAGGAGAGGGTGCTGGGATGTGGACAGTTAATGTGTTGGGATGTGGTGTTCTTTAAACACGCGAGCCTTCAACTCTTTCCTAAATTGGAGCGGGGTTGGGGGAATCCTGTTGGATAAGGGGTTGTTGTTCCAGATCCTGGGTGAACTGATGGAAAGATGTACTCCTGATGTTTTCCCAAAGTACCAGGAGTAATTCACACCTTGCCGGGAAAGAAGAGTGGTTGTAACCCTTTGAAGTTTCCTCCTGCTGCCTGTCATGTGGTTTCCATTTTGTGAGTCAGATTTTGTTGATGATGTTGCAATTGCTGGCCCCTTGCCGGTCTGTCTTTTCCGCTATACGGCACCTGCAGCACAGCGAGGAACAGCGTGTACAGCTGACACTTCATCTGCAAAACCAGAGCTGCAAAAAGGGTACCTTCCAGACCTGCCAACTCACACGGAGCCACCGTGTGACACATGATATCGGCTCTCATCCCACAGTCACCCAGTGAGGAAGCGATATTACAGGGTTGCAGGGAAACAAGCTGAAAACAACAGTAAATTGTGGATTTCCAGCTAGTTTTCTGAGGCTTTGAAATGTCCACGTCCATTAACCCGTCCGTGCTCATGTTGGCCAACGGCCGACGCAAGCACTACCTTTCAGGTGCTGCGCACGCCGTTGTCCGACGCAGCCCCACCCACCCTTTAGAACGCCCGCACTGTGGCGGAATGTCCACCGCGTTAAATAGGTTAAGAGGTGACATCGGCACCAGCAAGCTTTTTTTTCAATTTTTTGGGGGAGGAGGGAACTTTGGAGCAGGGCGGGGGAAAAAAGTGCCTCTTAGGTACTTCTCTGAGGCCCCACCTCTCCAAGGTTCTGCCCCTCTTCACACGCTGAGATTTATGTTCAAGTTGGTAGGTCTGACATTACATGTTTATCGCAAGAAAACAACTACTAGTTTGAGAATTAAGTGAAGATGCCATCCTAAAATACTATCCAAAATATTTTTGTTCAGGTTGCTGCGCCACCTGTATGAGATACCACCTCTCTTTCGGTTTCTTTGTCAAAAGAAAGAGTATCTAATGGGAGGGAAGTTCCGTGCTCAAGGAAGAATGCTGTTAGTGCTGATGACAATGCATGGCTCTTATTCATTCAAAAAACAACTTAATATCTTGTGGGACTACTTTAAAATCTCTGGAAACAATGTGTTTATTTTATTGGCTCTTTTAGCCTGATGGAGCCAATCACAATATCCAATGTGAATGTAGCATGCGTTTACAAGCAAATACAACTGAGTAAATTGCCCATATTGTCAAATAAGCAAAAGTGAGTGTTTGTGGTTTTTTAATGCGGATTGGACACAAATCTTTTTTTGGTAATATGAATATGGAACCTTTTTGGGCAGTTGCGTTGGTTACGGGGAGCTTGACATTGAGGTCCGTCTGCTTCCCTAATACATCAAATGCATTCAGTAGGTTGCAAACTTAGTTGCAAAAAACATTTCTTTATTGCCCCTGTGTGATCTAGTTGGGAGCGCCCCTCTCCCCAAGGAAAAGTGGGCAGTTTCCTGAGGTGTGGACGATGCCCAATTTTTCCATTAAAAAAACCGTAAATTTGGCCACAGTTTCTGAAAACTCAAGTGTAGGTTCATGACCCGTTATGAAAATGTTTCCCTACTGTTCAAGACTTAGCTTTGATGACTCCCATACAGCCATAACTGTAGGCATTGACCTCTTCAGTGCCAATATCTACTATACACACAGCATTGTTGAGGGAGTTTCCCAGCATCTCTTGATAAGCATTGCTATATATATCAGTGCAGTCACAAAAAAATAAGCTGAATCTGCAAAAAATGTACAAAAAAACGAAGCATCGCCATCTATGCTTGATCTTGGAATGTCGGGGACACACTTGTTGCGGTGGCTGAGGTCCCAATACTTGCGTTCTCCACTGAAATGGTTGGTGGGGATATTCTGAAAGAAAGTTCATAAAGCCTGCTGTATAAAGTCCATGTGGCCAGTGGGCACTGGGGAGGGGTACAGGAAACATCTAGCACCCAGGGGGCATTAATACGAGCAGTGGGGGCAGGGCACGCCTGCAGAAGCCTTTATATTAACAATATCATTTCTCTGTGGACCTTTAGTTGCCGGGAGGAGTACTGTGGCCTGGCATGTGTTGTGTTTTTAATATTTTAATATCTATTAGTTGTGAGTATAAATATAGTGGTCTTTTCTTCTCTTCATAATATCTGCCTAGACAATTGTAGTGTTGATATTGCACTGCAGCTTTAAATGACCATTTTAGTACCTGTCACAATATATATATATATATATGTGTATATGTGTATATATATATATATTTATTTATTTATTAGTAGACCTGTCTATTATCTCTATGAAAAAATTGTGAGGACATCCAGATGGTAACCGCGGTACTTCCGACTTTGATCTACATGCTATCCTATATCTGTTGTGGTGGCTTTACAGCCTTTCTCCAATATGTAACTTCTGTGAGGTCACCAAGTTGCTGACTGTGATGCAAGTGACCTCCGTTATGATGTCACCAGTGAAGTTATTATTAGTGTTATTAGTGAGTTGACCTATGACATGTTTGGCGAGGTCATGGGTGTTCCATTGGGGCCTTGTGACTGCTTGTCTAACCATATAGGGACAATTCTGTGATTTTTAGGTTTCAAGCCCTGATTTGAATAGCTACTAGCAGAAGTGTCAAGAAAAGCTTTAAAAACCTTGGGGCATATTATCAAGCCTGTGCGCTAAAATTATCGCCGCTTTATCGGCCGAAAACGGCCGATAAAGCGGCGATAATGGGCTTGATAATATGCTATGTGGAATTCCAATCGAAGCCCATGTTAGATGTCTTCACATCTAACATGTGCTTCGATTGGAATTCCATAGAGCATATTATCAAGCCCATTATCGCCGCTTTATCGGCCGTTTCCGGCCGATAAAGCGGCGATAATTTTAGCGCACAGGCTTGATAATATGCCCCCTTATGTTTATGCCCTTTAGCGGATCTGTGTCTGGCTTCCGAAGCCAATAAAATCTCGGCTCAACACTCTTTGCTGATCCGGTTGACAGTGGCTATCCAGCCTTATTTAACTTGGAATTTGTCTGGTTATGATAGGTTTTTGTTGACCCGTTTCAGGTTCAACCTTTTTCATCGACTGGTTACCTTCCCAAAAATTAATGACTGGTCAAACCTGTTATCGCCTTGCCCCTCTGATGACATCTCAACCCAATCCCTAATACACTTAACCCTTTTCTGTAAATGTTATGTCGAACCTAGAAAACGTTGGTTAATTCCAATTTTAGAAACGTTTAGGTTTACGCCAATGCCGGCCTGCCTTAATAGTCCTTCAACTCATTGAATTTGACTGTATGGCACTGAATATTGTTAATTTTTTTAAATTTTGTATTCGACACAGGAGTAATCTTTAGTTAATGTACTTTTAATTCTGACTTGTTGCATATTCCTTTAGGTTTTTTAAAACAAACTGAGTATTTTATGTTATTTAAAAATTTCGTAATTAAATAACTTTTAAATTATGCATCAATTGTTATAAATGTAATTAATTCATATGTATGTAAGGTTCTCTCCTAACTGAAACCGAATAAAGTAATTTTGAATTTGAATTTGAATAAGTACTGAAGTTTCATTCAGGCATTTTGGAACTAAAAACTTTAGCACATATATCATAGAGAAAATGGCAAACAATTGTTTCTCTATTTGCCAATTCCTTTGAAGAGAGACACATGCATGTTATGTGCAATAACCTTTTCAGTCTATTGATTGTCTGAGTTATGCCATTTTTTTTTACTTGCCTTTGTGGTCATTTCAAGAACTGATCAGAAGACAGATGGACTTTTTTGTACTTTATGCAAACTGACAGCTAAAACCTCCGCTGAAAGTATATGTTTGCTGTGCCTTATACTGCAGCAGCATGCTGCATAATGTAGCCTTGTCTTGGTATGAAAACAGGTCAAGAGGGGGCAGCATCCAGCAGCAATCACGTGTAAACAATCCCATCTACTTTCATGGGACTGAGGGCTATTCATATGGCAGAGTTGCCTAAAGTTGAGCAGCAGTAAAATGCGCTGATGATTGGTGCAAACTGCAGCAGTGGGCGGGGATAGCTGAAGGATGCAACATCCAGCTTCTTTCAAGGGCTTTAGAGAGTCCCTGGATGGGGGTTGCAAAATCTGAATTTTTCACGTTGTAAAATAATTAAATGCCACTATGAGCCGGACAAACCTGTTATTGACAAAGGATAAAAAGCATGAAGAGGACCATTATGCTGTCGCACATAGCAAACGAAACAGGGTCATATATTGTAATTGCATTTATATAGCGCTTACTACCACTGACGAGGATGTTTTCCTAACTGTCCTTTCTAACTCAAAATGTGTGTAAATAAAGGGTGAATCGAGCAAAGCCCAAAGAACCCACTGCAAGCCGCGCGTCATTTGTCAATTTCCTTATTTCGCCAACAACTCATCTACAAATTTAAATGTCTCACCTGCTGCTGAAATGCAGGGGCGTAGGAAGGGGGGTGCGGTTGGTGTGGGCCGCCCTGGGTTTCATCACTGAGGGGGTGGCAAAATAGCAAAAAAATGTGTTTTTAAAACCAATAAAAAAATTGGGGCTCACAACACTTAAATATATATATATATATATATATATATATATATATATATATATATATATATATATATATATATATATATATATATATATATATATATATATATATATATATATATATATATATATATATTATATATTCAATATTCAATGAAGGGAGACGGTGACATGAAACTTTCCGCACCGGGTACCACCTCACCTTGCTACGTCACAGCTGAAATGCATTTTGTTATTCAGAAATAAGTTGTCTAACATGGCCATCATGCAATATTTATCACACCTCATAAAATCTGACTCCATGAGGGGGTTTGAATTTATCGAGTGTGATAAACAGAACTGATTACAAGTTTTAGGAAAATAACGTGCAGATTTAAGAGTTTATTTCTCAAAAATCTGTTAATTCTGATAATTACTTGGCAGTTTACCCCGGTTAATTTGAGTAAGTTTGTCTTTAAATTTTGATAATTACTAGCCATTTTTCCCCAAGTAAATTTGAGCAGGTTTCAACTGTCAACACTTACCAGGGCAACATTGTGCGCTCTGGTTTTAGCCGCATAACTCATGATTCTAGTAAGTGTGGTAACAGGAGGATGTTACCCCACATGCAGGGATTTTTTGACACCCACTCTTAACGAGAGAGCCCTAGAAATCTTTCGTTATGAATTGCAAATTGTCTTATTCTAAGGGTTTGTCTGAAAAATATTAATTGCAAATTATCTGCCATCCGCTGCACTTATGACAGCGGATATTAAAAGCATAATTTGTAATATTGTAGAGCACCTGGATCCATCTTTTAACCCTGAAGTGCAGGAGAAGCATCAAGGCGAGTATGTCAGCTCAAAGACTGCGTAAAAACCGAGATGGGCAGGGATTTAAATTCAGTAAAACACCAATTACCTAGCTCCTTCATCTTTCTGCAGTTTTTCATTTGACGAGTATTTAGCTGGAAAATGCTTACTTAGGAGCCTTGGGCTATTAATTCTAGATAAGCACCAGGTGATATTATTTTCATCCAAATTCCTGCAATGAGTGTCTCTCCAGATGATTGAAAATGAATAGTTTTATGTTCCTTGCCAAAGTGTTCTCTCCCCATTCGTCCCTTGTTACTGGCCACCTCTTCAATCAATCGATCATTGCTCTGATCAATCAAATCAAGCATTTATTTCTCTGATTCCTGGATCACTTTTTTGAGCGTGCCAGTGTAGGTTTTCATGCTGCATTCTGACTGCGGTCTGGCTCTGTCAGCTGCACACTGTGGAATCTGCTGACGCATGCTATGCTTGCTTCAGTCTTGTGACTCAGCAGAAACTCAGAAGAAACCCATGATCGCCGAGTTCTGTTAATAATATATCTGCAAAGCAGCGCTTGTTGTTTCATCAATGCCTGTGTTATGGAGCCTGGTTTCCTGTTGTTAGCCTCTGTGCTGTCAGCTGTGGCTTCCCCTTTTAAGAGTCTGTAACACTGCTGCCTGGCCTACGGCTAGTCTAGCCTTCAGCCTGTCTGGCTTCAGATTCCTACAACATGCAGGTACATCTTCCTGCAAGAATTGCAAATTCACCAGTAGTTGGAGTTCAGCTTAATTCTTCATTTATTCACTCCCTGGCCTCCACTCTGTGTATCACCCTGTACATTTTCTCCACTAGCTTTACAAAGCTCTGTAATGCTGTATTGTTTTCGGTGAACTCAAAACTTGTAACTTTGCAAACATTTAATAAACTTCTAAAGTTTCACGATCAACAAGCCTGCTATTGTTTTAAATAAAGCCACCATAAATGCTCTTTGAGGTGTTAGTAAATCATTCTTACAACCGTAAAGAACAGTGGACAAACTACTCCCACTTGCAAACAATCCCACATTTTCAGCCCTGGGCAAAAATTGTCTCCTGGGTCATCTTCTCTCTACCCCACCCACCATGCCCTCTTCTGTGCCAATGCCTACCTTCAACAAGATCATGTTTCAGAAGAGCAGCACACACTCCCTGCCCCCAACCCTCCATTGCCCAACTGGCATCATGTCCTGCCCCTTCTGGGCACCTCATTGGTTGTGCAGTGAGAGGGTTGAAACAAACAGCCAGAGACCCTGTTGGGTAATGTCTTAGCTGAAGGAAATGTAATCTGGTAAAACGTTGGAAAACGTTGCCTTAGTTCACCAAGGGCGAAGTAGAGGTGGGAGGATCTCGCGGAGTTACATAAAAACTCTGTAAGAGTCCATGAAGTTCCGAGACGGGCAGTAAATATGCAGCTCGCACTGCGATTTAGCGCAGATAGCGCAAGCAGTGCTGAATAATCAGTGCAAACTGCACCATGCGTTGTGCAAGAGAAAGCGGTCATTCGAGTTGATTTTGCTGCCACTTGAGTAGAAAATGTACTCGAACTGCAGCAAATCTACTCGAGCGGCAGCCCACTGACTGCAAACGGTCACATTAGAAAGTTGCGGCAGTGGATAGGAAGTTTTAGTTGCGCTCACCAGCTCGCATTTTCTGGAGCCTCACATGAGAAAAATTCCACCACACAGAAATTGGCGGATTTGGTTGAAATTTCGAGTTAAAGAGTAAAGCGGCGTGATCGAAATTCCACCATTTCCGTAGGTATAACAAAACGTTCCACCCTTGTTCTAAAGGTTACGACCTTGTCCTACTTTGTTGGTGAATTTCTAAATTCATAAAAACCTATTTAATTCCAGCTTACAGCCTCCAGCCATCATTTCTAGGCATGACTTCCCTTATACTCAACTTCACAGCTGTACCATACACTGCCGTGGAGACCACAGTTCTTCCTCAGGATCACTCACCTCCTAGTCTGTTCACCATATGGGCATTTTCTCAAGTGCAATTCCGGATTTTTAGTATGTTTTTGTCTACATTTTGGATTCAAGAACTTTCCAATTACTTTTAGGAAGAAGCTTATCGCCTTACTCGTTACCCATGGGGATTTTAATTTCGAATTAAGTACAAGGTAACGCACAGTTTCCCCATCAACTGAACCATAGCTGAAAATAAATATTAAAGTTCAAGTTCATTAGAGGTACTCAGTCTTAAACCCGATACACCAAACTGTCACCACTGGTGGAAAACGATGTATTCAGGGGAAAATATTAAAAGGTAAGCTGCAAGGGCTGATGGCATGGAACCCCCAATCTCACACGAAATTTAAAGCAGAGTTTAAGATCAAATACATCTCTTCTCAAACAGTAGTGTGGAAATGCGATCCTTCTCTCTTTGGAGGAGAAATTCCTCTCTGAGTAATGAGAGTTTAGTACCACATATTAACCTATGGTGACTAACGATGTTATGTATAGTTTTAATGTATTCATATGTGATTGCATTATGTGTACTCTGACATTGCATCTGTCGCTTTGTTGGCTAAACCCTCTTAAGTTGTATGGTATTTTATTAGATATATTATGTGCCTCATACATGGAATTTGGGGATTGGCATAGAAAATGAGGATGCTAGCATTATCTGCTGCTGTCTGCTGGTAGTCTACTTTCAGTGACAGTCTGAGGAAGGGGCATGAAGCGGGCATAACCATTGGGCACAATTTGTTGCCTGTGTTGGCGGAGTTTACGCGCAGTGCTCCTAATATCCCTATTGCTTAGTTGCAATTTTTGGAGCTTTATAGATGCTGTATGGTAAGGTTCAAGTACTAAGAATTAAAACAAAGATCTATTACCAAAATGAAAACAAATTATATTGTGTTGTGGGGGGTCAAAACAAATCCAATACATATGTAGTAGTCAAAAGAAGACATTTGGGACCAGACAAATGAACATTGAGGGCCTAATTGCGAGTTCTGGACCACCGAATCATTGGTGGCGGTCCACCAATGATTACAACTACAGCAGTCGGACCGCCACAGGATTGCTGGGACCACCTGGGATCACTGATCCTGCGGCGGTGGCACAGCGCTGTGAGGCTGTAATATGCCGCACCACCAAGCATATTATGAGTTTCTTCACTGCAAACCTTTTCATGGTGGTGAGCTCGCCATGAAAAAGGTGGCAGTGAAGAAACTAAGGGGGACCCTAAACGAGCCCCTTCCAAATATAGAATCAACATTGGGTCGCAAACCCAATTTGTGATTTAGGCCCAGATTCATGAAGCTAAAAATCGCTCGCAAAGGGGCAGATTCTCAGAATCTGCCCCTTTGCGACCGGGATTTTTGCATTTGGTATGCAACATCCCAAATGCAAAAATCGCAAATTAATAAATCGCAAAATTGCGATTACTTGCATTTAAGGAATCTCAAATTGAGATTCCTTAAATGCAATGCATTAAAGTTTAAAAAATAGCAATTTCGCTAATAGGGCTTGCAAATTACCATGAAGTACGACTTCATGGTAATTTGCAAATCTTTGAAAAAATGCACTAAAGTGCATTTTTCAAAGTTTCATGTTGAGCACACACATGCCCTAAGGGCATGTGTGTGCGCAACATATGTGCACAGATCAATTTCAGTGGTGCAACAGGGTGTCCTTTGGACACCCTTGCATCCTTGAATTCGCATTCTCATTTTGCGATTCGCTAATTGCGATTCCCAAATTGAGAATGTCTTCCCATTCATTCCTATGGGCCTCTAGGCCCATAGGAATGAATGGGGAGGTATTCCTTAATTGCGAGTCGCAATTTGCGAGTTGCAATTAAGGAACTTTAAGAAATCGCTATTTTTAAAGTGATTTCTTCTTGCATAGCATTTTGCTATTCCTTATTAGCGATTCTTTATTTTTCGTTAATAAGGAATCGCAAAATGGATGCTTGATACATCTGGGGGCTGGTTACTTGTTACAGAATCGCAATTAGAGATTTGTACATCTGAAAAGGCATTTTTGCGATCACAAAAGGCCCAGTCTGCAAATCGGGCTGTTTGCGACTGCAGAAATGCTTCGTGCATCCGGCCCTAGGTTGCTTGCCAATGTTCAGACCTTGTGACAGCCGAGCTCTGCACGTGACTATTTTGTCAGTGCTGAAACTGTCTTTCTTGTCGAAGATTACACATGAATAACTGCTGCAACAGTGAGTAATGAAGGAAAGAGACGATTACACACTGGTGAAAGTACAACCTTCCGTCAGTCGAACAGCCGCCATTTTGAGGAGGTTGCGTGGCATGGTAAGGGTGTTCGTTGAGCAATGAGCAGCAGGCATGGCTCTTGGCCCGCGTTGGCAGTTTCCACAAAGTTGGCAGTGCTGTTCCTCCTGCAGGAATCCTTTGCCCTGGTGCCAGCTCTGAAGTGTTGGCAGCTGGGCAGCGTGCTTTCTCACACCACATCAGAACTGTTGACACTCGCATTCTAGACGAGGAACCGCTGAGGAGCGCAGAAGGCCAAGAGTCAGGGTTTAAAGCCGTAGGCACTTTCTGCAGCCAACAAGACCAGTTGGAGCGGGGAAGCACAGGAGAGTCTGTTGAGGACCCTTTGGGGGCGTTCTAAAGGAAGGAGGAGGTAAGATGTGGCATGTGGACTTGGTGTCTAGGCTACTGAGAAGCTATGGTGCTTGTGCACACAGCGGCCTCCTCGCGGCTGATTACTCAGCTTTGTAATTTTACTCACTCAGGGTGTTTAAAAGGGTGTAGCCTGTTTCAAATATTGCTACTAATTTAGGCCCGGAGCTGGACTTTAAACAGTCAGACATCTTTTCACTTAGGGTTCCTCCTATCCTGAAAGTTTTCTGGGGTTCAAAACTAATCCCAGTGGCGCTGCTCATGTGGATTTCCCTCTGTGTGAATCATATTCATGAGTAAATGTGCATTTGTACATATCACTTTTTTAATGTATTTTCTCCTCAGTGAATCCATTTTCCCCTGAGAAGGAACCTCTTCCCGTATATCTTGAGCAACTCCAATTATGCGGCATTGGAGGGGCAAATTATACAGCAGGGTTGGCAACATTATGCAGCAAGAAATGGTCATTTTTGCAGCATAAGCAATATTATTTTGTCATTTCAACATGTAAAACTATGCTCTGGACAAAGTTGCAACATATTGGTACCACTTCAACACTGAAAACAGCAAACAGCAACTGGAAGGTTCTCAGTTAACCTTTGGAAAGGGTCTTCCATTGAATGGAACATAGGGGGATATATGCGAGGAAATGGTGCAGAGCAGCGCTGCACGCAATTTAGCAGCACCATGCTGCGTCATTTAAGAAATGCAGGGATAAGCCGTATTTACAAGAATATGGTGCACCCTTATGTTTCCGCTTGCGCCAAAAATCTGCATAACACCAACACAGACACGCTTGCGCCATAATGCAAGGGTGCCTGCATTGCAGGGATGAATGTTTATTTGCAGAAAGGCACACCTTCCTGCATCTTTATGGGCAATTTGCTCTTTCTATGTGTGCTGCAGAATAGAAAGAGCAAAAATGAGGAGAAATAAAGTATTTCTCTTAGTTGCGGCAGTCTAACACCTGCTATTCAGTAGTGTTAGCTTTTGGCGCTGCCTCAGATTCACAGATCCTCGTAAATCTGGGGCCGGGTCAAAAACCAATGGGTGTTGCGGTGCAACAGCCACAGCAACACCCATTGCACGGGCCCCTTTCATGCAGATTGCTGTGTGAAGGGGTACGATATTTACAAAGGGCCTTTGCGCCACGCAAAGTGGCTTAATGCTGCTTTGTAAACATGGATCAGGGCATTGCGCCACCGGAACTTCGTAAAAAGTGATATCCTGGTGGCACAATGCCCTTGTTAATATTCTCATGATTCTCTCTTTCTTTTGTACCTTTGGAGCGAGAAACTGTTCTTTTGGTGAAACCTGCAAATTATGCAACAGATGGGGAATCTAAAATTATGCGGAAAATGTTGCAGCCATAGAATCGTATAATTCCAGGGTCTCTGCTTATATCTCTTTGAAATATGTGGGTGTTCCCTTTCCTTTGAGACCTGAAAATGCGCTTAGTCCTGCAGAAGTAGTTCTCATGTGCTACTAGGGTTGGAAACTCTCTGCACCACATTTGTATGTACACAAACATAGAGATTTATAGATGTGTGTAGCATTTTTCAGGACAATCTGCCCAGGTAATGACACACTTTCAGTCTCTAAGTCTACATTTTCATCAATACTAGCTCATTTTCCATTATCACTAGTGCAACTTGCAATTGTAAAAAAAAACACACAAAGAAGCAGCATCATGGTGTGGAAATTACTAGGATATATGTTAATTTAAAGGTGTGACACATTTATGATTCGGGCCAAGGATATTTTACTTCAAATGTTAGTCATAATCTGCAATATTGGTGTGATATAAAAAGAAATTGCAACTGCAAGAATAGGATTGTTGGCCCCTCAGGCAAAGATATATCTTCCCATTTGGTCCTCTCCTCTCCCTAACAACAATGTAACCTTAGTGGCGTTTTGCCACAATCTGGCGGCCCCTAGTGGTAGTGCCTCAAGCAGCTGCCTAGAGGCCCAGTACATACTACAGCTGATTGGATTGAGTTCATCTAAATGTACAAACAGTGTGTTGGGCTCAAAATTGGCTCCCTAATCATTTGCAAATAACTTTTATTTCAAACAATTGCACTGAGAAAATGGTGAAAAAACTTCCAATGCATCAAAAAACAATTAGATGGCCGACTCAAAAACTGAAAAAATAATCAAATCAATTGTTTGGAGAGGCAGTTTTCTGGGGGTAGAACAGCCATACATAAAAAAAAAAACAAATCAATCCGTTTTTTAAATGTTTTTAAAAACCCAATAGAACCCCCCCCCTAATTCTCAGTGTCAGTAGTCCGAAGGTTTTAAGATTTTGTATTCAATAAACTATAGATGGAAAATAAAGTTTGTTTGAGTCCTGGTCTTCACTAGGTTCGCATCTTCATATATGGATATGAAAATATTTGGTCGGTTCACAAAAATTTTGGACTACCACTATTTAATGTCTTTGGTGGTAAGTTAAGACAGTGATTGCGTACTACCACCGACTTATGAAAGCAGGTTTCTGGAGATAGTAATGTGTGAAAAGAATGATTGCAAATTTTTGTTGTGTGGCATTTTATTGTGGTATTGATGTTTTTTGTGGTGTCTTGCTTTTGTGCTGCATTACTGCAATGTAAAGTTGTTGAGCTGTGCTTTGTTTTGATTGTTTTGGGTGCTGTGCTTTGTGTACGTTTTTCGTGTTCCGTTGTTTACTTCAGATATGTCAAAAAAAATTGCTAGATTTCCAGCCAAAAACAGCTCATGCCTTTAAGGTTGCAGTGACAAGCAACCATTAACTACTGCCTAAGGTTGTAAAACATCACTGCGTGAGCTCTTCAAATATTTAAGACACCAGAAAACCCTTAAACTGGCAGAGACCTAGTTTGAAATCAGTTCCTGGCGAGCTAACATTATTTGTTAAGGCCCTTGATTCTGTGACCTTTTATTGCCCAAGCTTTGTGGTCTTGCTGATTCATGGCAAACTCTCATATGCATTTGCTCAAGAAATAGATCCATAAATATCGACTAATACTTTAAGTATCTTACTGTCAGATGTTCCTAATGTAATGTATATGTTTCTAGTGAGTTAAGAAATTGTATTTGCTAATGCTATAGTTTGCATTTATGTCATCTCTAGGTATAATGCAAAATGAACATATGTGGAGGCTCTGTCTCAGTATAGTTTTTAAAATACTAACTTGTGTTTTTTGTACATAAATTAGACCCACTAATGATTTCTCATTTGTATTCTCTCCTTTCAACCTAAGAGTGGTGGGTGGGAGGGAGACACTCTTTTTCTCTGTTCCCTTACTTTTCACTTGCACCCTTCCTGTTTTATTTTCTTCAGGGGAAACTTGCATATGATGCTTCCTTTCTTCCTAGCTCAGCCATTCACCTTACTTTTTTTGGTATGGCCTCGCATTGGCTTTAGTTGTCTTGCCAGCCTCATGTTTTCTGAAAGGAAATGGTATATGCATAGAAACATACTGGGGTTTCGGCCCAGCCCTCTTCATCCATTGGCCTGTTCAAGAGTCATTCGCAATTTGCAACTATCCACCACAGCGTTTAACAAGCGTAACAGCTAATGGAGAAAAATCCCGTGTTCCTTAGAACCTGGGTAAGAATCAGTATCAGCACATGGGAATCTGTCGGAAAAATGCCAAACATTTATATCATTGTGAGGAGTGCATTAAACTTTTTCTCCAACTTATTTCATACCGAATACATTAATTAATGACCATCAGCATCAGCGGTATGTTGTCCAATTTATTTAAACAATATATATTATTTAAAATATCATACAAAAGTTTTAAAGAATACTTTTCAGAATCAGGATATGCAAATGTGATAGGGTTAAAGTGCTCATGCAGTGCAAAAACAGGGCTAAGATAAAAAACAACAGCTCTCCAACAGAAATGTTTTTATTTCTTCATCAAACAACTTGGCTACAGTCCATTTGCCAACATTCATCTAACGGTGGCAATGACATAAATTACATCCCGACCAGTTGTTAGTAGTGCAAGTGTGGGTTATTAAAGCGTCAAAGTTTTAACCCCATAACCAACATAAGTTACTCATATCATCCACTGGGGTCTTCTTCAGGACCAAACCAAAGATGCAAGACATCCATGCCTTAAAAAAGTAAAGGTCCCCACAAGGTGCTCTCACAACAGTTCTTGTTTTTCATCAATCATTCATATGGATGTGGGCTTTCAAAAGAGAAACCCAATTAGATTCCATTCAAAAACGTTCCAATAGACTGACAGGAGCCCCTAGGGGGGACCTGTTACTACACCGACTCACTCAGCCATTGGATCTCTTCACAGTGAGTGATAGCATGTTGCCTGTGTACATGTGCAAAATATGGTCCTCCTCACTGCCAAGGCTGGTTGCCAATCTCTACTTTCACTTCTTTTTTTTCATATATTTTCGCGATGAGTACGATTTTACTTTTTTTCTTTTTGCAAATATTTGCAAACTACCTTTTGCGTTTTTATTTTTTATTACTTTTTAATTTATATGCTTAATGCATGTGAATGCGAAAAAAAAATCAACATTGCAGACTTGCCAAGGTCAGACGTATTAGCTTTACCAATACTTTTTTCTTGACTTTAATAATTTCCATAAATTACTCCTTTCCTAAAGCATTCCTGTTACCCTTAACACTGTTTATGTGTCTGGCCCAGTACTGCTAGTTTTTGCTTCAGTTGTATTTGCTGTCTCAATTTAGTTACTTTGTTTTTTTTATATATTGGGGTAATTAAGCCTAGAATTGCACATTTTTTAGCCTTGACCAGCAGCCATGTGCTTTGCATATGAAAGTGTTTGTGACCCTGGAGGTGCCTAATTATAAATTATGCACAAGATGGGGTATGTGAATGTAGATATTACGTGCAAGATAGGGGGGACTAGGCTTAGATTCTTTACCTGTGACTTTAATTTCTAGAGTGGGTGAAGGAGATTCAGGTTGGATGGGTCTGGGCCCATAGCTCCAGGAGGTTGACTCCTTCCCCTATCTTTCCATTACCCGGATCTCTAGTGACCCTTGGTGAGGCAGCAGGAGGCGAGGTGCTCCAATGCTAGTTCATCTTTCTTGGTAATGACATCCTGGAAGACTATGCAGAGTTGAGCATTGGGCACCTCCCTCTAGGCCAGTGGTTCTCAAACTGTGGGTCACAAGCTGATTTTTGGTGGGGCGTGAAAGTCAAGCAATAGATAATGATGCCTTTAAATTCATTATGTATCTTGTCACATTTGTTCCACTTCAAAGACAGAGGCCAAAGTGAGGCTATGTCGTCTGACAAATTGCTACATATTTATTTTGTTAACTTTGGGATTGGTGTTTACAAACTCTTTCCACTTTAAGTCCCAGAAAGAAAAGCAAAGTGAGTTAGGTGACAATCTTGCTTGGGTACAGAGAGTGTGAAAGGAAAGGCTGTAGGATTTCACTTTTTGTAACACACAGCAACTTGTAAATATCTGTAAATGAACTGTACACATTCAACAGTCAAGAAAGCAAAAATTTAACAAATGTTTTTGTAATTCTGAAGTGTCATGGAAACAAAGATTTAATAGAATCAAAGTAAATCAAAACACTTCACTTGGTGATGCACAAATGATAAATAGTCACTGAAACCCAATTTCCACACATTATTATTTGCGTGCAATATAGTTTTATCAGTAAAACTATATCTGCACGAATGTAGCGGCCATTTCAATGGAAAATGTGCTGTCTGTAAATGACAGTGCACTGCCACACAATGCATTAGTTACATTAAAAAAATAGCCCGCCACATGTCAATTAATGCTAGGTGGGTCACGAACGTTTGTTGTTCTAAAAAGTGGGTCCTGGTTCTAAAAGGTTTGGGAAGCACTGCTGTAGGCTACTATAGATACTGCCTTCAGTCCTGAACCTTTCACCTACAAATCATTAATTTCAGTGGTGTTAGTCTAATTAGCTCAATGGAAGAAAGAAGACTGCAACACCCAGAATGCATTAGGCTATCACACAAAAGACAAGGCAACACTCTGTAATGGCCTGTAGGGAGGTGGTCACCCCATTGGACTTTGATGAGGTGGTTTACTCTACAAAAGGGCACCATTCAATGGAGCCATAGTGGCACCAGAAAGCCAAAGAGTGCATATGACCTGTAAATAACAATGGCCTTTATGGTTTATTGTGGCACCACACGCTGAAAAGCAAGGTACTTGAAAGAAGCCCTCCCTCCTGGTGGTCCACGAAATCTGTGACTCTGCATTAGGACAGAGAGCAGCTTGTGAAGAGAGGTCATCGTGATGATGCCTCTTGAATCAGACCTTGGACTGGCTTCCTTGATTACGTCAAGACACGCAGAACATTCATTGCTCCCCATTTCCCCACTTCTTGTCTTTTGAATCAGCGGCTATGCCATAAGTAGCACTTTACTCAAAAAAGCAAAGAAAGAAACAGGACAGAGAGAGTGCCTTAAGGTCACCTTAATAGAAGTTCTCCAGAAATTGAATTGACGTGGTTTCTGATGACCAGTACATGTGCTGGTGGTTTGTTGTTAATGAGGCAGGGAAGAAAAGGTGTAACTGAAAAGGACTGGTGTTTTATGTGTGACTGGTTGAGGAGAAGGTGTGAGAAAAGATTTCTCATGTTTTACCGTTTGAATCTTCTCAGCCTTTTGACTGATTTTGGGTTTTTTTCTGGACCGAAGCGAGCTGGCTTCTTATATAAACCGAACCTCCTTCCTAAACAAGGCAAGTTGTCCGGCATCATTTTCTAAGATGTCCAGTAAAGACGTGTGCGCTGCCTGCGGTTTACAGATTCAAAGCATCCTTTCTTCCTGCAGCCTTCCTTCTATGCACCCTCACTAACATGCGAACCGGGGGTGTTAGGTGCTATGGCTCTTTTTTGCACATCTCAGACCACATTACACACTCCTGCAAGCTCAGTGCTTTGTTTTTTAGTTCAGTTGTTGTTACAACTAGTTAGTGGCAAGTGTGAATCACAGTGCCGCTGTTCGGTTCATTCTTTCAAATGTTGAAGCTTTGAGAGATGGAAGAATGTTACTTCTAACCAGAAGGTTTATGAATTTCCACCATAATAGAGTTGAACTTGCAGAAGACTGCATGGAAGAGGCCCTCATCCCACAACCACCAGGGTCTACATTTACAGTGTTGCTTTGTGTTAAAAAGATGTAGGTGCTGGTGAATACTGGCTGGATTCCAACATGTCCTCCACAAGAGCTGCTTTCTGCACCTATCCCTGTCTGCACTAGAATCAAGGCGCTAAGATGTCTCAAAAAGATTGGAATCTTGGAGCTACAAATTACACACAGACCTATGCAACAGGTACATTTACCCACTGATCTCGCTCTATAAAATTGGAGCTTTTTCCCTCTAGGTTACCCACAGATTGCTGCAGTGGGTACATTAACCCACAGTACTCTCTCATCAGGTTTGTAACCTGTAACCTATGTTACGCATATCTCTCTAAGGACATAAAATACGTCCCTCTGGCTGCTGCTAAGCATCGGGGCCTCGGGTGGTCCCATTCTAAGGCCTATGAACCACTGGAAAATACCTAAATCTTACTGCACCTCGACACTTTTTTGGGGGGAGGGGCTTCATTTTATATTACATCAAAATGTGCTGTCAGGAAAGTGCAAGCTTCCATCACATAGAAGTACAGCCTGCACAGTAACATTGCAAACTTCCTTCATATACACACAAAATGACAGTAATGGTGGCAGTAGTTGGAAGCTTCAACAGATAACTCAGTGTCGCACTAGTATCTTCCCCAGATGGCACAGACCCTAGGTGGGTTTTGGAGAAGAGAGAGTGTCCAGGCTGTAGACACAGAGGTCTGTCTGAGGTCTGGGTGTTCATGGGACGGTTGCGGGGCTGCGTAAGGCTCTTGACCCAGCCAGGCATCTCAACAGCAAATGATGCAAAGGTGGACCTGGTTGTGGGAGGTGAGGCTTTCATGCAAAGGTACAGCCTGAGTGGCTCTCGGAGGCAGAGTGTGTCACACGCGGCTGTGAGGCGGACTCCACCCAGACTGAGAGGTCCACTCATCATCTCTGATCTTTGGCATCTGTAATAGGCCCAGGTGTGGGTTAACTGAGTTGACAAGTGCAGACTGTCACCACCTACAGATTTGCAGTCCCTGTGCTCCTCTCCTTCGATTTGTCCCCCACCCCCACTGATGAGATGCATCAGCAAAACACTGTGGGCGGTGTGTATGCACTGTCTGCAGCCACACAGCCAAAGGTCATCTAGAAGGAGCTGCGCGCAGTCAATCCATTGACAAGAGTTCTCCCAATCAATGGAAGGTCACCACACTTTACCAGCACTAATAGAATCTGTGTCCATGTGTTTGATTGGTTGCTAGCACATGGATGACCCAACGGTGGCCCTGTTAGAGGCATTAGATCAAATATGTGTTTCATTCTCAAGAATATTTTGTGTACATGCTCACCATGTCTAGAACATGGAATTTTGTGGGGCATATGCGTGTTCACCCAACTGTACTCTGCACAATATTTTAAGGCTAAATTTGCATATTATATGATTGCTTTCCCTTGCTTATAGTAAAAGCAATGCAGGGCACTCTTTTAGTCGAGCAAGGCTCTGCACACACATGTAGACGTGTGGAGAAGGAGCGTGTGGCACTACTGTCCACTCATCCTTCAGTGATTGCTGATGACATGGGTAGGCCTTATAATGTAAGTGATCATTGGTAGTGTAATGATGTGCATCTATAGTGCTTACTGAAACGTGTGTGTGCTTCTCTGTATTACACACCGAGGCAACACATGCACCAAAGGCTTAGAGACTTGGTTGATGCACCAATATTATAGTAAACCAGGGTACCAAATGCGGATCTGACATTCATTCCCACAATTCTGCTCTCCTTGTGGCATTGCAAGATGTATCCTTTTTCTTTGTTTTAGCTTCTAATTTGATTTCAAGATTGTGTTTCGTCTGCTGCCATAAGTGAATTACCTTGCTGGCAAACTGGAGAATCCTAGGCCTCTCCACAAAAAAGGGCCATTTTCCAAATGCTGAAAGGGTGGGGATGGAATCTGCATTTGATAGTTACTTTTTCAGCTGCAACTGGCCTGGGAAGGCGCAGCTTCCAGAGGATAGAGGAGGGTAGCCAGACCTGTGCAGTCCATCACAGGAAGGTCTGCCCTGTGTGGGTTTAGAGGGAAAGAACTAGGCAGCTCTGACAGTTGTGGGCACAGCTTAGGCTCCCAGAAAAGGTCTTTCAATAGAACACTTGATAGCACCATCTTGGAATTTCCCCAAAGGCTGTGCAGCTGATGGCAGCGTGGGGATTTGTCCGAGCGCCTTGGCTCGGCACTCATGGAGGGAGAGGGAGCCTGGGCATGTTTCCCACCCAGGCTGTAATAATGTCTGGGTGGAGAACATGCAAAGTGCGCATGACTGTTTGGCCAGCATGAGATGGCCGGCCAAACCGTCATGCGCACTTTAGGTGCAGCAGCTACCACTCCTCCTCCCTATAGGTCACAGGTGCCCAGCCCCGCCCCACCCTAACCTGGCGGCAACTGCAATACTAAAAATAAAAGGATAATAATGTTCCATTATTATAATTTTATTTTTTCCTCTGCACCGCTTTAAAGCAGTGAGGCGACACGCCTCAGCCTTAGCAGAAGAGCAGCCGCTGATTTCGACAATCTTTTAGTTTGAACTGTATGTATATATGCATACTTCAGAGTGTCTCATTTATCAGCTGAAGTCAGAGGAGACATTTTGGGCAGGGTGAATGTTGTGGAATTAATAGCTTCTACGGAAAAATAATAATATATAATTTTGTGTCAGAGTTTTTGGGAATCATCAGCTTTAACAATGACTTGGGAGGTTAACTGATTGCTGCTGAGATTTGTGCACAAAATGAAAGTCACAGGTTTGAATCTAGTGGATTTGCTCTGCCATTCATCCTTCTTGGGTCAATAAAATCATTACGGAGGGGCTCTTTGCCAGGTTCCCAGTCCGGCCGTGTGAAGCAGCAGGAGGCCCTGACCAATGAGAAGCAAGGAAATGAGAGCCACTTGAGAAGCAACCAGTGATAAGTAACGTCAGGGCTTTAAGTGGGCCGGGTCTCAGGGGGTCTGAGCACCGGCAGTTTTTTTCAGGGGGCCTCGAAACGGGTCTCTATCGGGCTCTGTTTTGAGCCCTGACACAGGCAGTCCGTTTTTTCCCCAGACTGCAGTGACAGCTGTTTGCTGTCACTGCAGTCCGGA
Organism: Lissotriton vulgaris; assembly: GCF_964263255.1. Classification (NCBI taxonomy): domain Eukaryota; kingdom Metazoa; phylum Chordata; class Amphibia; order Caudata; family Salamandridae; genus Lissotriton; species Lissotriton vulgaris. The sequence goes on along the minus strand of NC_141698.1, from coordinate 1,059,630,281 downwards.
AAAAAAGTGCCATGGCGCAAAACAAAGCCTGATAGAGACCTGTTTCGAAACAGCACCAGGCACATGGATGTGCTCTCCTCACACTGCTCACTTCTCAGTAGTAGAGAAGTTACAGCATGAGGTTATGCCAGGTGAGCGTTGTGGGGGAAGGGAAATCCTTTAAGAGTCATTTTCTTTCTGGATTTCCCTTCTCTTTCTGAATCTCAGGAGCAGCAACATTGTGGTAGGGTCACCAGGGATTTAATTGGAAGCTTTGTCAATATTATATACAAGTCATATCAGCAGCTTATTTATCTTCTGCAAGTAATAACCATTGACAAAGCCTATATCCCTTACTTATTGTAGGTATGATGTTACTTGTATCAAATATCTGGATGCAATGACAGAAACAGCAAAATACAAGTCGGGCAGCACACTATGCTAAGCACAGATTTTTTGCGTAAGTGATTCAAAGCCACGCCCCTAATTACACTGACCACGCCCCTTTGAGAGACCCCCCAGTTTTTTCATCCCACTTAAAGCCCTGTAACGTTAAGTATGGGCAGGCTCTAAGCCCATATATTATTCCAGCTTTATATGATCGAAACTGGGCAGCGCATGCGCGACGAGACATGCTGTACTCAGATAGGTACTTGAACCTCCGCCCACTCTCCGCCCATATTTTTCATTGGCTTGTGTCATTGTCCACTGTAAACTGTGGCTCTTCATTGGTCAATAGGCTTAGTAGTCCCTCCTTAGTACCGCCTTGTCTCATTTTGTAACCTCCCATGGCGACACCCCTTGTTGTGTGTGTTGGTCCTTGGTAGGCTTTAATTACAGCTTTGAGCACTATTTTCTCAAATAGCTTTGTCGTGTCTGTTGTTACAGGCAGAACAGGCTCTCTCTGAATGCTTTTTTTTAATAGCATGAACGGATTTGCAATGCAATAGGTCTTGCAAGTTCAAGGTATGCATTGTAAATGACAATGCCTTCTATTTATCTGTTTTAAAAACAACACATAAATAAAAGCATTGTCATTTACAATGCCAATAGCTCAAACTCTCGTAAATGCGAGACCTATTGCATTGCAAATGCTTGTTAGATTTACAATAGCTTTCGCTAACGCCGCATGTGCTCTGTACGCGAAACCGGACACGGACAGACCCCTTTACCTGCCCGCCGTGCCAGGGACGACACGGTAACTAAGGACAAATGGACCAGGGCTGTATGGCGACCTGGAAGCCACCCGAACGCATTTCCCAAAAGTTAATTGCTAAATTTGCATCTTTTCGGATTAATGTGTCTGCTTCCCTTATTACTCTAATTGGAGGCAATGTTCCCTCTGTTCGCAGACCTCTCATTAGATTAGGGCTGTAATTTGATGCCATGTTACTTTCACTTGGCTGGCACGCGCTTCCCTCGTCTGATAAACAACGCTGCAGCAGGGCATCGCTGTGGGCAAACCGGGCCGAGCAGCCCCGGCGCCCGGTGAACTCTGCGGCAGGGGGCGGCGCGTGGGCGGGCAGGCCGGGGGGCTCGTCTGTCTGCATTCAAAGGAGGGCACGGCGGGCCAGCCTCCTCTCCAACCAGCACCAACAAAGGATAAATTAATGAGCATTGCGGATGCTGCTGGTGAACTGGGTTTGCTAGACGTCTGGCGCAGTGTGCGGCCTTCCCTTGGGTATGAGGCCTTATGGTTTCCGGCCATCTTCATTGGCGGGTCTCACTGAAGGCACTCCCATGACCTGTCGACACACCCTCTTTCGTAAATTTGAGGAAAGCTGCTTACAGTTTCTGATCCAACCGATGGACGTCAGGGAAAATAGTGTGCCTCCTGCAAGGACCTGTGTGTACCTCGAGGGGCTGAAATTCTGTCTTGAGCTTTTCTTTCAAAAGGTGAGACTATGGGTACAAAAGGTCTGCATTATAGTTACATCTTTATACCACCTGTCAGTAGTTGTCTGCTCCACAAATGTGACTGCAAGCTACAGATTTAGCTTCATGCACTGATGGTGGCCTGGCCCTAACACATTCATTTAAAAGGGTGTCCTTGGATGGCACTTGCCAATCGCAGCGCCCAAAAAAATGCAGCAGCGAGTGCCAGACACAAACACCCTCATTGTTATCAATGGCGCTGAACGAAGTTCTGTTTCTAGGGCCTGTTAACGCAAAGAGCTGCTGTTGCTTCTTTAGTTGTGTCGATTTCTGCTTTCCTTTGCGAGAGTGAAGCTGTTCAATTTATTAAGAGGGGTGTCCAGCTCCTGCGAGGTCTGCGAAACCTGTCGCAAAGGACGAAAATCCGAGCTGGCCTTTCATCCTTCTAAAGTCGATAACACGAAGACTACAGAGCTTGCTGATGGTGACACCTGCTACGCAGCTGACCTTCTGCTTTTCGTGCTGCCCACTTGCAAGACGCTGGTAGTATAAACATGATTTTGCCAATTGGGATCTCCCAAAATGTTGTCTTTCCACTGTATAGATTATATTTACTAACACGAATGATGCTCATTCGCAGGCACACGTGTGCACGACGCTGAGGGACGTAAGTAAGATACTCCCCTACCAGAAAATGCTCAAAACATGGCTCTTTCTGAACGCCAGGGCCGTTTCTACCATTAGGCAAGACTAAGAGGCCGCCTAGGGTGGCAAAAGCGTAGGGCGGCAATTTCTTTTTTATATCTAATGCATTCATTCTTCTAGCCTGGATGACAGGGGGAGAGACTGGTGAAAGTAAAAGGGAGGGGGCCGCACTTTTCAATTCTCGCCTAGGTTTGCAAAACACCTAGAAACGGCCCTACTGAAGGCCTCCCTTCAACAGAGGAAAACAAAAACAAAAACAAAAATTCTATTGATGATTCTGTGCCACACTATAAGGCTGGGATGCCTACGGTAGCTACGCACGAACACAAGTGCTTAATAGAATAGAATAGAATAGAATAGAATAGAATAGAATAGAATAGAATAGGATAGAATAGAATAGAATAGAATAGAATAGAATAGGATAGGATAGGATAGAATAGAATAGAATAGAATAGGATAGGATAGGATAGAATAGAATAGAATAGACTAGAATAGAATAGAATAGAATAGGATAGGATAGGATAGAATAGAATAGAATAGAATAGAATAGAATAGGATAGGATAGGATAGAATAGAATAGAATAGAATAGAATAGAATAGGATAGGATAGGATAGAATAGAATAGAATAGAATAGGATAGGATAGGATAGAATAGAATAGAATAGACTAGAATAGAATAGAATAGAATAGGATAGGATAGGATAGGATAGAATAGAATAGAATAGAATAGAATAGGATAGAATAGAATAGAATAGAATAGAATAGAATAGAATAGGATAGGATAGAATAGAATAGAATAGAATAGAATAGGATAGGATAGGATAGGATAGAATAGGATAGGATAGGATAGGATAGGATAGGATAGAATAGAATAGAATAGAATAGAATAGAATAGAATAGGATAGGATAGGATAGGATAGGATAGGATAGGATAGGATAGGATAGGATAGGATAGGATAGGATAGAATAGAATAGAATAGAATAGAATAGAATAGGATAGGATAGGATAGGATAGGATAGGATAGGATAGAATAGAATAGAATAGAATAGAATAGAATAGAATAGGATAGGATAGGATAGGATAGAATAGAATAGAATAGAATAGAATAGGATAGAATAGAATAGAATAGAATAGAATAGAATAGACTAGAATAGGATAGGATAGGATAGGATAGGATAGGATAGGATAGGATAGGATCGGATCGGATCGGATAGAATAGAATAGGATAGGATAGGATAGGATAGGATAGGATAGGATAGGATAGAATAGAATAGAATAGAATAGAATAGAATAGGATAGAATAGAATAGGATAGGATAGAATAGAATAGAATAGAATAGGATAGGATAGGATAGGATAGGATAGAATAGAATAGAATAGAATAGAATAGGATAGGATAGGATAGGATAGGATAGAATAGAATAGAATAGAATAGGATAGGATAGGATAGGATAGAATAGAATAGAATAGAATAGAATAGACTAGAATAGAATAGAATAGAATAGAATAGGATAGGATAGGATAGGATAGGATAGAATAGAATAGGATAGGATAGGATAGGATAGAATAGAATAGAATAGAATAGAATAGAATAGAATAGAATAGAATAGGATAGGATAGGATAGGATAGGATAGGATAGGATAGGATAGGATAGGATAGGATAGAATAGAATAGAATAGAATAGAATATGATAGGATAGGATAGGATAGGATAGGATAGGATAGGATAGGATAGGATAGAATAGAATAGAATAGAATAGAATAGAATAGAATAGAATAGAATAGAATGTGGGACCAGTGGGTTCTGAGAAAAATTATCAGATAAATGACACTTTGCATGCAGTTTCTATCCAAACATACAGGCTCTTATTCCAGCCGAGCATGCATAGCTAGGCCGGAGCTCTCTTGCCACATAATTCTTTGCCATATATGGTATTGATAGACCTCACTCACCCTAGCATAAACTTAAGCAACCACATTTGGCTTCAATCCTTTATGGACCCAAAGAGAGTCCCAACCAGAGCCCAAATAATTATCTTTTTGAAAGAATAAGGGGTGATTTGGCTGTTTCACTTAAGCCTATATGACGACCGGCTCTTGAAGTTATCGATTTAAAAGGGATGAGCCAGCGAGGTGGGCCCACCCAGGGGTTTGGGACACCCTGCACAAAGGGACTTTTTGCTGCACTCTTCCCTGTCTGTGCAGCAATATGTAATGCTTCTATGTGCTATACCGGCCCTTGCAGGTTGCGACCTAGGGAGCTACTTACCATTGGCTTAGCACAGCACCGGCGTGGCTCTCAGCAAAGGACAGCCCATCAATGTCGTGCTGTCTCTGTGACACGCCTTAGGAGGAGGATGCTGTGCACGCGGCTGATGACACCCTTAAATTTGATTGGCTGTCATTGTGATATGGCAGAAGGGAGCAGCACGTCTTGTGTCCGTATCAGTATCTAATTTAATTATCACATTTCCTATTTCGTAAATGCTTAAAAACATGGCTCTTCCCACAACCTAGCTAAGTTCCTCTGTCCCCTCTGCATCTGATCAGCGCCAGGAAACCCATGGTGACAGTGCGCTTTACAAGCACTCCTTAACATAACATAACATTAAAAACTCTGGGAGGCGCTATATGAAGACATTGAAATACTGTCCTAATCTTTTCTTACTACCCTCAACTCGCCACTCCTGAGCATTTCTCTCCATTCGTCTAGAAGTGCAATTTCTCATTAAGTCGTAGGTTCAGTTCTCTAATTTTCATAAAAATTCATGGCCTAATCACCTAAATATTCCTTGGGCCGCATTACATGTAGAGCTGATTGTGCCATTAGTGGGTGCTCCAGGCGCAGACTGGGGCAGAGTGCCCCATTACGGTAAATGCGCATTTCATAGTGCGTTCGCAATGTAGTGCCTCCACTCCGAACAGTCCAGCCCAACTGCCAGGCCCATCAGAAGGGTTCTGTGCTTTTATAGCACTTGACTCCATACAGTACTTTAACTTTTTACACTATTTATTATTGTTGTATTTTTTTCTCAGTTTTGTCTCTAGAGGATTCTTTTTTTATCCGGGCACCCCCTATGAAATATTGCAAAACCCCAAATAACTATTCTACTGCAAAGCTATTGTTCCTCCAAGAAAATCTACAAACAATGCTTAAGATTGTCTGGGTCTAACCTGCTTGAAACTACCAGGGTGAATTCCTTCCAACGTGATTTGAAAATCTCTACAGAGAGTTAGGAAAATGAGTAAACCCGTGCTTTTCCTAATTCCACTAATGACTTGCAAGGATTTCTCCACTTTCCATGAACTCTCAGAATCCCAAAACAAAAGCCTTGAAAATCTATACACGTTGCAGATTTCATGAGGAGCTATAGTTCCCCACACTTCTATACATTGTCTGCAGTGTGAAGAATCTGCTGGGATAAGTGTGGGAGGAATGCTAACCTTTTCCTATTTTAGGTCTGGTTTTTACAGTACAATGACAAGGAGACCTAATGCTTACAGCATACATAGAGAGGGATTTCAGTTCAAACCTTTCAACCCTTGGCTTTGTTTTTACCAGTCTTTTTCAGCCGCTGTCTTGATACATTGTCAATATTGTCTTGGCTCAGTCCAATACAGTAGAGTTTCTCTCCCAATGCTTTATTAGGACGTATCCTTCCGCCTGTTCTCAAATGCATGTCTTGAACTGTTTGATGCACTTCTTTACAAATATAACCCTCTCTGCTCCCTCCTGCTGGCTCCCTTCCATGTGCCTTGCTATAATGTTCTAATGCTGAGTGTGTTAGCACATTAAGCCCCAACCTATTGGCTTTGCCAGTGCTTGTTTAGTTTTCAAGAACATTATTTTCCTATGCTGCCTGGAAATATAGTTGTGTTTGAGGAAAATCCTCACCTGATTGGCACGCTTACTCTACCCTTTCACAGGACTAAAGGTGGGCGTGCACACCATTGGGAAATGCCAATGGGAATCGTGGTAGATACTCACATGGTCCCACTTTGCAGGTTTACCGACATTCCCAATGCCCACTCCCCTCAAACACCCTTTTCTCACCCTTTTATCAAACTCTGCCAGCCGGGGAGATTTTAGTTAGTGGAATTTGAAGGCAGAAATTCTACAAATGTTTTGTGATTTACAACTGCAAAGTCTGCTTCTTACTGTTGTAAACTAACTTACTACTGCAGAAAAGTTTGCGACTCAGTCTCAAAGATATTCATTTGTCTCACTGTAGAGCGAGTAGCTTCATTGAGCCCAGGTTACCATTTCGCCTGACAGTCTGTTCAGTGTTGCATTTAGTCTGTGAAAAACTATACATCTACAGACACCAAAATGCAATGATAAAACATGGACTGGCTGAACCTCTCCACTTAATGTAGTAGCGTGAGCAGACTTTCAAGATGGCTGCCACGACTTTCAATATGTCAGCTCTCAATTTCAAGATGGCAGCCACGACTTTCAATATGTCAGCTCTCAATTTCAAGATGGCAGCCACGACTTTCAATATGTCAGCTCTCAATATCAAGATGGCTGCCACGACTTTCAATATGTCAGCTCTCAATTTCAAGATGGCAGCCACGACTTTCAATATGTCAGCTCTCAATATCAAGATGGCTGCCACGACTTTCAATATGTCAGCTCTCAATTTCAAGATGGCTGCCACGACTTTCAATATGTTGACGGCTGCTCCCATATGGGGAACTAAAACTCTTTTTGATTTTTTTTAACTTTCTTTAGTCTTCAAACAATTATAAGATGCCCCATGAGATCTGCCACATAAGTACCATCAATATTTAAATACATTGATTTTAGTTTCGTCCAAGAGGGCTCTTGTGATTTCAAAAAACATCTCGCGTTGTGATTTGGTATGGACGTGTTCTTTATTTGACAAAACAGCCAGACTGGAAAACTTGTTTCAGATGTTGGAGTGGCTTTGACTGCAAGCATGTGCATTGAATCAGAAAGCCCCATGGTTTCTTTATGAGTTACGCCAGATGGCTGTTTACGAGTTAGAATTTACCACTTTGAAGTATACAATACAAAGATAGTTTTGCACAAATCTTTGTGTGTATGTGAAGGTGTGTGAGCATCTGTATGAGAGGGAGTGCATGTTGAATCTGAGTGTAGGCATGTGTGTTTGGGCCTTTGAGATTAGATTTGTTGTCGTTGGTAAGTATTGTGCGCTGATATGCGGGCGAGGTGGTTGTGCGCCTTCAAGAATGTTTGCATTTCCAGTATGTTAGCTTTTCATCAACCCTATGGGTGCTTGCCACACAGTGCAGGGATTTTCAGAGGAACCCATCAAGTGGAGGCCACAGAGAAAATCGGGCTCTGCTGGGACCCCCAAAGTTGCTTTCTGAGATGCTTTCCATGTCGGAAACCCCGACATGGATGGAATGCAGAACAAATCAAAACATTCACCCCCCAGTCAAGAGATCTGGGTTAAATCCATCATTCTTCTGCTCGCCATGCCACCCCAGTTTAGACCCGGCCATATGCAAATCAGTCTTGACCCTGTGCCTCATGGGAACAGTCCAGGCCGAACTGCCAAGCTAGTTCCTCCCTGGACAGGAAACAAGAATTCTAAGACCAGTTTCAGGGTTTCACTCCTCTTTCAGGATAACTCGATTCCAGTGGCACAGTGAGCCCGGGACCCACTTCTGGGCATACCCGGCACACTTAGGGCGAGAAAGAAAAAGACACACAATTGATGGACGGAAAGCAGAACAAATCAAGACATTTACCCCCAGTCAAGAGATCTGGGTTAAATCCATCATTCTTTTGCTCACCATGCCACCCCAGTTTAGACATGGTCATATACAAATCAGTCTTGACCCTGTGCCTCATGGGAATAGTCCAGCCTGAAACTGCCAAGCCCGGTCCTCCCTGGACCGGAAACTAGCATCCTAGGAACGGTTTCGGGGTTTTACCTCTCTTCAGCCAGGATAGCTTGATTCCAGTGGCACAGTGAGCCCGGGACCTACGTCTGGCCATACCCGGCGCACTTAGAGCGAGAAAGCAAAATACACACAATTGATCATAATCCTGACAGCGGAAACGCCATCCGTTTGGGATTGTGTGCATTGTACGGCTGGCTGATGAATTCCTTGAGCCCGTCGGAAGCCAGTCAGTTTTACCTGCCAGTTTAAACTCCGACAGCCTTCTTTGTAATAAGGCGGTAAGAGTTTAAACCAAGGATGCCGGTCGGAAAGCTTCTGAACTGCGGTGGGTGGTTTTCTGACCGCCATCTTAATTAACCCCTCAGTGTCAGAAAATGTGATTTCTCCCCCCTATTTTTTCATACAAGATTCCCATTCCTCTTAGGAGAGATTGGAAGATTTCAGATATGGTTATGCTGAAATGTTGGCAGAGGGACCAATGAGTGATGCTGAGCAATATCATAGAGAAGCAGGCAGGGTCTTGGTGAGACGAGAAGGTAGAAACCAAAAAACACTATAGCAGAAACCTAAGAGACCAGCAGATGACATGGAGGAACACTAGATATGTGAAGGTAAAGTTGGACACCAAGCGGACAAGTCCTTTAGTGCTGCAGTAAAGCAGTTAAATTGTAATAATAGGAGTCCTTGCAGACATGGTCAATCAACAAGCATTGAAATATTTATTAGCCTGGCCAAAACCTGGTTCTCTAGGGGTGGGTGGAATTCGTGCAGTTTCACTTCGTGGAATTCTGCGAAGTTACAGAAAAACTCCACGAGCTTCTGTAGAATTCCACTATTTCTGGGTGGGAAATATGCAGCTCGCATTGCTCGCCTGCAATTTAGTACCCAGTAGCGTGAACAGTGCTGAAAATCAGTGCAAATGGCACCATGCGTTGTGAAAAAGCATGCAGTCATTCGAGTTGATTTTGCTGCCAATCGAGTAGAGCATCTACTCGAGCTGCAGCAAATCTACTCGAATGGCAGCAAATCTACTCGAATGGCAACCTTCTGACCATGACTGCGTACGAAGGCCAGCGACTGCCTGCATTGGAAAACTGCACTAGTGGACTCCAAATCTCGCTAGCATTTGCCAGTTTACATATTTTTGAGTCTTGCAGGAGAAAAATTCTGCCACGTTGCAACTGGTGCATGGCAGAATTTGGCCAGAATTACCTGTTAAAGAGTAACATGGAGTAGCCAAAATTCTGACACTCCAGCTGGCGGGACTGAATATTTCACCAACCTCGAATCTCAAGAATGGCTCACACAGTGTGTATGATTGTGTGTCTCCTTTCTATCTTTTTATACATTTTCACGATACATCATGAGTAGACACTGCATCAAGTTTACTGTGACATGATTGGAGCACATCTCTGCCCCTCACACATGAGAGGTCTGTATGTTTGTGGTATTTGTATAGTGCAAACCCTGGGTTGCTATGAGGTGGCACGCCAATCTTGTCATAAAGAACACACTCCAGCCATGCACTTTCCAACTAAGCCTGCATGAGGTGGCTTGAAGCCCTTTTACTAGGACATAATGCTAGAAGCCCACACTGCTGTCAGCTGTACACTCTGCACACAGCAGTTAACAATAACACCATACATGCCTTGGAGTCCAAACTTAACACAGGCAATGAAGAGCAGGAGTTCATTTAAATTTCCCAAGAGTAAATTCTGGTCTTTCTTAATTAACAATCCATGAGTGTTTCTCATTTTGCATTGAAATATACACTTGTTGCCAAGTCTCAAAGTTTTCCATTTTGTCCCCATCTGTCATGTGGATGAAATCTTGCACTACAACGGCCCTAACATTTCCTGTTAAACTCAGTTTTGTATGTGGGCTGCTCCAATCCCTCTCTCCTCTGATCCCGTCCTTCTGTTGTTTTGCAGCCTCCACAGTCACTCCTCTGCCCTTTCATTACCCACCCCTGTAACTCCTCACTGCTGCTTCCATCCTGTATCTCAGAATTGCCATATGTCCCAGTCTCTGCTTGCTTGGACAGCTCAAAAGTGAGTGATGGAAATATTCGATAAAACTCATTTATACCATTGGTCACATTTCACTCTATTTTTTTTGGCTTGACTTTTAAGATTGTAAACAGGGACCAATCATATGCGGTGAACAACCGTTACAACAAAACTTTTACAACGCAGTGCCTTTACAACGCGGTATTTACAACGCAAACCATTACAACGCATTGCGCCGGGGGGTGCTCTAGGATAGGGAATAAGTTTAATTTACTATCCAACACCTTCCCTAGTGTCCACGGGGACTGGTGTTGGAATAGTACATTAAACTTTTCACTATCCAGCACCCCAAAGCGCTATGCATTGTTATGGATTGCGATGTAAAAACCGCGTTATAAAGGCATGCGTGGTAAAAGCATGCGTTGTAACATCATACATCCATCATATGCAAACCAGCCATGCCACTCCACCAGAAGCGAGAGTGGCGCTGGTGCTGCCAGGCCGCACGTCTTGGGAATGATTCCATCAGCATCACCAGACCAGCTCTGGCCTCGGATCACATGCTGGATGTCCAGCTCGAGCAGTGGCAGCTGCTCTGGGGCAGTAGTGGTGAGACAGGGAATGGGGGGGGGAGGAGGCGGGGGTGGCATTAAAAACAATTAAATGAAAAAAAGAAAATCTCACTTAACTGCCGGGCAGCCACCGTCTCTCCTCCATTCTCTTCGGTCAACCAGCAGCACACAGGCTCCCAGATTCCCGTAGCCAATCACAACACAGCTGTCACCCTCATGACAGCAGCCTCATGATTGGTCTGGGTGCCCTGGTTCGGTGCTTAGACAGGGAGTGAGAGCCTGTACATATTCTACACCCAGGTTGTGCAATACCGCCGAGTGGAGAAAGTGCTGAGTGCGCATGACTGTTCAGCTGGGTCAAGACGGCCGGTCAAACTGTCATTCGCACTTAAGTGCACCAGCCACTTCTCCCCCTGCTGGCTGTGACCACAGCCAAATCCCAGATTGGGTCAATAGTGGCTTCTGCACGGAAAAATAAAATGAAAATAACATTTATTTTTCTTATTTTACACTGCTGAAAAGCAGTGGGGCAACGCTCCTTCGCCTTAGTGGAACAGCCGCCGCTGGGCTCGAGTCATGTAGGACAACAAGCTCAGGGCCCACAAGCGGGCACACTTCTTTCAAGATGTCTGACTTACCCATAGAGGAAAATAGACTGGGTGCTTGAATGAATAGCCACAGGTGACTATGATGTGCCTCATTCCATTCAGTCGCCATAGCTCATCTGTGCTATTGCAGACAGGGGCCAGCCATATGCAAGTCTTTTCCCCCCTAGCTCCCAAAAGACACAGCTTGCTCCACTCATTCTAGCGCTAGAATGGCTCTGGACAGCGCTGGTCCTTGTGCCACTTCACCAGTCTTAGTGGTGTCTAGATTTCTTGCTCAGACAAATGATACTGAGAGGGAGGGGGAGGGGGAGACCAGCACACCTCCCCTCCCTGCAAACCTCGAACTCCTGCCACTCAATGGTGGTGACTTCCTGTTAAGGGTCACTCCGAGGTTTGTCCTGAATAAGGCCAAGGCCCGGGGTGGGTTTGTGTGGCCTAGGGTGGGAGTGCCCTGAGCAGGGAAGACTTCAGTCCCTCCTTCACGCCTTAAATGTTCTCGTGCTTCTTGTACTGGTGTGAGGAGTGAGGGGGGGCCTCTTTTCAATGAGGCACCAGATGCATCCTACAGGATCTAAGGTAGTGCCTAGAAGCATGCGTCTCATGCAGGCCTCGCAGTGTAACCTTCTGCGGTGCTCTGGCTGTTGTTATTCTTGGATGCTGAGGGAGAACCGATGCGGTATTTGCCGAGAGTGAATTCATTTGTACATGAAACTAATTTTTCAATAGATTTTTTTTCATAGTGCTTTATACTACATGTTTACCTTTTCAAGCACTACAAATACCAGATGTTACTCTTACCCTGTTTGTGGTAGTTCTTTTACAAACTTCAGAAGGATGAACAGCTGACTCTGCTTTGTTCGGATTCAGAGTCATCGTGAGGGATCAGCCTGCTTGTGTCAGTCGAGAGTGTTCAGCTCGCTGAGCCATCCTACTTCAATCTCACTGACTACATTGCCTAAGCGTCACCCCCAGCGCCTTGAGACCCTCGAGGGTGAGTAGCGCGCTTCACAATTCCATGACTGATTGATTGATTCACTCCTACATTTCGGTGGCGACAGATATTTCTCTACAGTTGTTGGATGTTATCAGTAAGTTCTACCTAGTCTTGTTGAGGGCGGATATACAATGCAAAGATATGGAGGCAGATTTGTAAATATGCAATCTATAAGTTATACTTGTGGGTGTTTGTATATATTACCTCCGTGCTGCTCCATAATTCTTATTATTGGACCGCATCTCCCGGAAGGTTCCTCCCCTGGGTATCTTGCTGCTGATGGAAAGTAAAGGGGGATGGGGGGAGGGGGCGGCGGTCATTCACATAAACTGTCCCTCCTGTACGTCTGTCTACGCGCAGGACTGCTCCCCTCTCCAATAAATCTATTCATGTGTAATTTGTACTTGGAGTATTTGCGTGACCGGCTAAAAAAAGTGGGCAGTAGTAACTCCCGACAGCCCGCTGGTGGCCCCTGCTCTACCTTAGGGTAGAATCGAGAGTCCCTCAGATGACGTCAGTTCCTGCGTTGCCTGCACCCATCACAAAGTGAATTCTTGTCAATATCTCCACTTCCGGATCATTCCATGACACAGAAAAAGCTGCCGACCTCACTCCAGCGAGAATGACTCTCATTCTGGGAAAGCATGGGCAAGTCTTTTGGGCTCATCACAGGTGAGAGGCTTCACCTGGCTGAGGAAGTGAAACAGCATTAAACTGGTGCACAATGTTAATCGAGGGTGCAAACACAATTAAAACATTTCACCCCCAAGCAAGATTTAAAACCTGTTGTACAAGCCCCCTCTACAGGGGTGGAGCCTGTACGGTGGCACCAAAGTGGAGCAGCTATCATTGGTGCAGCAGGTGCAGTGGCACCAGTGTGACGCAGCTATCATTGGTGCAAGAGGTGCAGTGGCACCGATGTGGTATAGCTACCATTGTGCAGCAGGTGCAGTGGCACCAGTGTGGTGTAGCTATCATTAGTGCAGCAGGTGCGGTGGCACCAGTGTGGTGTAGCTATCATTGGTGGAGCATGTGCAGTGGCACCAGTGTGGCGTAGCTACCATTGCAGCAGCAGCAGCAGGCGCAGTGGCACCAGTGTGACATAGCTACAATTGTGCAGCAGGCGCAGTTGCACCAGTGTGGCATAGCTACCATTGTGCAGCAGGTGCAGTGGCACCAGTGTGGCACAGGTACCATTTCTGCAGTAGGTGCAGTGGCACCAGTGTGGCGTAGCTATCAATGGTGCAGCATGTGCAGTGGCACCAGTGTGGAGTAGCTATCATTGGTGAAGTAGGTGCAGTGGCACCAGTGTGGCATCGCATTGGTGTAGCAGGTGCAGTAGCACCAGTGTGGTGGTGGTACCATTGCTTCAGCAGGTGCAGTGGCACCAGTCTGGTGTAGTTACCATTGGTGCAGCAGGTGCAGTGGCACCAGTGTGGCATAGTTACCATTGGTGCAGCAGGTGCAGTGGCACCAGTGTGGCATAGTTACCATTGCTGCAGCAGATACAGTGGCACCAGTGTGGCATAGTTACCATTGGTGCAGCAGGTGCAGTGGCACCAGTGTGGCATAGTTACCATTGGTGCAGCAGGTGCAGTGGCACCAGTGTGGCATAGTTACCATTGGTGCAGCAGATACAGTGGCACCAGTGTGGCATAGTTACCATTGGTGCAGCTGGCGCAGTGACACCAGTGTGGCATAGTTACCATTGCTGCAGCAGGTGCAGTGGCTTCAGTGTGGCATAGCGACTATTGTGCAGCAGGTTCAGTGGCACCAGTGTGGCGCAGGTACCATTTCTACAGCAGGTTCAGTGGCACCAGTGTGGTGTAGCTACCATTGTGCAGCAGGTGCCGTGGCACCAGTGTGGCGCAGGTACCATTTCTACAGCAGGTTCAGTGGCACCAGTGTGCCGGTGGTACCATTGCTGCAGCAGGTGCAGTACCACCAGTGTGGCGTAGCTACCATTGCTGCCGCAGGTGCAGTGGCCATGAGGCCTATTGAACCCTGATATATGTTGTATTTCACTACCTAACAGGAGTCAAAGGGGCCGTTTTCCTTGCTTGCACCAGGGCCCATGGCAGCTTTGCTGCACTACTGCCCCTTCTCTTAATATCGCTTCAGGCCACGGGATCCTCGTTGGCCTCCATTAGCCAGGCTACGCTCCTAAATGCAATAACCCAAGCTGCTGCCACCTGTCACTGGCACCAGCCACACACACTTTCCACCACCCATTCACCCCGGGCCCGTCGGTTCACTTTCTCACGTTTCCTGCATCGACTCCAGTACCACTGAGGTTTTACGTTGGTGTTTAGGTAAGAGTGAAGCGCATTCTTGAATACCCGAAAAAATATTTCTGTACCGAATTCGCAGCGCATTTTCCGCCTGTCCCTCTAGGCGTGTCCACTTTCCTCAAAGTTAAAATTACTGTGCAGAAAATGTACGCTTGCGTTCTATGCGTATGACGCATGTGTAGTTCTCACGTGTGGAAAAATCTGACACTTCTGCACTCCTTTGACGATGGAGCGTGATGTAGACATCTGTTCTGCGCATTGCACGCGTGCCTCACATGAATACATGTCACTTCTGGGACGCATCACGAGCCCGCCATTGTCTAGGTGGCGCATGCGCAGAAGGTGCCTGTATTGCGTATATGTAAACTTGAAATAGCTCCGAATTAGCGTATATTTTGCTGGCAGCAGAGCTCGGAAACACAAAGAGACGATTATTGACCTGTGTTTTTGAGCTTTGTTGTCAGCAGAACATACACGAACTTGGAGACATTCCGAGTTAATATATGCGCTGAAGATGAAGAAAAGAAACGCGCAATTCCCTCCTCCTGCTCCGGTGCAGCACAGAGACCGGATCATGACGGGCGGCAGGGCTCTCTGTGAATCACGTGTGCTGCACATTCAACGCCCGTGAATGCCACCTTCGTGAATAAAGGACACACATTTTCTCTTCTGCAACTCTCAAGCAACATGCGCACGTGTTCTCTACATTATAGTCGCGCATGCAGGGCACACCTAGATACATTACACTCTGTTCTCTCTTCTGAATCACGCATAATATATGTGTGTGTTCTGTGCATTAGCCAAACGTTTAAGTCCCGCATGAATAAATGATGTTTCTCGGGTCGTATCTTGATTCATGGCGGCTCTGAAGCCCCAGCTCAGCCGAGGGCCTGTTTTATGCGCATACAGTGTGTAAAGACAACTGATGTAAGCCTCCCAGATAGAGCTGTGTTTCAGATACTACAGCTCGAAAAGAGGGAGCAGGCTTTGCTTGTTTTTGAGCTGTGCTGTCTAAAATAATACCTCCAGGCCCTGATTATGATGGGGTCAGTGTTAACTGACGCCAACTTAATAGGGCGGAATTAAAAGTTGGGTGTTTTTTAACGCCTCGTTTATGGGTAATTGGCTTAAGCGGCGCTGCAAGGCTTCTTTCTGCGCAGCCCTACGCCAATGTGAAAGGGCACGAAGGCACCGTCTTTATGAAATACAGGGCATGCCTGTCCTTTTCCCCTGCACTGACGCACAATGTGCTGCCCAGCGCCGACGCAGGCACCCTTCGACCATGGTGCAAAGATGTCTGCGTTGCATGCAGGATTGTTTTTGTGCAGGAAGGAGCACCTTCCTGCACCATGAGGCGCTTTCCTCTTCCCGTGTGCTGCTTCAGCGCACATGGAAAGTGGAAGCAAGGAGGAGAAATACAAATATATCTCCTGGTTACGCCTGCTCTGGGGAGACTTAAGGCTTTGGCGCTGCCCTAGGTTTATGTGATAAAGTAAATCTGCCTCAAAATCCATTGGTATTGCATGGGAACACCCACCACAACGCCCATAAAACACCCGCCTGGCACAGAGTACAGCAAAGCAGCGATTTGCACCGTATTGTCTTACTCCATATCTTTGAGGCCACGCAAAGCCACTCAAAGTGGCTTTCCGTTGCCTCATAAATATGATTGAGAGGATTATGCTGCAAAAGCATCAAAAAAGTGATGCTCCTGCGACGCAAGTCTCTCATAAATAACCCCCCCCACCCCCTAGTATTTACTGGGTGCGTTAAATATCTCACCCTTCATTACATTCTGGCAGGTCAAAAGTGTATTTTGTTTATGGTACCATACGGACTTTAGTGCTTTGCACCCCAAAATCCGCATGCTATTCACAAAACTTCTAATCAGTTTGATGTAAATTACGTACCTTGGGGTATCGCTGTTTATGAGGTGTGATCAATAGTACCTTGATTCCTGCAAACGTGTAATCAGGGCTCAAGTCAGAGCAGTGTCGGGTTCCAAGAACTGACTTTACGCGCTGCAGGTGCATCAAAACAGGAGCTCTGCACTGCGCCAGGAGAGCCCATCACCATACGGCACCGGTTCTATTTGTTAATTACAAGTAATGTACACAGGCGTTTTGCACTTTTCTCAGATGTAAGCCTCACTTGTGTAAATAAATTGCACTGCTGCTTCTGTTTTGTGATTTAAGTGTAATGTCCCCATGCATTCTGTGGATTACACACATGAATCTATTACACGCCTGTTACAAAAACATGCGAGGCAGCCCTTTCATTGGGGCGTTTGCCGAAGTAAGTAATTCGATTTTTATTTATGAATTAAAAGGAATGTGTTAGGAGGCAAGGTTTATGAAGCAAACAATAGACAGATTGAGAACCAGCAACATGCTTGTCTGAAAAGGGAGAACAGACACATGAGGGGTGAAGTCCAGCCAGGGGCATTTCTCAGCAGAGTGGAGTGTCGACAGCTGCTGAGATCTGTCCACTTGTTAGAAGGAGAAATGAGCGATAAGACATGCAGGCAGTGCTTAATTTGTAAAATATTAAGTGCCAGGGCTGTGACCAGGAGGCCACTGCAGCTTGGTGACCCATCGCCCCTGTCATCGCTGTCAAAACAACTACTAACCATCTCTCTTGCATATAAATGTGCCAGTTCAGATTATTCCAGGTCCCCAAAGCTAAAGGAACGGCTGGGGAGGCAGGTATTAGTAATATATTTTAATGTAAATTGTATTTCTAAACAACCGTTGTTCTGCTCATCTCTAAATTAGATGAGCAGCGCCACCATGTGGTAGACTATTCTCAGTATGGTGTTGACAATTAGGTGCCGGTGACAAGCATCGGAAACCAATTAAGTGATGGTGCTGAGCACCGCAAAGCACCAGCTCAACTTAAGCACTGCATGCAGGTGGGCTAGAGAGAGGTGGGCGCTGTGTCTGGTAATGTCTGCACTGTGCGTGGGTGGTAAGAATCACACCTATGGGTGTGTGGACCCCCTCCAAGGCCTGGGGGGAAGGGCTTCAGAGAAAGCAGCAGCGGGGGCAGGCCGGCAGTGGACCTGAGCTGTGGGTTTGAGGGGGACCCTTCAGAGACAGCAGTAGGGAGGGCCGGCCTGGTCAGACCTGAGCTGTGGGTTTGGGGGGACCCTTCGGAGACAGCAGCAGGGAGGGCCGGCCTGCAGCAGGCCTGACCCATAGATTGCTTTCTGAAAGCCAAAGGAATGTGAGTTGGGATTTAAGGAATGTGAAATCCCTGCCAGAGCAGCCAGGATGGGAGTGTATCGAACCAACTCCCCCATTTCACCCAGAGAGTGGTTTTCCTTTTATTCAGGCCCTGGTCCCCCAAGGCAGACTCCGCACCCTGCTCAGCTCAACACTCAACATTACCCAGAAAGCCTCACTCTTCCGGAAAGCTCTATGCATCTAAGAGTTTATACTTATCTTGCACATTCTGGTAGTGCCCATGTATGGTGCCTTCAGCTCAGAGTCCTTATCTCTGGAGAGTGTTTGCTTTTCCAAAGAAGCTTTTAGTTTCTTGATGTCTGGCGGTGTATGCAGTGAAAGCTTTGGTTGACCTTTTGATGTTTGTATGTCTTCATTAGTTTTTCCCTGAGCTTTGGGTAGTGTCCCTGGTTCTCTGTGCCTAGTTGTTTGTCAGAAGGTGTTTGTTGCTATAAGGGTGATTTGATGTGGTCTGTCAGTTTCTGGGTGCTTGGTAGCGGCTGCCTCTGGGTGTCTGATATTGACTGCTAATCTCTTGCTGTTTGGTATTTAACACCTGTGTCAGTTTTTCAACATGTGGGTGTCTGATAGTGGCAGTTATGATAGTGTTTGTTTACCTCCCAGTATCTTAACGCAGACTGTGATCTAAAGGTATTATAGATAGCAAAAGACGTTAGTTGGATGTCTGGTAATCTTTGTCTTTTATCTCCTAGTCAAGTCTGCTGGTTTCTGGGTGCTTAGTGTATCCACTGCTTTTGGGTCCAATTCAATCTCTCCGAGGGCCTGAAAGTGACAGTTCAGTTTCAAGAGCATATAATATTGTTAATTTTAACCTGTGTGTATAATAGTCATTTAAGTCTGGCGATTGCTGGGATCCTTTCACCTTTAAGAGTCTGGTGTCCCTGAGCACCTCATGGTGGTTGACTTCTACTCGTGATTACTTGCCTTTGGGTACCAAATAGTCTCTGTTAGGCTTTCTGTGCCTTTTTGTGTCTGTTGGTTTTTCAGTGCACAATAGTGTTTAGTGGTCGTTGAGTTTCTGATAATGTTAGTTGGTGTCATAATGGTTTATTGTGTTAGTTGACAGTTGGTGTCCGGGTTATGTTGTTGTTCTTCGGGTTTTCTGTAGTGACCATGATTGCTGATAGTGTGTCTGGTAATAAGTGTTGGAATCTTTGCACCCGACAGGGCATGTTTTAGGATGCAGTGTGTTTGCTGGTCTATGTGTCAGGTTGTATTTCTTATATGTCACTTGCTAATCCTTTACCAAATATCCCTTTGCCACCGGAGAGTGCTTAATATGAGACAGTGGTTTCGGGTGCTTAGCACTGGCACTTATTGATCAACACCAGCACTTATGACAGTCTGCTACAAGGTGGAACTGTTTGTCTAATTTCGAGATGAGCACAACAACTGCATTTTATTACTTTAATGTACATTAAAAGCGACTGATACCCGCTGCCCAAGCCATTCTTATACCTTGGGGAGCCTGGAATAGTCAGAATTGTCACACTTGTAGGAGTGTGAGGTTTAATAGTTGAGTTGGCACCATCATTGGCACCCCTGGCAGGGGCAATATGTGGCGCAAGCAGCAGTGCCCTCATGACTAGGGCCCAAGCACTTATTTTTACACAAATTAAGCACTGGCCACCTTACTAGAAAGAGCTGTTGTTACTCAAGGCCATTCTTAATCAATTTTAGTCTGATCAAACCCAATGGGTTGGCAGCCTGAAAGGCACAGGTTGCATCTACTTTATGGCAGCAGGCGGTTGTAGGTAAAACAGACTAATGGGTTCCGCTCCCTCTGCACAGGCCGGTGTCAAGGCTACAGGTACATGTTTAAATCCCAGCATGGCCATTTTACCTACTCATCCTTCTGGTGTTGATAAAATGGGAGCCACTGTGCCAAGTTAAAACCTGTGTGTTGGGTTGTCAAGAGTGTAATAAATGCTGAAAGTATTAGTAGTGAAATTAGAGCACGTGATACAGATCCAACAAGCAATGTATGCATTCATCGTACCACTCTCATGAAGGAAGCGCCTTGGCGTCCACATGCAATGATCCCATCTTTAGATCAGGCATACAATCAGTATTGGTGCTGGTGGCATCTATCACACAAGTATCAACATTATCAGCACAAAGTCAGCAGTTCTTAACCTCTAGGGCCACTGGATTGGCCCTCGGAGTATAGAATCCATAGCACGAGAGCTCCAACACTGTATGTCATCAATAGTCGGCCATATTGAATCATCTGACCACTGGAAGAGTACCATCCTTTACTCAGGTCTGGACATTCCAGAGAACATCAGGATTCTGTCAGATCCCGTTCCCAAAGTTACAAGTTTGTTCCATCGGTGTCTACGATCACCTTCATCCCAGATTGACCAAGGTTTGTGATATTGGACCAATCCAATCACCTTCCTGCACCTCTCATCCCTTAGTGGTCAGTCTTTTTTCGAAGACACTTGTTCTCTCTAGGGTTTGCATAGCCTCTTGCCTTGCATCCGTATGTTGACGCTGCTGTAGTAGTCTTTGCAAGAGATGTCCACCGCAAGGACTAGGGCAAGTTCAAGGATGCGTCTGCAGAAGGTGTTGTCTGCCTCGCGGACATCCGAGGTTCACATCGTTGCTTTCCTGATGAAAGCCAAACAGGGCGGAATTGTACTCCTACATTTCAACCATGCCTGTGGGTCTGCAGCAATCACACATCAAGTGGCCAGTCACCCAATACTGTTAAAGCGGTGGATGATCCTGAGGCCATGAGGCTTTTCACTTTATTGAGGCAGAGCCACCTCTGATGAATCTGTTGATATGTGGGTGCGAGAGGCAGTCTTTGCTGTCTTTGCTGTTGAGATTCTTGGAGTCTTCATGAGCAGATGGGTGTCATTGGGTTCAGGTGAAGTATGTTGTGGTTGCTGATAATATTCTGTAACTGAGCCATGTAGAACAACTTGTATCAGTGAACGGTACTAAAGGTTGCAACAGGAGACACATACTGTAGTTTACTGCCCTGATTGACACATAACACTAGGCAGAGCAGTGACAATAGCAAACAAATTCAAAAGAAGACAAGATGGCCTTAGTGTTTTTTAAGCAGAGCAGACGAAGTGAGCTTCACAAATATGTCAGTGTGAGGGTTCATTCAGACAACTGAGGGGGCAGCACTGCACATAGTGGGTGGTAAACAGAGGCTATTGTTGGAAAACTTCAGGTCTCCACCTTATGAGTGGCACCTTCAAGCAGCCCTGTCCATCTAGCCAACAGGGACCTAAAGGGAAAGTGAAACTCCAAGTTCCAGGATGTAAGATGCAGATGGATGAAACACTGGACTGGCTGGCGGTGCTATCAATGACATGGAGCCACGTGGCAACTTTTGAGACAGGAAGCAAGGGGTACATTCTTGGAGGTCTTGTCCGGCCTCAAAACCCTCTTCCTGTTGAACCAATAGAGGCGCTCAGTCTTAAGACATATGGCTGCAAGTAGAGTTTGTGAGGAAAACTTTCTCCCTCTCACGTCATTTGTACCGTGAGGAGGTGGAATTAAACAAATGTAGTGTCCGGAAGTATGTTGTCTTGAAAACCACACTAAGTATGGAACCCTATCTGTCCTGCCCGAAGTCGGGCTTTGACCGTTTCTTGTTGACCAGGTTCCGTCTGGTCCTTTTCCATCTAACTTTAGCTGTTCCAAAAGGTAGCCACCGAGGTCATGTGCTACCGCCCTGCGGCTGCGACAATGTGTCTCCGCAGGACCTGGTGCACTTTTTATTTATTTGTTCTTTTTATGATAAACCTCAGAGGTTTTATCTTAAGCCCCTTCTTAAAACACTGAATTTTACCCAGGTTGGACCTGCACTATGTTATTTGCAGCTGCTAAGTCATGAATGCACTTTATTTGTAATTAGCTTTTTAAAATCAGCTCTAAAATTTAGAAATAGCATGGAGGGTTAATTGCTCAGAACTGCTGTTAATACTGTACTTGACTAACTGTGACTGTTAGTTTTAGATATGTTGTTTTAGATTTCTCTGATTTTATTTGTGTTTTTATCAAATGTGCTTTAATGGTTGTTTTGTATGAATAACCGAATAAAGATCTTTGAAATTAAATTGACTGAAAGTAGCTTCAAGGGGGCAAAACATACATTTGCGCAGCAAGAGGAGAAAGAGGGTATAGAAGTCGTGGGTGAAGTCCCAAGGGACTGCAGAATAAAACATAACACATTTTGGTTGATGGACCCTTTTAAAAATGCACAACCAGTGTACCCATAATCCCCTCCCCCTTAAATCACATTAAAAGATTAAGTTCTCCTCAGAGACCTGTCACAGTGACTCAGAACACAGCTCCATTAACCTGGATGGAAGAGAAAAAGCAGACGACAAAATAAATATATGCTGTTCTTTTAGGAAGCTATCCAACCCCACTTCCATCCTGGCACAACAATACAAAAAATGTGGATTTACACGCTTTTTAATTATCAAACCATCACAGCATGATTCATAATGTACCTAAGAGATAGGGCCAGAGCTATTAACAAACCATTCTGCGATTTCCTAATTGCGAATCCCTGCGATTCGCAATTAGAAAATCGCAAAATGGAATGCATGAAAGTGTGTTTAACACTTTCTGCAATTCCTAGGGGATTGCAAATGACCTTCTTCATGAATATTATTGAGGAAGGTCGCAAATTTCGACTCCCTAGGAATCGCAAAAATCACGGGGATGGTGGCCTGCTGGGGACAGCAGACCACCCTGTCTGTGAATGCTTTTAAACAAAGCAATCTTTTTTTTGTAAAGCAGCCTGTTTTCCTTAAAGGAAAACAGAATGCTTTGCAATAAGAAAAATGAAAAGCTTTCTTTTCATTTTCTAAGAGCAGGCAGTGTTCTGTGGGACCACTGCCTGCTCTTAAAAAAAATGCATTTACAGACATTCACAAAGGGGAAGTTGTCCCTGGGGGACCCCTTCCCATTTGGAAATTGGTTACCACCTACATGAATTAGGTGGTAAAATGCAAATATTTTGCGACTGCATTTCGGTCGCAAAACATTCAGCAATAGCGATGCAATTCGGTATTAGGAAGTGACGCCCTAAATACGCCCCTTCCTAACAACGAATCGCAAACCCATTTTTAGATTCGGTAACAGGTACCGAATCATAAAATAGTTTGCTGCTTAGGAAGAGCATTTTTTTGCATTCGCAAACGGACGATTCTGCGAATCGGCCGTTTGCGAAGGCAAAAAATGCTTGATGCATCTAGCCCATAATGTTTTGCATTTACTGTTTGCACCCTTCAGGTTTGAAAAATGTGAGTGAGATCATTACAAAGCAGAAACTATGAAGTAAACTCTCCCTTGGAGCTACTGCTAGATTGTCCCAAATCAGCAGACTCAGCAGTTCTTAAATTAGATGCACTACATTTATTTCATCTGCAGTGCAGGAGTATAATATGTGAAATGCAGGAACTCGACGCGTTGGTGGCGAAGATCTGCAGCCTCTACATTACATAGGTGAAAAAGAAGGAGGTTACTGTAATATATAACAAAGGGACCCCCTGATACTGCTAGATAGTTCCTAGGTCAGGGCACAAATATTATACAAATAACTTTATCCTAGGCAACTATTAGGTCCTGAGAGAATAGCAGGTACTGTGAAACAACAATTATTGTAGCCAAGAAGTAAATCCACTAATGTAGTGCACATAATAATATCAACAATAGGGAAAATTATTATTCATGATCAATTTATTAAAGTACAAAAATTCTTAATCAAATCATTGACATAATTAAAAAATCCCACAATTAATACATCATGGATGCACAGTTTTACAAATGACAACAATTTAAGTTATTAGGACCTAATAGTTGCCTAGGATAAAGTTATTTGTATAAAAGAAGGAGGTTACTCCAGGCAAGCCGAGCCCTGACGTCTGCATTTTACATAAAAAGCAGAATCAATACTGGAACCCGGGGACTCCCGCCTAAGTATTGTCGATGATTTGAACTGCAAAACAATACACAAAACATACACAATAAAGCATCCATCAAAAAAATACACAAATGTTGCCACATTTTTTTTAAATTTTCAAACGCATATAAATAAGATTTATAAAAAATCTGTTTTAATAGAAAGGGTGGAGCTTTTTTAAATTCATTTGAGCCCACTCATCGTCCATACTATATTCTATTTGATGCACCTGCACTGCTCCCACAAATCAATCTGAGATACTTATTACATTTTTAGCCTTCAGTTTAAAATTCCTTTATATTTACAGCACATTTTGCATATTCAATTGTACATTTAGCTTCTTTATTCATATACACTTTATTAATCTATTAATATGCAATTATCTAAGTAGTCGCGGAGCCCTGAGGAGGTTTCCTAGATCCCCGGACCACAGTTAGGGAACCACTGCCCTAGGAGATTACAAGTAGCCGCACATTATTTGTCTTGTAGGACCCGGTCAGTGTGTGTGGGGCGAGTTCTACGGCACAGTGACCAAGAGTAACTCAGTTGTTCCACCCACCGCTTTTCGTATTTCTCAGGAATTCGTCCTAAGTGGTGCGGGTAATCGCAGAAGTGGGCACTGGCAGACTCAGCTGCAGCTCGTGCACTACTGTGAGCATCAAGTGGGATTTTACATATTTTTATGATGCATTTTTTACATTGTGCACACCTTCAGTTTGAAGTACAGCTGATAACATGAAATACCCACATCAAAGCATTTTTACTCCAGGGCCAAAACCAGCATTAGAACTCAAGTCTCCACTTTCACAAGTTAGCAGTTTACCCACTAAACCACATTCCTGCTTTCTGCTCTCCTAGTGATCAGAAATCCAGGCTTGGCTGACATTAGGTATGCATTGTATGTCTCCTCTCTGCCCTGGGAGCTCTTGATGGGTTGAGATGCAAAGGCTTCACGCCGATGGAGTTTCTTTGTTTTTACTTTGGAAGGGAGTAACCAAGGACCACACCCGGACGTAATCGACCTGAATCTGGGGTGCAGCTTGAGGTGTGCCTCGTTGTGGGAGATCTTTAAGTTGTATACCAGTGGGGGAGGGGATACACAACTGAGATTTTGGATGTGCATGTCTCTTGCCTGAACCATGCATGGTTTAGATGCAAATATTACTGTGCTGTAGTTTATGATCTGAAAGTCTTAAGACTCTTGAATATTAGGAAAACATTGATCAGGGGGATTGCTTAGCACGCATCCAATCTTTGTGCAGATTTATGTACAATCCAATCGTGGAATGTATTTGAAGGGTGATAGAGCCGGTCAGGCCTCGTCCTGGAGGACTGTGCGTGAGAGGGTCCGTGCATTTCATCATGTCTCGGTGGGAGGGTGGTAGGTTCACAGACCAGTCTGGTAAGGACCAACTGAAGGACCGCTGGATGGTCCTCTATGCAAACCGTGTCAATGATGATGGAATGTGGCACTGGTTCCTTCTTAGTGCATATTCTGTTGAGAAACTGGAATAAACCAATGGTGTTTTGAGGGGACGGAGGTGAAAGTGACCAGACAGGACACTTTTGAGGCTGTAGAGGCCCTAGTGGGAAGTGGAGCCCTGAGGATTGCTGTCCTGGAATAAATTTTACAAAGAGTATATTCTCCGTCTTTGACCTCCTCCATCTTTATAGTGCAGAGTTTTCAGAATTGTTTCACTCGGGTTCACGAGGGGTGCATTGATCAGCAGGCTTCGAAGCATGCCAGGGGCCCAACCAAACTGAAGTCTCAAAGAGGTGGTATTAGATTTGGTTTAAGCAAACAAGGATTGTGTTGTGACACCATGCAGAGTCTCGGAGCGGGTGGTTGCTGTTGGAAGAAAGGGGCAGATGCACTGGAGAACAGCAGCGGCTCCTATGGCGGAGGAGCGTCGCCCCCCCAAAAAAAACAACAGGAAGGGAAAAATAAAACAACACAAGTTTTGGGGGCGGGACCTGGTGGTGACAGGCACTGAGGGGAGTGGTTGTGCGCTCCCATCACCGCACATGATGGTTGGCCAGCCAAACCATCATGCGCAGTGAAGGCTGTCTCCATCCAGCAACGCAGCTGAAATGGAGAGAGCAGGCACAGACGCACAGTCTGTCCTGGAGGGAGCGCAAATTGAGGGCATTCAGGCCAATCCTGAAGCTGCTCTCATGCGTGACAGCAGCTTCAGGATTGGCCGCCAGGCATTTTGGGAATCTGTGCCTTACTGAAGAGGTGAAGAGGAGCAGAAGAGTGTGACTAGACGGCTGCAAGTACGTTTTTAAAAAATGTTATCCTCCTCCCCGCAACCCCTAGTGACCTTCCTCCCACCTGACCACCCGCTCCTCCAGCATACCGGCCACTCCTACTAGAGAGCGTGATTATGTCTCTAGATGCTGAGAAAGCTTTTGACTCTTTAGGACGGACCGGTGGTATAAGGTCATGTGGCAGCGTCACAGGATGGGGGGGGTGGGGGGGGGGGGGGACAGCCTGTTCTAGGAAGCAGAGGCAGCTGTTTGTTCTCTCTAACCTTGTCGGCTCTATGAATAGAACCTGTCTTGATCCTGGGAGAGCAGTATCACTCTTGGGTGCGGTTGAACTGTGTACCAAAAGTGCCGGAAAAGGAGCTGTGTAGATTAAGTTCTCCTGCTGATGGAGCCAAAACAAACTGTCTCTGAAATGTTAGGCAACATTACCTAGGTAAAGACAGTCAGATAATAAAAATACTGTATTGTGGCAAAAATGTGTAAACTCTTCTGTCGGGCCGGTCTGTAGGGCAGTCAAGCAGTGCTTGATGGGCGGGTCTGGCGGGTCAGTGTGTGGGATGTGTTTTTGGCTGTTTATGGGCCAGATTTTACTGTTGATTTCCCTGCTTTTAAAAGAAACTTAGCATGCAGCAAGCTCACATCCATGAAGTCTTTCATACCTTGCAAAACACTGATGCATCGTCTTTGCAAGTTCAAAACTGCCCCAATTTTCAAACATGGGCCACTTTTTTTTAGCCTTCTAATTCTTTTTTGGGGGTTACTTTTATTTTGGTGCTTGGGTTTATTTTCTGTCTCAGTCCGACCCTGGCAGCTAATCCGGAAGTGTCGACTTTCCACCTGGACAACGAAGAAGGAAATTGACACGGAGAGCTAAAAAAAAAAAGTTTCATTTGTCCCACTAACAGACAAAGTTCTCTCCAATGCACTAAGGTTGGCAGCATAAGTTCCTTTGGTTCAAAAATTCCTCTTTTATCTTTCAAAAATTATGACCTATGGAAGTATCCTAGCCTACAAAAGGCATAACATTTTGGGCAAGAATGCACGGCGCATAAACAGTGGGGTGGCAATGGTGTCATTCGCTCTGATAGAATCAAATAAAAGGGATGTCCCCCCATTTGAATTTTAAAATTACCATTATTGAGGTCCACCGGACTCCTCCACCGCCTGGGACCCAGTTCCAATATTCGGGTGATTTATTATCAACCTCTAGTGCGTCACTGTCCAATGTCCACTGTGCATATGGGTGGTATCTGTATTTTCGGGTGTGGGATTGTGTGATTGTAGTATGACATGTGAGGTCTGGTTGTGTTGCAATGAACATTTCGCTGTTGGAATGCGTTGCAATTTTTTGAAGTTTGAATATAGCGGGAACGCGCCCTGTAGGTATTGGAGCGCCTAACATGAGCACTAGTAACATTACACAAGGATGCATTCATTTTTGGTAGGTACAGGGAGATTAAGTGATTTGCACACAATCACAGGTTGTTGAGCCGAGCCAAGAGTCAAACCGGTTCCGCAGTTCCAAAGTTGGCAGCTCTGGTCGTTAAGCCACATCTACGTGTTTTAAGGTGTGTACAAAGTGATAGTTACCTCAGCTGCACTCATGGTAGGCACAGCTCTGTATTAAGTGGTATTAAAGGGGCTTCTTGGACTGGTTATTATTTCAAACTCAACCCTGCTTAGGAATGCTCTTCAAATTACGTCTCACTTGTCTCTGTTGATTATTGAAAATATGTTGAGAACTGTACTAAAATGATGCCTATCACTAGCTACCTTTTCTTATTCTTCCTGGTAGTAAAAATTATTGACTTCTGGGAGTTGTAGTCTTCTCTTGCACTAATTGAATACAGATACTGGAGTACAATGGGATGGAGACGGAAATGGCATCCTAGTATCCAGGTGACATTGGGAAGATGTTTGGCCCTGTGTATAGTTGGAGTGGAGAGGACACGGGGGAGCAAATATTGAAACTTGCATCTCTGTTTTCCCCCTGTCCAATGGAGACCCCTAGAACAGGGCGAGGAAGGTCAGAAACTGTTTGTTCCGAGTCAAGCCAGGGGCCCAGCTTGGCTCTCAGAGCTAATGGTGGCCATACAATTTAAAGTGTTTTCACTTACAGCCCTGGTCTGGGGTGAGCGAAGGTTATGTCCGGCTCCTAACGAAGATGTACTACGTCAGTGGAGGTATCTTAGGGGAATTTATACTCTGAGCGTTAATTTTTTGTTTAAAAATGAAGGCAAATAAAAATGCTCTGTAAAAACGTAAAAAAGAAGCATTTAAAAGATACAAAAGCATATATGGAGTGAAGCAGTAACATAAGAAAAGCAAGAGACAATATTTTCTTGGCTTTGATGATGTTGTTTGAACTGAACCAATCACAGCACCCATTACATAAAAGCCTGGATTTGCTCTCTGGCAAGGAAATAAATTAGAGTTCTCATGGTTTTACCAAACTCTAATTTCAGATTTATTTTTAACTTCCTGCCTTTTTCCTCATACACACACATGACGCGCATGCCACTCAAACTGAATTATAGCAGCAAAGATTTGCAGAATAAGGAACCATTGATCAAGTCAGCAGGTCTGGTTCGCATTCTGAGTCGCGACTACATTTTTAAAAAACGCTTCCTGCTGTAAACAAAAAAGAAATCATTGCTTTTTCTATGTATTGCATTCATGAGATGTAAATTAGTCCCTCCCCCCTCCCCTTACTGGTTGTTTGATAGAATGATACACCAAAAAACCAGTAGCATGAGGCGAGAGAGTATACTCTTCTGGGAAAATCTAAAGCCCACTATCTGTATATTTTGAAGAATTGCTAACAATAGCTCTAGCATTGAGTTGCGCTTTCTAGCCAGACCTAAAAATGCAGTGTTGTTCATCTCATGCTCCTTGCCTCTCTGCTCTGCCTGAAGCAGAGCACAGCGCGGACAGCCCCTGATGATCTCATCTGCTGAGAGAGAGTCTAGTCAATAACCGAGTGTCCGCCTTTCCTCAAGTTAAATGGCCGCCCAGGGTCCGCTGCCTGCATATGGCGGCGGCCATTACCACAGGCAGCAGCAACGGAGAGGTCGCCTTGCGACTAGCAAGGACTTGTAATAGGCATTGTTCCGTGTCGTCACATGCCACTCTGTGGCTAAGAGCTCACGGGGAGATCCATCGAAAACTAGGATTTGATACCACCTAAGAAAGAAAGGTCCTTGCCCTACTTGAGCGATGCTACATGAATCTCGCCGCGGCCTCTTGCTAATTAGCGAGATAGTGCGCATGGTGCAATTCCAGCCTCCATCAGCGTGGGAGTTGTCTGCATGAAATGTTTCCTGGCCTTTTAAATTTCAAAGTCTTGCTTAACTCTTCAAGTCTGAAGATGTCGAGATGATGGCGTGGGCAACCGGATTGCTAACCTAATCACCAGCTCAGCTGGCCAGGCAGAAATTGTTCTTCATATGCAAGACTGTCAGTTAAATAGGCTCTGTAATCTTTCTTCATCTGAAGTAATATGATAAAGCCTGCAATGTTAAATTGGAGGCATCCCTGCGGCGGGCGAGGAGGGGTGGACCTACCATGTACTGGCTATAAAAGATCCGTAGAAAGGCACAACTTTTTTTGACATCTGTAAAATTAGACTTTTAATTGCACATCCAAGGTTGAATCACAAGCAGTGGGCAACTGTGATGGAACATGGGGGCTGGACTGGGAACTCAAAGCAGCCCTGGCAATTATTTTATCAGACCAGGCCCCATGGGGAGTGTTGGGCGCAAGTGTGAAGCACTGCTGTTTTTGTTACTGGGGGCCAACATTGCACTACCACTGCAAAACTGGCCGCCAGTGACTAAACCAGCCCCCACCGCTCCAAAACCAGCCTCCACCCTTCCAGCATCATGGGGAAATGCCCGATGCCCGGTAGGGCCAGTCTGGACCTGAACATGGGGATGAGTATGGGGCAAGTCATACAATCCAAATCACACAGGGCCAGTATTGGCTATCATCACGCCGTCACCTGTTGAATAATAGTCGATATCGGACAGCGTTCACACATTGAGTTGGAAACCACTGTAGAGAGCCGGATTCCATCTCATTGTGCGGAGACTCTTAGCAGCCATCAAGGGGTTAAAGACCTCCTCAGAACACCCGGAAACATTCTCAAAAACTTTTGTTCTTTGGTTTTGGTGAGGGTGGGGGTGTGGGTAAGCTCAGGGCAGTGCTGTGCTATAGGCCCCGCCCCCTCCATGATTCTCCTGGTGGTGGCTCAGAGGCTCTTCTCTTTCTGGGTCCCATCCCCTCTCACACTGTCAAATCATTTTTAAAGTTGCCAAGTCTGAGCAGGTTATGGGTACGTGAATAATAAAATCTACATTAATGTCCAGTTTGACCAGTTCCAAATTCGTTCATGGGAGTGTGTTGAGACCTGGCAGGGAAAGAGGTTTACCTTTATGATAAAAGTATGGCTGGACTTCTCTAGCCACCGAATTTCAAATTCTGGTCAGGTTGTCAGGATATCCATAATGAATATGTATGAGGTGGATTTGCATACGAGGAATTTCAGTGGGGGTTATTTCATTCTTGTTGGGCAGTGTGAAAAGACAAATACGAGCCCGTGTGAATGGTTTTTAATGCTTTCCTTCTCAGGAGATTTGCAGTATATTTGGAGGGCGAGGGAGCTTGTGTGGGTGTCCCCTTATGCAAAGAGGGCAGGGTGTGTCTGTGTAGCATTTCCATTGGTGCATGTTTGAGGCAGGCAGGACCTAATGGGAACATGTAGTATATGTATATGTAAATGTATATAAATAGAAGATGTAGCTGTATATTTTTCTGGGCGCAAGTAGTACTATGGGAAATGTATGCCTACAATATGTTGTTTCTTTACATGTCTGTAACTAGTAGACTATGGGCAGGGACCCTGGAAATGTTTGCAGAGGAAGACCAAGTTATGCAGCAGGGTTGATTAAATTATGTGGCAAAAAGGGCAAATGATATGGCTAAATGTGGCAGTTTTTGTAATAGATAATATTACTTCCTTATGTTCTTGTTTATATACATGGTAACAAAATCTAAGAAAATATTTCCCCCTATTAGCAGCAGTTTAACACTCAAATACATAAATTAGACGCTAAAATCTGACCCGTCAGTCTTAGCGAAGGGCTTACCAGTGTGCAGGAACATGTGTTGTATGTTTTTGTAGCTTTTGATCCATTTGAGTTAGAATGTTTTTTTTTTTTAATTGTTAAGGTTATGGAGCCGATGATGGATCATGTGGCAAAAGTAGGAAATTCATAATTATGCAGAAAACACTGCATTCCCAGAATCAGGTGTTTATTGTTAGGACTGTATGTATGGCTAGGGAATGAAAACTTTTACATAAACATATACCTACATACCCCTTCCCTTTTCAAACACTGACGCGCTGGGCTCCTGCCATGTCAATAATACTTTTATTTGATTTCGTTAAAAATCATAAAAGAATGGAAAAGACACATAATACAAAATGATTTAAAATGAAGATTTGTAAAATACGAGAGACAAAAACACTGTGAGGTCATATCCTCAGTCATCCTCAACGGTTAGGATGAGATATGTTAAATTGCCATGTAGCGTTCAGGCTGCGGCAGCTTGGCTTGTTACCTGGATATGGCGGCGGAGCTCTGGTGCTGCTGGCTCTGACGCTGCTCTTGGTGGTGGCGGAGTTGGAGCGTACGCTGCTCGCGGGCCTGTACTGTGGGGCGCGCCACGGCCATGAGATGATGGGAGTGGAGCGCATGACCGCCGAGCAGGGGATCCTGGCTGCCTAATACGCGTGGCCCCCAGTACTTCCTTGTTGGTTGCTGCCACTAGGCTGGGGTTACGGATCAGACGCACACAGTAAGTAGGAGCCCCTTACAACATCTTGCAAGTGAGCAGAGCCTGCAGCCTTGAGTACCTCTATTGTAGGGGTCCCTGAATTAATAAACCATCCCCTTTACAGCAGCTTTGAGGGTAACTTTTGTTGCATGCCCTCAAACCCAGCGTGATACGGAGGCAGCCCCACTCCGTGTGCTCAACTTCACCACCCCCTTTTGTACCGCTTTTTCCCGCCATAAGTGTGGCAGGGTATGCTCAGACGTGAGTCCCTTGCTCACTTTGCCACTGGATTCAAGCAAGCTGGGCTGAAGACGGCTGGAATGCCAGAAACTGGTCCTCGGAAGCTTGTTTCCG
Organism: Lissotriton vulgaris; assembly: GCF_964263255.1. Lineage (NCBI taxonomy): Eukaryota > Metazoa > Chordata > Amphibia > Caudata > Salamandridae > Lissotriton > Lissotriton vulgaris. Next base: position 1,059,597,704 of record NC_141698.1, on the reverse strand, counting down.
GTCCAGGGAAGACATGGCTTGGCAGTTTGGGCTGGACTGTTCCCATGAGGCACAGGGTCAGACTGATTTGCATGTAGCCATGTCTGAACTGGGGTGGCAGAGTGGGCTAAAGAATGGTGATGGATTAAACCCAGATCTTTTGACTGGGTGTGAGTGTTTGATTGATTCAGATGCTCCGTCCATCACCACCCCCTTTTGTACAACTTCACCATTCAGCAAGCCAAATGTTTGGATAAATGGGACCTCCCACCTTAAAAAACTTCCCAATCCTCCCAAATATCTTTTATTTCCACTCATTTCAGGTGCCAATTTTAAGTGCCAAGATGGAAATTCTGTGCCTCTACTCTCCCCGCCCTGGCCACTCCCTACTATAACTACCTCAGAACTTGCTGCTTCATTTATCCTACTTCTTCTGGATTCTTCCTGTGACAATACTGCTATTTATCTTTATTGCGCTTTTTGTAATTAGGGTTCTTGCTACTTTTGTGTTCACTTATCCGATTGCATAACGTTTATTTTTATTTCTTACTGTTACTATATATCTACTTTCTATGTACTGCATGTTATTGTTGTTGTGCACAGTCTGTAAGTGCTCTGATACCTTCGGGTCAAGTTTGCGCTCTATAAAACTCACAAATAAATAAATTAACGAATGTGTTTGTCATTGAATACCCCTTCATTGAACGCCATTTGGTGATTGAGAAGGTGGCGAGGCGTAACATTGTAATATCAAAACTGTGACTGATTACCTCCCAACCCTGAATACAATACCTGGATTTTCCAACCTGTTCACAGAGCTGCCAATGAAGGTCAGTTCCGGCAGTCTTGGCAGTTCAAGCTAAAGAGGTGGGTGTTGTGAGTAAGTGCCTGTCAGGGGAGGCCTGATACTGCAAACCCCAGCATGGAGGAGGCTGTTGGCTTAAAGTCAGGACTGGCAGAGGCTGCACTCCTGATGAAGGGCAGTCAGTCAGCGATGCTTAAACCTCATTACAAGGACAGGAGAAAACCACCTCATATTAATATTTACAAAATACAGATTTAGATGGTGTTCTCCAGATATCCCCTCACTCGTAGCCCCTCTCCCCCACACTGTAGCTGCCATTGGTTGCCACGCACGCATTTTTTGGGGGGACCTGTTCTTTGCGTCTTATTTCTAGCACACCCTCATTTGCAGAGCACTGTCTCTTTTCTTTCTCACTGTTCACAGTCTGCCTTTTAAGTCTGTCTTTCCTTCGGAGTGTTTCAGGTCTCTCTGTTCATTCAGATTTGTTCCTGCCTGTCTCTCACCCTAAATATTCCTCAGATCAATCAGTATCTAACACTACATCTCTGTCTGCTTCAAGATTAGGGCTCTCAGTTTTATGGTATTTATTTTTTTAATATTTCCGTCTTTATTTATCCATATTTATTTTTTGCCCACTTTATATGCATTTAGCCATATCTATTTTGTGTTTTTGTGGATAAATGCAGTTGAGAAAATGTACATTTCCATAATTATTTAACTGATAGACGCGCACTCATACTTTGATGTCTGTCTGTTTTAGCTATTTCAGTTGCCAATTATTATATAACAAAACATCCACTGGTTAATACTAGCATTATACCACAAATGTATGTTGACACATGGCACTATTTTTTTAAACTTTATTTATCATTTGCATTGCTTATTGGTTATCTAAGGTTTACAAGTGTTCAGGAAAATAGTTGTAAAACATGGCAAGCATATGTTGAATATCCTGGCTAATCAATTTCAGGTCACACTGTCCAAGTTATGAATCTGCTGGGCATGGTATATAATAAGTTCGGTCAGGATACGGCATAATACACATATACAATTCAAATACATCTGCAACCTGATGTATCTATGTAAACAGCCATGTTAACAGTGCATGGCACTATTTAATGAAAATGCATCTTTTTTTAAATTTCCCATGCTGTCCATCTTCTCAGCTGTTGGCCTATAATTCATGAAAGACTGCTCAGAGTCCCTTAAAAGAAGCCCACTTTTCTGTATTTATCCACTTTAAAAATTAAATACAGACAGAAAACATATTGTTTTCTGGCTGTATTTATCTGTTAAAATCCGTAAAAACCGGAAACTGGGAGTCTTATTCAAGATGCCCCTCTTGAATGCTTAAATGTCAACAGAGTTATGACTTCTCGGCCCACCCCACATTTTGGTCATCTTTTCCCGTTGCAATGGGCTACTTTTCCTCTGTGACCCTTTTCAAATATTAATTTAGTTCCATGTTGTAAACAGAATACTCTGCAATGTAGGTCACCCTTTTTAGGTCTGAATAAAGACAGAGAGCTTTAAGTCACACACTTCATGTCATAACACCTCCCACCCTACATATAGGCGTACAGAAACAGGCTTTCGGGGATCGCTTCCAGCCATTGCATAGTTTGGGCGAGGTCCCCTCTGGCGTTTGTCCGATGAGTTGTTTGTAACACTCAGGGAGTAGCCCACAAAATATTGGTGTTGGTTACTTACATAGTCAGATCTATTGGAGATTAGTAAAAAACACGCATTAGTAATGTTGATAGGTCTGATTTACATTTTCAGTTGTGAGCCAGACTCAATTGCTTTGCCATGCCTTGTAATGTTACTGTAAGCAGTACAGTTTACACCTAGAAATTTATATTTTTAATCATCTTCACAATTTTGGCTCTGAGCATTGGTGTTTTGGTGGTGGGGTTTTTGAAGGTTGAGGCTTAGCAAGACTTTCATGGACTGTCAATTTGATAGGTGATACATCTGTGTGTGTGTGTAAATGTGTAATGGGTGACCATCTATTTGTGGCGGCTTGCTTTATAGAGGTTTGTTTAGAAATTTACTCTAGCACATGATCATCTTTTGTTGGCCAATAGGATCGGAGAGCACACTCTGAGCTGTGTAGAGTGCCCCTCGTTCATAGCATCTTATTTACAAGGCAGCGCAAAACCAGCCTGGTGGCTGTTCTTGACCTTGTAAATATGGAGTAAGGCTATGCCTTACGCTGCGTGGATGGGGTGTTCTATGGGTGTTGTTGTGGATGTTCCAATGCAACGCTCAGGGTTTTTTACAACACAGGGTAAATTTAGTGCAGTAGCAAAACTAACGCCTTCCCGAAGCAGGCGAAACGAGGATTAATGTTTACAATTCTCCTGGTTTTTTCCTCTTTCCATGTGCATTCTGCAGCGCACATAGAATGAAGAAAAGGCCTCTTTTGATTGGTTTTGTGCAGGAAGGTGTCCCTTCTTGCACAAAAAACAATCATGCCAACAACACAGAGGTGCAAGTTTGACTGCGTTGGTGCTCGGCTGCGGTTTGTGTGCCGTTGCTGGCAGGACGGGAATGCACCGTATCTTGTAGATACGGCGCATTTGTGCCCTTTTCCCTTGACGTAGGGCAGCACAGCTAGAAAGCTACACTACACCAAAATATTATAAATACTCCCCTTAGTTCATGGTCTTGCAGACAGCATGAAGTTGTGTCAATGTAACCTTTGTATACAGAGGTGATGTTGAAGGTTATCAGGGGTTCAATGAGATGTATGTGTGCTTATCATTGGTGGACTCTTGTTAATTGGCGGTGGGCTGTGATGGTCTGCATTGTTTGTGGTGGGATATGTTATGTTATGTTATATGCATTTGTAGAGCGTACGATTATCCATGGGTGTCCTGGCGCCTAGTACTGGTCTTCCTGGGAAGCTAAGAAGAGTGCTACTGTGAAAAAAGCCCTGTTTTCAGGCCCTTTCGGAACATAAGGAGACTCGGGCAGTTTTGAGGGAAAAAGGGAGCTCGTTCCAGGCTCTAGAGGCACAATGAGTACAACTCCTGCCTCCCCTGTTTAATATTTTGGCCATGGAGACTTGAACTTGTTTAGCACTGGTGGATCGTAACGTTCTCCCAGGAACGTATCAGTGAAACTTTTGCCTAAGAAACTTCGGGCCAATACCGTTAATAGCTTTAAATACTATACAGAGAGCCTTAAAGCGAGTTTTTTGGTTTTATTGGAAGCCAATGTAGCTTCTTAAGCTCTCCTCTAATGGAAACAAATTTAGGTGTTCCGGACAGCTGCTTGGCCGCTGCGTTGTGGACTAATTGGAGCCTGTTAAAATGTTGTTTTTGTATGTTCAAATATAGGCTGTTACAGTAGTCCAAACGCGATGTTATAAGGGCGTGACTATGGCTTGAGATTGCTCTCAGTTAGGAAGAACTTAATTTTCCTTATGATTCTGAGAATCATAAAGCAGGCTGAGGTCACCAGGCTTACTTGATCCCCCATGGCAAGTTTGTCATCCACTAGTACCCACAGGTTTTTGGCCTTCTTAGTGGGTATGGGGCAGAGGCCCAGGTCTTCTGGCCACCTTTTCGGTGTCCACACCTGTGGATTATTCCCGAACTTTAAGACCTCAGTCTTATTAGAGTTAAGCTTTAAACAGTTGGAGGACATCCAGCCGGATATTGCGCTCATGCACTAGTGGAAATGGTCCCCAGTCTCTTTCTCACCTCCCTTCATCAATGACAACACAAATTAGTGTGTCGTCAGCGTAGGAGATGAGCTGGAAACCAAAGGATCTAATGACTCCCGCTAGAGGTGCCACATATATTTTGAAAAGCGTTGGGCTGAACGAAGAGCCCTGTGGCACCCCACAGGGGAGTGTGAATGGTTTAGATGAATTACCATCCAGATCCACGGTTTGAGTCCTATCAGCTAAGAAAGACTGTAGGAGTTTCCATGCTAGGCCTTTGACACCAATCTCAGACAACCGGTCCATCAATAACTTATGATGGACCGTGTCAAAGGTCGCGGATAAGTCCAATAAAATCAGAACAGCACTACCTCCTCCCTCTACGGCCTCTCTGATTTCCTCAGTGGATTTCAACAAAGCCAACTCAGTGTTACGATCAGCCCTGAACCCATATTGCGATGGGTCCAGAGAGTTGTTACAATGGAGAAAGGCACTGAGTTGGATTTTCATCACCTTCTCCAGGATCTTAGCAGGAAAAGGAAGCCGCGAGATTGGCCTATAGTTGTTAGGATCTTTCGGATCCAGTTTTTGTTTCTTCAAAAGTGGAAGAACAGAGGCTTGCTTCCAGATTTTAGGGAATACACCGGATTCAAGGAGAGCATTTAGCAAGGGGGTCAGGGCCGTTCCTATCACTTCAGGTATTTGTTTATTGGTCCAGGCAGGGCACGGATCATTGGGGGCTCCTGAACGAATGGACGTCAGGACCTTGACTGTCTCTGATACCTCCACTCATGAAAATTGTAGCACTGGTAAGAGGGGGTAGGTATTAAAAAGTGACCATGAGACACCGGTAGATAGATGAGGTGGCGTCTCTATGGTTAGTGAGAGGACTGCGATTAATCCAATACTACCAACAACACTCTAAGACCCCTCACCGACCATCAACCACACACCACTGACAACACTCCCACCTCAATCAAAGTGACCACCACAAACCACGAGCTACCAGAAGCACAGTCACGCGCCTCAGAGTTTAGCAGAGACACATTAATGACAACATGCACACACCTCACAGACTAACACACTACCAGAAGCACTCACTCACACCTCGCAGAGTAGCAGTCAAACTACGCACAACACTCACAATCCTCTGACACAGCAGCCTCGCACTGCTCACGGCACTCTCACAGTAAAATAACAAGGAGTTGACAAGGGATGGCAACCAGCAGACCTGGCCCTTGACTTAAAATGCTTAAAGCTCTTTTGTTTTTGCTAATGCTTGTTTGAAGTGTGAGAACTGATAATATCTGGGCACCTGATGTGCGCGTAGACTTTTTCGTAGGCAGAAAATATGTGTGTTTTTCAGTGAGTAGTTTTTTTTTTTTTTAGAGAGCTCTTCTGCAGAGGGTGTGTGTGCATCCGTGTGGCTGTGTGGAAGTTTTCGTTAATTATTCAAGTCGAAGTAATAAGATAACTGGAATCACCAAGAGAAAACGGTAATTTCAAGTCAATGTGCACTCAACAGGCAATAAAGGCACGTCAGCGTCGGCAGGGGGCCTCTGTGATCACACCGGGCGCGGATGCACTTGAGTCTCGTCACCGGGCGTCGGTGCTAGGAACACCCTCGAAAGGAGAGGGAGCTCATTAACCCTTTGATGGGAGTGGTACTGGTAAAGCAAAAACATTCATTAAAACTGGGATTCCGGCAGCCTCCTCCTCTCCCGGCCCTCAAAGGAGGTGCCAGCTGCCTCACGCTCGGGTGTCGTCTGTCATGCAGCAGCGACGCACTGACAGCTTTCATTTAGTCTTGTCAGCCATTTTGTTCCAGCAGTTACTGCCTGGGAGTGACTGCTGCGCGGGAAACTGGGAGCGCGTCGTGCGGGGTCAATTTCTTGCAAAATTGTCTGTCAAGTGACATTGGCAGCCAGTGAGGCCAGCAACCTTTCAAGAAAATGGGCCCCTTTTGCTAAGGTTTGTTGTGTATGTGCACTGGTTGTGTGACAGGTGCTGCACGCAGGGGATGTGTGTTTATCTGTTTATTGGAGTATCAGAACTGGGTGCCTCCGGGTAGCCATGCAATATATAAAAGTCTACTCACTCATTCATTCATATTTGTAATGCATCGGTGGGGTTTGTCGTGAAAAGGAAATGTAGGTTGTGGCTCAATGAAATGAGGGAAAATGCAGGGCCCACAAGTTGAATGCTTTTGTGGCTGGTTATTGAGATAGCTCAGTCGTTTCAGCGCCTGTTGCAGGAGTTTGTGTGCAACCTGCAGGTCAGGTGATGGGATGCCAGAGTGTCTGATTCTGCTTGTCAGGATCTGTGCACCCCTTCCTTCACACAGGGATGCGCACAGATATGCTAATATCTCACCTGAGATAGGGCGGGGCTCCTGCCAGGACAGGAACAGAGCAGGCAAGGAACAAAGGTGTCTCCCCTCCTTCCAGCATCGCAGGTTCCCATGTACCAATGCTCATGTGGGGCGTGAGTGCCAGGGGCGGCTCTAGGCTCATGAGGGCCCTGGGCAGGGAGAGCTTAGATAGGGGGCCGCGGAAGAGGGGGTACGGGCGGAGCGTAGAGGCCAGTGAAGAGGTGGGGGGGGGGGATCAGGGTGTTTGGAAGTGGAACAGAGCCGGAGGCCGCCAAATCTCTGCCAGGGGCTGCCACGCAAATATGTATCCATCCTCAGAGGATTATTATATTAAGGATATATATTGGCGTGGTGGCCCCTGGGGTTTGGTGGCCCTGTGCAGGTGCACAGCTTGCACATGCCTAAGGCCGCCCCTGTGAGTGCCAATGCTTCCCACAACTCACTTAGTGCTAGGAATGCACCCTGTAGATTCTCTTCACTAGGTCTTTGAAAATCATGTGGGTGGAAGCGTGGAGAAGGCCTGTTACTTCCACAGATGATGTAAAACTGCACCCTCAGGTGATGGTGCCAAATTGTTTTTAAAAAAACACAGAAAATTACATTGTGTGTAGGGAGAGCACCCCAGCAGGAAAAATGTTATTTTGCCTCGAACATTAAAATTCCTTGTAACATTCCTCGGTGAAGAGAATTGCCAACACACTGATACCTGTATCTACCATAGCCTGGCACACAGGAGCCAATGAACGCTATAGCTGTGGGCATGCGTAACTTGGCTTGCTGTACATGATAGGCGTGCGCAATACTAGCGCTGCATCCGTAGCCACCCCTCTGAATGCAGGCCCACTTGTGAAGCCTGAAGATGTACATGCAACTCGTCAATTCATAAAGAGCCAGGAGGAAGTGAGGGGTCTTTCGGATGTGAATCGAGTGAAAGGTTCCTGTGAATGCATATTGGTTTTGGACATTTACTGATCCTCAATGGAGAACATTTAAATCCATTCCAATCGCTTCTTTGCACTTTAAATTTGTATCTGGTGGGCTTAATTTTTTTAATTTGTAATTTAATCTGTAAAATTGGCCTAGTTTTTCCAATTATAATAGTTGAGCGTCTTAAATATATCCATATAACACAACTGGCTAGCGGATAGATTTGAATTTCCACAAGGGTTTTTCATCTTTTCGGTACTGTTTGTAACACGCAAGTTTTGTTGCTTGGCGTGATTTGCCACTAGCCATATTCCAAAGACAATACTGCGTGTGTTTTTTCTGTTTTTCAAAAGTTTCACAGGTCTTTGTTTGTTTTAACCTGGTTTTTGCACATCCTTTTTCCGAACATTGCACTTAAATTATTTGTTTCTAATTAAGATAGTAATAAAGTGCACAGTTAAACAATGGTGTTCTAGAACGACAGTGAAAACCCAATACACACCGAAGACACAAACCAGATCATTATCCCATAAATGGGAAAGACAAGTCGACCATCTCTTCCTGAAGACTACAAGGTTATCCGAAGACTTCATCTTAAGAGGCCACAGATACTTAGTATGAAAAGCGTCCTGCCCCAATCCAGCAATCAATCAATCAATAAATCAATCAACCAATCAATCAATCTGGAGTTTGTATAGCGCTGCTAATCACGCCTGAGGGTCTCAAGGCGCTGGGGGGCTGCTGATCAACCTAGGCATGGAGGTTCAGTCATAAAGCCAGGTCTTGGGATCCCTCCTGAATTGGGCCACGGTGTGGATTGCCTCAGGTGGAGGGGCAGGGTGTTCCAGGTCTTGATGGAGAAGAAGAGAAGGATCTTCCTCCGGTTCTGGTCTTGTGAATCCTTGGGACGGTGGCCAGGGCAAGTCGGGTGGAGCGTAGTTGTCTGGTGGGTACATGGATTACGAGGAAGTGGTTCAGATATGCTGGTGCTGTGTCGTGGAGAGGCCCCACAGTCAGGTTTCCTTTTAACTTCCGAACCACCAGCAGAAACACAGAACAGAACAGAACAATGCATAGGTCAGCACCAAGAACATGTGTGTAATGGAGGCGTGCTCTTGCCATACAAGAGTTTAAAGCTAAAGGAGAGGTTTTAAAGAGTTGTTCACCAGTAGCCCGTGCAGGGAATGTGTGTGTCCTGAAATCAGGGACCAACATGGCAGCCTGAGTAGCGTATGAGCTGCTGCATTTTGTACAACTTGTAATTGGTAGGTAGTGCAGGTCAGTGCTTAATTTATACCTGTGTTTTCTGGTGCTCTGCACCAGCACTTAAATGTTAACACCAGTACTTACTTTTAACAGTCCACCACATGGTGGCACTGTCTGTCTTTTTCTGCAAGAACACATCAATTTAATATTTGAATGCACATTTACAAAATAATTCTAGAGTTACTAGGCTTTTCTTCCTGCTTTGAGTGGCCTAGAATTGTCCAAACTGCCACATTTATAGGAGTGTGATGTTTAGTAGGAAGTGTGTTTACTTCCCTGTGGCAGTGACGAGAGTTCAGTCAGGAGTGCAACCTGCAGCGGCCTCCTGTGCAATACCTTGGGAGGAATTGGTTTATTTACAAATTAAGCACTGCAGCAGTCCAAGTTAGATAGCATTAGTGTAATCCTTCTGTGGTCACACAACAGCTTGTAAAATGGTGCAAATTATCGTGTCCAGTATAACTGGTAACATTTTCCTTGCTATGAGCAAATGCAGTGCTTAATTTGAGCCGGGGTTACCGGTGGTGGGGGGCACCTGCACTTATTTTTGGGGACCAGCACTTACTTTGGTACAACAGAGAGAAAGAAACGGAAAAAGGAACAGAATGGAAAAAAGGAAGGAAGAGAAAGACGGAAAACCTGACATAAAGGGAGAACGCAGGAGCCCGTAAGAGTGAGATAAAGGGGCAGGGATCATCGGGCAGTGGATAAAAAGGCTTGAGGTGGATTCAAGACCACGCAGCTTTCGATGCGCCAACATTTAAATGTACCGTTCACTGGTTTCACAAAAGAGCACTTTTTGGCACCAGCATATGTTTTATCACAAATTAAGCACTGCAAATGTTCAACTTCCCATGCAACTGGTGGAACGGGAAACATTCGTCTTGCACTGACACCGAGCCAGCTTTGTGCATTCCCTGCTGTCGCTCCCGCCCACACTCAGTCTGGAAGCACCTGTAGTAATATATTGACTATCTTTCAAATACTGATCAATAACCATTTAGAATTACAGAACAGGATGGAACTGGGACACTTTCTTATCCCGAATGATACCCCTCTGACCATTTCTTCATCTTTGTTAGAATAAAGATCTTTCTCTCTGCAAATTCAATCCCAGCAGCGAGCTGCAGCTGAAGGCACATTTCTAGTTCTGTGCTATGAAATGCCCTCTGGGAAGCATCAGTGATGCTGAGTAAAATCTAACAATAATGCCCAGTGGGCGCCTCTCATCTGTGCCCTGCTCAGCTTGGCTGGGCATTTTGTTGAAACTCAAAGCCGCAAGTCTCAGAATGCAAAGCTGTGCTGGGTGCAACACCTGGTCATGCTGGTGCTGTGTTACGTCATGCACTTAACCAGCAGCATTTAAAAGGCAGCATCTCTTTAAATGCGAGGTTGTCGGATACGAAGACATGCCTCAAAGATGTTCAACTGTGACTTCTTCTTTAGCCATCACTCAGGGATGCCCAGGAGTTGCAGTTCCCACTCCAGTGTGTCTGCACAAAGGCACCATGGGCTAGCTTGCTAGTCCTGTGACTGGACTTCTCTTACTACTGAATATTTGAAGTAAGTATGCCACTAGCCTTTGTCGGCTTTAGGGGCAGTTTTTTTTATTTGAGTTTTATGTAGCGCTGCCTAGACCCGGAGGTATCAGAGCGCTTTACATAAGGTTCCACAAAGTTACAAAATTACATCAGTCACTAGAAAAACATTTGACAAAGGTCGAAGATGAGATAAGTGGAGCTTAGAAGGGAAAGGGTGTAGGGTAAAGGGGTAGGAGGAAAATAGGATAGAGAGACGAAGGAGAGCCTGCCCAAAGTCCGGCTGGGTAGGTGACGGCCGAGTGGGAAGTCCACAGCGCATCTCCTCTGTAACTATTAGGTAACTCCATCGGTCAAATGGCTAGGTATCACCTGTGTTATGGAGCACCGCATGGTAGCATGCTGCAGCATCAAGTATAGTGCCTTGCCATGGGGTCAAAGGTCATGTGATGTAATTTCCTTTAAAGTAAAGATGGTTAGGGGATAACCAAAGGAAATGCAATGCTAATTCTGCTACCCAAGGGATTTTGGTGAAAGGGAACCCCTAAATGCCTACCACTGTAAACTGCAGTAGGAAGACAACATTGAAACTCGAAACACAGTCCTGGGTGTCTTTACCTGGATATTTTATTTTTAACAATTACCAAGTGCTACAGCCGTTTCACAATTGAATATCTAGGTATTAAACTGCTTTGCACGCTTATCCATGTTAAAGCCATTTTTGAACATTGGGTTAATGTACAAGTTCCTTAAAACAGCAAACATATGAAAAACCAGTAATAGATGGCTCAGGTTATTCAGTTTTTGTTTCACACAATTAGTTTGCCATCAATAAAAAGGCATAATTATCTTTAGAATTACAATGTCAAGGGAACAGCTCAATTTTCACCATTAGTTGCAAATTATGGATTTTCCTATTCTTAATGTAGCTTTTATAATAAACCTCCGTGCATCTCAAAACCACTGGGATAGCAACCTTTCAAAGTTTGTTGAAATAAAATCAGTTTATGTAGTAATTTAGTAGAATACTGAAGTAAATAAAAAAGTGATGGCTGGAATAATTGCATTCATCTCAGCCTCCGGTAATTACTCGGCGCCGCATCCTAGTCTGACTGAAGAGACCCAATCCGGGTGGAACCGGTCCTTGGTTGGTTGTGTTCCGGTACGGGTCAAGATTGATTTGCATATGGCTGTGTCCAAACTGAGGTGGCATGGTATGCAACATAAGTGTGGACTGGGATGGGACTCGAGAAATTACCATTGGCCGAGATTATTTCAAGCATTCCAACCATCATATTTTTGTATACTTCAGTGTGACACCCTAAGTGCGACTGGTATGTTCAGACGTGGGTTCTGTGCTCGGTGTGCCACTGGGATCAAGCTACGCCTAAATGAAGAGACCCAATCAGGGCGAAAATAGTCTTGGGACGCTTGTGTTCTGGTCCAGGAGGATGTGACTTGGCCGTTCGGGCTGGGCTCTTCCCATTGGAGCAGGTCAAGACTGATTTGCATACGGCTGGGCCAAAACTGAGGTGGCAAATATGAAGATGGAGTTGGATGCGCCCCGAGTAATTATCAGCTGCTGAGATTAAAACAAGCATTCTACCCATTTCTTTTTGTGTACTTTATAAAGATATATATGGACACAAATTTAGTAGAAAGTAATTGTATTATTGAGCTTTTATCTCTTTGTTTTACAAATACAGATGGAAACCAGTGTCTTTACTTGTCAAGATTTATGCTTAAGAACTGAAATTCCAGAAGTAGATTCTCTTTTGAGTGACACTCCATGCTCTCAGTCATGACCTTAAGGCATTAACTGTGCAGAATAGCACTAGGAGCAGCTAGTAAGGGTGGACATTTCCTTAAATAGCTGTAGCGGTGCTCCATTGGTTTACTATAATAAAAGTGTTTTCATGTGAGTGTGCGGAATAATGTTTGCATATATTATTTAATCCCTTCAGGCTTCCAAGTTCAAATGTATTGGTTTCATAAATGGGACAAAACTTTAGTTGAAACTTTATTTTTTCAAAGAACACAAAAAATGTAAATAAATGCATACAAGATGAGCAAAAACACATATGGGTAAATAAAATAGAAGTGGTAATTTGATTAAAGAACTTCTTTGTGTTTTTTGAAAAGCTGAGGACAGCGCATAGTGCTTGCCTGCTCGCTAAGGCCCAGTGCCATGCCAGCTGCCTGTGAGCCCCTGCCTGAAGTGAGTGATGGTCTACCCCCGCTTGGCATAAGAAGAACTGAGCTCTCAGCACTGAAGAAAGGATTCTTGTGTCAGTGCCACAGACCACTGGGCACCGACACCCACACGCGACTGAGGATGGATTCAAGCTTAATTATACGGCAAGGGCAATGCCTTCAAGGTCATTTGATATCTCAGGGACCTGCCCATATGCTTTGGCACTGTTGCTAGGCAACTTTATGGATAAAATATTGGAGTATGCCATTCTTTTCAATCACCCACCGAATAAAGCAGCTGAAGGGTGAGGGGCGAGCAGGGTGAGGCTGACACATAATGCAAAGGGTGAGGGGCGGGCAGGGTGAGGCTGACACATAATGCAAAGGGTGAGGGGCGGGCAGGGTGAGGCTGACACATAATGCAAAGGGTGAGGGGCGGGCAGGGTGAGGCTGACACATAATGCAAAGGGTGAGGGGCGGGCAGGGTGAGGCTGACACATAATGCAAAGGGTGAGGGGCGGGCAGGGTGAGGCTGACACATAATGCAAAGGGTGAGGGGCGGGCAGGGTGAGGCTGACACATAATGCAAAGGGTGAGGGGCGGTAAGGATGAGGCTGACACATAATGCAAAGGGTGAGGGGCGGGCAGGGTGAGGCTGACACATAATGCAAAGGGTGAGGGGCGGGCAGGGTGAGGCTGACACATAATGCAAAGGGTGAGGGGCGGGCAGGGTGAGGCTGACACATAATGCAAAGGGTGAGGGGCGGGCAGGGTGAGGCTGACACATAATGCAAAGGGTGAGGGGCGGGCAGGATGAGGCTGACACATAATGCAAAGGGTGAGGGGCGGGCAGGGTGAGGCTGACACATAATGCAAAGGGTGAGGGGCGGGCAGGGTGAGGCTGACACATAATGCAAAGGGTGAGGGGCGGGCAGGGTGACGCTGACACATAATGCAAAGGGTGAGGGGTGGGCAGGATGAGGCTGACACATAATGCAAAGGACTCAGAGTGAATGAATATGACCCTCAGTTTTTAATGGCTGAAGAGACTTGGACTACCGTTGTAGGGTACATACATACGCCATCCCATAATGATCCCAAGGTCATTGGCCTACATTCTTCCAGCTAGGACATTCTCTCTGTGTGACTGATAGCTTCTGGAGGAGACTTGGGCACAAACAGGTTAGTGGTCCAAGAGGACAAGCAGCATCCACCGCATGACTACAAGAACCTCCAGGCAGAAGAGGGAAGCGCACGCAGAGCCTTCGACTGAAGAGAAACTGGATGTGGGGACAGATGAGCACCAAGGATGCCAGAGGAGAGAATAGGGGATGCTACTATAACAGGACAATGAGAAGCAGCACCTTGTGTACATTGGATTGAAATTAACGCACACTAAAATATGGGGGAGCTGGTTCAGTGACTAACCTTACCACAGAAAGGATACAGCGTCCAATATCAAAGTCAACAGTAAAAGGCCCCAAAAGAGTTTAAAAAAAACAAAAAAACATTTGTTCAAAAGTTTCTTAAACATGTACTGATTATTCTTGATTGTTACATTTTTCTGTGGATCTTGTTGCAGATCTGAACTTTAATAAATGAATCTTGAATGTCTTAATAAGAGTCCACATAGCAGTCAAAGTTCTGGGCACCCTACATGATGACAATGAGGACTCCAGTGACACCAGAAAATGGCAGATGTGGTGAGAAGGATCCATAGTTAGAAACCCTGGAGGAAACTTTCACCATATAACATAACAAAACATAACATAACGTGTATTTGTAAAGCGCACGTTCACCCATAGTTCTATTGGCGCTTAATAACAGATATTTATTGTTACCCAAATCAATGGTACTCATTTTATCAACCTCAGATGAATGAAAGGCTGAGTGGACCAGCCAGAAATTGAACCTGTGACCTTTCAAAATAAATAAATAAATAAATAAATGAGGTCGAACACAGGCCCCTGCAGTAGATGCATTAGTCCACTGAGTCACCATCCCCATATATAGAGTTATTATTTCGTGCATTAGAGCAGGGTTCTCCAAAGTCGGTCCTTGAGGACAGAATCCATGCCAGATTTTTGAGATAACTACATTTATCTAAATTGGGATATGCTAAAAATCTGGCATGGATCCAGGACTGACTTTGGGAAACCCTGGATTAGTTGATGACACAAGGGGGTAAAATGTCGGAAGATAAGTTGAGATAAACTTCCAACAGTCAGGGTGAACTAGCAAGCCACAGTCAGACCACAGCAGGAAGCCCGAAAAAGCACCAAACTTAAGCTAGTTAGAGGCAAGGTCGAGTCATACAGATCGCAGTAACAAAATCCCCAGAAACAGTGGCGTAGCTAAACCTATGGCCGCCGGTGGTGCCCCCCTGCATTTGCAGCCCCATAGCCGTGTGTAAGAGTGGTGGATGTTGGGAGGCGGCGGCCCACAAAACCCGTGCTGCCGGGGCGGACCCCCCCATGGTACGTCATTCTCTAAAAATCAAACTGAACCAGACGAGGGACTGGCTGGGTAAATATCCCAGGATGCCGACACGGCCGAGCAGAAACAGGTGGCGCAATCCTGGAGGAAACCTCTGCCACATATAAATGAGGCAAAGGACCCCTTCTTTAGCGCTTGTGCTATCTCTGCCAGTGTGACGTCAGCATAATTCGATTAAACTGCCCTGTCTCTACACCTGTGATTCTGAGAGCCCAATGGCTGCTGGGAACTGTAATACAGTAGCAGCTGACACTATATCATTGCCCGGGTGCTGGCATTTACAGATATGGAGAAGGGAACACCAGCATGGGCACTCTTGAGTTGTACCGCAATGTGCTTTTTCCAGAGCAGTCTTTCCTAAGACCTCACACCCATGGTTTATATATTTATTCATATTAATATGAAACACTTTGATGGTTCTGGCTCGTATAATGGAGAGAAAAACACTCACTGCTCCGAGCAATAGAAAATGAACATTTTTATAGTTATTTGTAGACACCGACACCCCTACTATTACTTGTCATTTTGAGGTGTTTTTTACCCCAGGTCACGAGCAGGGGCTGCTTCAAGGGGCTTCAAGTTCCTGTCGCAGAGTGTTTTTGACTCAAAGGGGCAGATTTACGAGTTCTGGCACATCTCTGCCAATCCGCAGGGATGCGCCAGAACAGATGAGACACGCAAATCCCTCCCTGCGCCACTACGAATGCATCGCATTTACAATGCGGTGCACCATGGTGCAAGGATAGGTTGATGTGTGTTGCATCCTGTGGCGTAAGGACGGCGCATTGCTGGAGATGTGTCCTAAGCACGACACGGCTCCAGCAATGCTCAGGGGTCCCCTATGCCTAACATGCTGTCTCACTCCTTACGCCTGCTACAAGCAGGTGCAGGGTTTTGACACAGCATATACGTACCAGTGACTCAGTGAAATCTTGTAGATTTCACTTCATCACTTTTACGAGGCGTTCCTGCGTCGGTACACCCACCCTGCGCCGGAACGCCCACATGAAGCCCTGATCTTTGGACTGGGTAAGAGTGGTCTGTTTAACTCAGACACTCTGTTCATCACCACCCCCTTTTCTAAATCGTTTTTGGCCACTATAGGTGTGGCAGGGTATACTCAGACATGAGTCCCTTTCTCACTGCTCCATCAGGATTCAAGCAAGCCGGGCCGAAGAAGGCTGAAATGCCAGAAACCGGTCCCCGGTAGCTTGTCTCCTTTCTGGTGAAGAATTGGCTTGGTAGTTTAGTCTGCCCTGTTCCCATGATGCACTGGGCCAGGGACAGACTGATTTGCATATAGCCAGGTTCTGAGCTGGGATGGGGCAGTGAGATAAATAACGGTGATGGATCAAGCCCTGATCTTTGGACTGGGTAAGAGTGGTCTGTTTAACTCAGACACTCTGTTCATCACCACCCCCTTTTCTAAATCGTTTTTGGCCACTATAGGTGTGGCAGGGTATACTCAGACATGAGTCCCTTTCTCACTGCTCCATCAGGATTCAAGCAAGCCGGGCCGAAGAAGGCTGAAATGCCAGAAACCGGTCCCCGGTAGCTTGTCTCCTTTCTGGTGAAGAATTGGCTTGGTAGTTTAGTCTGCCCTGTTCCCATGATGCACTGGGCCAGGGACAGACTGATTTGCATATAGCCAGGTTCTGAGCTGGGATGGGGCAGTGAGATAAATAACGGTGATGGATCAAGCCCTGATCTTTGGCCTGGGTAAGAGTGGTCTGTTTAACTCAGACACTCTGTTCATCACCACCCCCTTTTCTAAATCGTTTTTGGCCACTATAGGTGTGGCAGGGTATACTCAGACATGAGTCCCTTTCTCACTGCTCCATCAGGATTCAAGCAAGCCGGGCCGAAGAAGGCTGAAATGCCAGAAACCGGTCCCCGGTAGCTTGTCTCCTTTCTGGTGAAGAATTGGCTTGGTAGTTTAGTCTGCCCTGTTCCCATGATGCACTGGGCCAGGGACAGACTGATTTGCATATAGCCAGGTTCTGAGCTGGGATGGGGCAGTGAGATAAATAACGGTGATGGATCAAGCCCTGATCTTTGGACTGGGTAAGAGTGGTCTGTTTAACTCAGACACTCTGTTCATCACCACCCCTTTTCTAAATCGTTTTTGGCCACTATAGGTGTGGCAGGGTATACTCAGACATGAGTCCCTTTCTCACTGCTCCATCAGGATTCAAGCAAGCCGGGCCGAAGAAGGCTGAAATGCCAGAAACCGGTCCCCGGTAGCTTGTCTCCTTTCTGGTGAAGAATTGGCTTGGTAGTTTAGTCTGCCCTGTTCCCATGATGCACTGCGCCAGGGACAGACTGATTTGCATATAGCCAGGTTCTGAGCTGGGATGGGGCAGTGAGATAAATAACGGTGATGGATCAAGCCCTGATCTTTGGACTGGGTAAGAGTGGTCTGTTTAACTCAGACACTCTGTTCATCACCACCCCCTTTTCTAAATCGTTTTTGGCCACTATAGGTGTGGCAGGGTATACTCAGACATGAGTCCCTTTCTCACTGCTCCATCAGGATTCAAGCAAGCCGGGCCGAAGAAGGCTGAAATGCCAGAAACCGGTCCCCGGTAGCTTGTCTCCTTTCTGGTGAAGAATTGGCTTGGTAGTTTAGTCTGCCCTGTTCCCATGATGCACTGGGCCAGGGACAGACTGATTTGCATATAGCCAGGTTCTGAGCTGGGATGGGGCAGTGAGATAAATAACGGTGATGGATCAAGCCCTGATCTTTGGACTGGGTAAGAGTGGTCTGTTTAACTCAGACACTCTGTTCATCACCACCCCCTTTTCTAGATCGTTTTTGGCCACTATAGGTGTGGCAGGGTATACTCAGACATGAGTCCCTTTCTCACTGCTCCATCAGGATTCAAGCAAGCCGGGCCGAAGAAGGCTGAAATGCCAGAAACCGGTCCCCGGTAGCTTGTCTCCTTTCTGGTGAAGAATTGGCTTGGTAGTTTAGTCTGCCCTGTTCCCATGATGCACTGGGCCAGGGACAGACTGATTTGCATATAGCCAGGTTCTGAGCTGGGATGGGGCAGTGAGATAAATAACGGTGATGGATCAAGCCCTGATCTTTGGACTGGGTAAGAGTGGTCTGTTTAACTCAGACACTCTGTTCATCACCACCCCCTTTTCTAAATCGTTTTTGGCCACTATAGGTGTGGCAGGGTATACTCAGACATGAGTCCCTTTCTCACTGCTCCATCAGGATTCAAGCAAGCCGGGCCGAAGAAGGCTGAAATGCCAGAAACCGGTCCCCGGTAGCTTGTCTCCTTTCTGATGAAGAATTGGCTTGGTAGTTTAGTCTGCCCTGTTCCCATGATGCACTGGGCCAGGGACAGACTGATTTGCATATAGCCAGGTTCTGAGCTGGGATGGGGCAGTGAGATAAATAACGGTGATGGATCAAGCCCTGATCTTTGGACTGGGTAAGAGTGGTCTATTTAACTCAGACACTCTGTTTATCACCACCCCCTTTTCTAAATAGTTTTTGGCCACTATAGGTGTGGCAGGGTATACTCAGACATGAGTCCCTTTCTCACTGCTCCATCAGGATTCAAGCAAGCCGGGCCGAAGAAGGCTGAAATGCCAGAAACCGGTCCCCGGTAGCTTGTCTCCTTTCTGGTGAAGAATTGGCTTGGTAGTTTAGTCTGCCCTGTTCCCATGATGCACTGGGCCAGGGACAGACTGATTTGCATATAGCCAGGTTCTGAGCTGGGATGGGGCAGTGAGATAAATAACGGTGATGGATCAAGCCCTGATCTTTGGACTGGGTAAGAGTGGTCTGTTTAACTCAGACACTCTGTTTATCACCACCCCCTTTTCTAAATCGTTTTTGGCCACTATAGGTGTGGCAGGGTATACTCAGACATGAGTCCCTTTCTCACTGCTCCATCAGGATTCAAGCAAGCCGGGCCGAAGAAGGCTGAAATGCCAGAAACCGGTCCCCGGTAGCTTGTCTCCTTTCTGGTGAAGAATTGGCTTGGCAGTTTAGTCTGCCCTGTTCCCATGATGCACTGCGCCAGGGACAGACTGATTTGCATATAGCCAGGTTCTGAGCTGGGATGGGGCAGTGAGATAAATAACGGTGATGGATCAAGCCCTGATCTTTGGACTGGGTAAGAGTGGTCTGTTTAACTCAGACACTCTGTTCATCACCACCCCCTTTTCTAAATCACATGAAACCTAAAGCAGGTTTTTATGTGGCGCAGGGCTTTACAACTTGACATAATTTCCCTAGATGTGTCACGTTGTAAATAAGGCGCAACGTGGCGCATGGTTCACGCCGCTGCTGCGTCACAGAAGTGACGCAACGGCGGCGTAAATGTGGCACATGGGGCTTGTAAATCTGCCCCTCTGTTTTCATGTGGAATGTCAGAATATCACCACCATTGAAAGCAGATGAGTTTTGACGGTACCTTTCACAGCCGAACAACTACATCTCTCACCGGTCGATTGACAATCACAGACATACACAAGTGTGTCCTTTTTGACATCTGCCCTGGAATTACTGCTCCTATCACTTAGAGTAAGGACTTCAAGAATATACTTGACATTGAGGTACTCCTTCAGAGATATAAGCTACGGTCATGTGATGAGACTGCCTTGCTGTCATGCCTTCTATTACTATGCTTGAGGTCTTTTGGGTCCCGCTCGTCAAAGTAGTATTCATAATATTGTAATAGGAGGCCTGTGTGATGGACTTGCCATACATAGTTGACCCATTTGTATTAAGTTTACGTACTCCTCTGATGCTCTTGGGATAGTAGTATACCTTGTATTGTCTTTATGTACTCTTTGCCCTCGTTTGTGTTCCTTTTGTTAATCCTATGAGCTAGCGTCATGAGCTTTCGAAAGTAGAGCTGCTCTAATTAGTATGGCTTACAACCCCTCTGATGAGCTGCTCATTGTACTATTCTTCCTAAACCTCTGGTCAGGTCTTTTGGTGAACCTGTACTGTAGTACTGCTCCAATTCCCTTACTTTGGATCCTATGGTGAGATTGCCATGGCAACACTGAGCTACCACTTTGATGTGGAATCCATGCAATGGCCGTCCCATGGCAGCACTTCTCTTATTAAATGAGCTTGGTATGCTGGTGCTTCTCTAATGACTTTGGGTGCCGTTTTGTGGTGAACTTGGTATGTTGCTGCTTCTTAAATTACTTTGGATGAAGGTTTGAGGTGAGCTCCCGATATGCTAGTGCTTATTTAATTACTTTGGCTTCTCTAATAACTTTGGCCAAAGGTGTGTGGTGAGCTTGGTATTCTGATGCTTATTTAATTACTTTGGGTACAGTTTTGTGATGAGCTTGGTATGCTGGTGCTTCTCTAATGATGTTGGGTACAGTTTTGTGATGAGCTTGGTATGTTGGTGCTTCTCTAATATCTTTGGCCAAAGGTGTGTGGTGAGCTTGGTATTCTGATGCTTATTTAATTACTTTGGGTACAGTTTTGTGATGAGCTTGGTATGCTGGTGCTTCTCTAATGATGTTGGGTACAGTTTTGTGATGAGCTTGGTATGCTAGTGCTTCTCTACTGACTTTGGCTACAGGTTTGGGGTGAGCTTTGTATGGTGGTGCTTCTCTTATGCCCTTTGTAAAAATAACAATTGATGGACAGAATGCAGAACAATGTCATACATTAACCCCAGTGCAGAGATCTGGGCCTAAATTCATTGTTTTTTGCTCACCATGCCATTCCAGTTGGGACCCAGGCATATGCAAATCAGTCTTGACCCTGCACCAATGGGAACAGTCCAGCCTGAACTGCCAAGTCAGGTCCTCCCTGGACTGGAAACAAGCATCCTAGGACCAGTTTCGGGCTTTCAGCCCTGATCAGCCAGGATAGCCTGACTCCAGTGGCATGGAGAGCAGGGGGCCCACGTCTGGGCACACCCGTCCCACTCTAGGTGACAAATGTAAAAAGAACAATTGATGGAGAGAATGCAGAACAATGTCATATATTCACCCCAATACAGAGATCAGGGCATAAATCCATCTTTTTTTTAGCTCACCATGCCATTCCAGTTTGGACCCAGCCATATGCAAATCAGTCTTGACCCTGCGCCCAATGGGAACAGTCCAGCCTGAACTGCCAGGCCAGGTCCTCCCTGGACTGGAAACAAGCATCCTAGGACCGGTTTCGGGCTTTCAGCCCTCATGAGCCAGGATAGCTTGACTCCAGTGGCATTAAGAGCCTGGCTAATGAAGGGTGATGCCCTGAAACTGGTCCCAGGATGCTTGTTTCCGGTCCAGGGTGGACCTGGCTTGCCAGTTCGGGCTGGACTGTTCCCATGAGGCACATGGTCAGGGCTGATTTGCATATGGCTGGGTCCAAACTGGGGTGGTGCGGTGAGCAAAAGAATGATAGACTAAACCCAGATCTTTGTGACTGGAGGTGAATGTTTGCATTGTCCAGCATTCTGTCCATCAATTGTTTATTTTGCATATGATTCCCTTGGCTAGAAGTTTGTGGTGAGCAGTTTGTGGTGAGCTTGGTATGCTGGTGCTTCTATTATGCCTTTGGCTAAATGTTTGTGGTGATCTTAGTACGCTAGTGCTTCTCTAATGACTTTGGCTACAGGTTTGTGGTGATCTTAGTACGCTAGTGCTTCTCTAATGACTTTGGCTACAGGTTTGTGGTGAGCTTGGTATGCTAGTGCTTCTCTAATGACCTTGGTTATAGCTTTGTAGTGAGTTTCTAATGCCAGCACTGCTCAGACCCTTTGGCTAAAGCTATACGCTGAGCATGCTATGCTAGCAGTAATCCAATCATTTTGACTGAGGATTTTTGGTGTGCCTGCTATGCTGGTACCATTCTGAATACCTTGGCTTTTTGTTGTAGCTAGCTAAGTTACTACTCCTGCAATGGCTTTGATTAAGGTCTTGGGATGAGATTACTAGACTAATTAATCTCTGATAAACTACTTAATATTGTTAGATGAGCTTGCCATCCTAGCCCCCCTTGCTCAAGGCAGATTTTCAGAGGGCACTACAAGGCCATGTTCTCACTGGCGCTGTGGACTACTTTGGGGAAACGAATACGTTTGTCCTTCTAAAACCAATAATATGTTTTATTATGGGTGCCCTGATTCGGCATCTGAGTACGATATGGGATTCTGTTTGAACATATGTGCTTAGTGCACAAACCTATTGGGTTGTGCCCCACAATGCCATGCAAACATTGAATAAGCATGTGCACCCAATTTATAAATAGGCACGGCCACTAGACTTATGCAATTCTGCTGCAACAACTTTTTCAGCATAATTATGGATTTGCTGTATTTTCTACATGACGGATTATCTGCTACATAATCTGCAAATGATAACAAAACAAATTATTTCTAGCTCAAAAGGATAAAAGGTTACTTAAAATGCAGCAACATGTGTTGCAGAGCAAAGTGGTTGGCCATTCACAAAGAATTCAATGGTCACCTTTCAGTTGCTTATTGATGTGTTTGTGTGTTAACCCCTTGCATGCTCATGACGGCTCCACGCCGTCATGAGCCACGAGCTCCTCCCACGCAGCACTAATTCCCCGCCTGTGCGGGCGGATTAATGAGCAGGCGGGGTCATGACGGAACCACACTGTCATGAGCACACGCTGCCAGTGACTCTTGATAGTGTGGAGCCGACATGAGCACCTAACCGCCGCACACCCCCTACCCCCCTGTGCCACAGCGGTATTTGCAGTGCATGGAAGGAGTTAAACTGGTACCAGTGCAGTATAAAAATTCCCAGATAGTGTTAACATGGCTAAAAATTTGAAAATAATGAGGAAATATTATCACAAAATGTGCCAAAGTACGTCACATAATTTGGCTTTTCTTGCTGTATAATAAAGTCAAGGGCACTAGAATTAGGTGATTGTGTGGCTGCTGTGAATTTTGCATGATTGTAGATTTGCCGCAGTTGTTCAGTAATCCATCATCTGCCGCATGATCTGCAGATTTTAGCAAAAAAAAGTTGTTTCTGGCTCAAACAGTTGAAAAGTTACTTATAATGCAGCAACCTGTGTTGTCGCATAGTGGAAGCCCTTTGCAAAGGAGGACTGGTCACTATTCTTTGGTTTATTGCTATATTTTGGTGTTAAACTGGTACTTAGAGGTGCAACCAATGCCCATCCAGAGTTACAGAGTTTAAAAATGGAAAAATAACGGAGTAATACTATTACAAAATGTGCCGCATTATTTGGCTTTTCTTGCCACATAATTTACTCAACCCTGCCGCATAATTTGGCATTCTCTGGCTGCATAATTCCTGTAGCTCTGTATATAGGTTAGTAAATGCATGGCTCATATCTGCCTTACAGCAGCAGCTGTTGGAGCGAAACCTTTAAAAGAATTCAAAGATTTCTCAGAAAAAAAGGTCCGCCATGTCCGTCATATCTGCTAACAGAAGGACTGGTTTCATTGGCCTTGATCATGGACTTAACTCTAAATCGTAATTCAGTTATCCCGCCATTTCCTGTGGGCACGTGCATCAAATGTAAAGCATTGTGGTCGCCTGAGGGCGGCTGTGTTCCTCCTCAATGGCCAGCAGTGTTTAAAGATCAGCCTGGAGTGCTCTCGAGAGCTCTTTCATCCCTCCAGATGATGCGGCACCGACTGCCATCAAAGGGCTGGAATTCAAAGGGCGCACGTAGGCCTTGGAGTGTCGGTGACAAGCACGCTGGCGCGAGCGCGCCCGCCCGCCGGAAGCCGCCTGCTCACTTCCTCAAGCGCGCGCCTTGAGCCTTTCAAGGCGACGCTTCTTCTTGAAAGAGGCAAACCGGGCCAGGCGAGGAGCTAAACATCTTGTCTACCCAAGCCAAGTACACTTGGCGGCGTCCTTAGAAATGGAAATGTGTTTGGAAGGACTGCTTCTCTCTCCCGCAGCCCTGTCCTGGTGTGCGCCTTCGACTTTGCTGGGAGCCATGTTTTAGCATAGAGCAGCTTTTATGTAGCAAGAACAAAACTAGATTTTTGGAAAAGGAGATATAACATATTATGATATGCAATGATACATTTTTATCGTGCACCACTTATGTTTTAAATGTTTATTTCGTTTAAAATAGGTTATAAATGAAGTTGTCTGTATAGCAGTACACCAAGCATGGACTATGGACAATACAAGCTCTGTCTTAGCTTGACTTATTTATTTTATTGCACGTTTTATTTCAGTGCAAACCTTGTGAAAGGCTAACTGAATGATGTAACACTTAATTGAAATTGAAAAAACAAAAGCTCATTCACATCAATAAAAGTAGTCATCAGTCCCAAAATGACAACCGTGTCAACCATAAAACAAAAGCAGAAGAATAACAGAGAAAGACTAGCTAAATCTGTGATTTTTAAAAAAGTGTTTAAATGTGTTCAACTAAAAACTCTTTAAAAGAGCAGCAGCAAGTCTGATGAAAGGGAAGCAGGAAGTCCAGAGCCTGGGAGCTTCAAGTAGGTGCTTGGTTACTCTCAAGGCCACTGGAACTTTACTGCATTTGCCACATAATCCATCATCTAACGCATATTCTGCAGATTTTTACAAGAACAAGTTTTTGTCTCTAGCTCAAATAATGTGCCTTTTCTTGCCACATAATTTACTTGTGGGTCCCTTACTCACTTTGCCACTGGATTCAAGCTAGCCTGGCTGATGACGGCTGATTAGCCAGAAACCGGTCCTAGGATGCTTGTTTCCGGTCCAGGGAAGACATGGCTTGGCAGTTAGGGCTGGACTGTTCCCATGAGGCACAGGGTCAGACTGATTTGCATATGCCCATGTCTGAACTGGGGTGGCGGAGTGAGCTAAAGAATGATGATTGACTGGGGGTAAGTTCTTGCAATGTTCAACACTCCGTCCATCATCCACTTTGGTTTTTCATAATTTACTGCACCTTGCTGCATAATTTGGCCCTCCCCTGCTGTATATTCTTCAGCAATTTACCGCAAGTGGAAAAGACTTGCTGCAAGCGGTGTGTATATCTTTGGAAGCCTGAAGCTTTACCACCAGTTATTCAAAGGGTGTACAGCCTACTCACCAACTGCATGTAGTAGTATATTTGGTAGTACTACAACAATACTACTTACAGGTGCCCCAAAACACTATACACATACTTACATGCAGAGGTCTCCACGTCCACTTCTCCTATAATTTCTGTGCCGAGATCTCTACCCGCACACATGTATGCCTACATTTAGTAAATGTAGGAGGGAAATGGGATTGGCTGGAATATTCATTAAAGAAATGGGAGGGATTAAGGGAAATTTAAGGAGCGGTTAAGAAAGGGGTTTATGATAGGGTTTAGAAAGAGACATGCCCCCACCTACAAAAGAGTAAGCCAGTTCCTGTTCACAAACTGCACTTCTAAAGCTGCAACAGCTAAAAAGGACACAAAACAGTAGTAAATGTACTCCATCTGAGACCTGGAGTAAATCCAGCACCACATATGGCCAACCACTCGTACTGCAACACCTTACATGCAAAATAAGGAGATAAGAACTTACAAAACCACCTCATAGGAAATAATATTAACATTAATTACTTTTTTATAGTTCAAATATATATATACATAAAAATAATTATTAGTTTATTTGAAATTCGTTTAATAAAAATGTAATTTAACAATAAATGTAACTTTAGTTTTGCTAAAAAATAATTAAATTAAATCCATACATTAATTGTAATACATTTTTGTGCATAATAAATAAATATAACAATCTTGCTTTAGATGTTTCTTTTAAAAAATCTTCAAAAAATAATTGTAATTTTACTTAATATATTGGTAAATGGTGAATATCCAAAACTAGTACATTTACCACAAAGTGTATGAGTAAACTTCTGTAAATGTACTCATCTGTAAGTTTACCTTTGAGACGAGCCCCTAAAGTTTCTTGTGCCCCCCTCATGTTTGGATCATTTCTCTTCTTCCTCTGAAGTTCTATGTTTACTTTTTCATCCACTTGTAAACCTTTGTTCATATTTTGCCACAACTTTTTGAAAACTACATAAAATTCTTAAGTTCTTAACATTTGAAAAGTGAATACAATGAACAACTTGTACAGAAGTGTTTCCATTTCAACTTCTAGGCTTGCAGAATATGCAATAATAATTGAAAATGTATTGTTATTTCCTGAAAATATAATTTCTATTGAAACAGGAAAGGTTTGTGTGGCATCTCACCCATATAGCACCATAACAAATAGATGAACTTCATAAATAATCTTTGTGCACTGCAGCCATTTTTATCCTGACTGGTGCATCCTATACCAGCAAGCATACCTGTGCATTGCAATGACGCCTATTCTAAACTCTAGCCGCTTCTAAGGTCTCCATTTCAGAGTCCTACTCTGCTGTCAGTCTTCAGAGACTTATTGTTAATTCTCTTCCAACTTTATCAAGCAAGCCACCGCTTTCCCAGTTCCATTGGATGACTCCAAGAAATGCTACTCTGTAGTTTTTGCAGAAAAGTCATTGCCAACCTTAAAAATGTATAAGTTTGGCATAGAGTTGTAGACCCACATTTCCCCTAAATAAACCTAAAAACTACTGACTTTGTGCCTTGGCTAAAGCTTTTACAACAAGGGGTGGTGAGGGACAGAGTCTCTGAATTAAGCAGAAAGCTCTCACCCAGTCAAGAGATCAGGGCTAGATCCAACACCGTTTTTTAGCTCACTGCACCATCCCAGTTTCAGAACCTGGCTGTATGCAAATTAGTCTGTTCCTGTCCCAGTGCATGATGGGAACAGGGCAAACCAAACTACAAAAGCCAATTCTTACACTGGGAAGGAAACAAGCTCCCGGGGACCGGTTTCTGGCATTACAGCCGTCTTCGGCCCGGTTTGCTTGAATCCTGATGGTGCAATGAGCAAGGGTCTCACATCTGAGAATACCATTCCACGCTTAGGGTGGACAAAAATATTTACAACAAGGGGTGGTGAGGGACAGAGTCTCTGAATTAAGCAGAAAGCTCTCACCCAGTCAAGAGATCAGGGCTAGATCCAACACCGTTTTTTAGCTCACTGCACCATCCCAGTTTCAGAACCTGGCTGTATGCAAATTAGTCTGTTCCTGTCCCAGTGCATGATGGGAACAGGGCAAACCAAACTACAAAAGCCAATTCTTACACTGGGAAGGAAACAAGCTCCCGGGGACCGGTTTCTGGCATTACAGCCGTCTTCGGCCCGGTTTGCTTGAATCCTGATGGTGCAATGAGCAAGGGTCTCACATCTGAGAATACCCTTCCACGCTTAGGGTGGACAAAAATATTTACAACAAGGGGTGGTGAGGGACAGAGTCTCTGAATTAAGCAGAAAGCTCTCACCCAGTCAAGAGATCAGGGCTAGATCCAACACCGTTTTTTAGCTCACTGCACCATCCCAGTTTCAGAACCTGGCTGTATGCAAATTAGTCTGTTCCTGTCCCAGTGCATGATGGGAACAGGGCAAACCAAACTACAAAAGCCAATTCTTACACTGGGAAGGAAACAAGCTCCCGGGGACCGGTTTCTGGCATTACAGCCGTCTTCGGCCCGGTTTGCTTGAATCCTGATGGTGCAATGAGCAAGGGTCTCACATCTGAGAATACCCTTCCACGCTTAGGGTGGACAAAAATATTTACAACAAGGGGTGGTGAGGGACAGAGTCTCTGAATTAAGCAGAAAGCTCTCACCCAGTCAAGAGATCAGGGCTAGATCCAACACCGTTTTTTAGCTCACTGCACCATCCCAGTTTCAGAACCTGGCTGTATGCAAATTAGTCTGTTCCTGTCCCAGTGCATGATGGGAACAGGGCAAACCAAACTACAAAAGCCAATTCTTACACTGGGAAGGAAACAAGCTCCCGGGGACCGGTTTCTGGCATTACAGCCGTCTTCGGCCCGGTTTGCTTGAATCCTGATGGTGCAATGAGCAAGGGTCTCACATCTGAGAATACCCTTCCACGCTTAGGGTGGACAAAAATATTTACAACAAGGGGTGGTGAGGGACAGAGTCTCTGAATTAAGCAGAAAGCTCTCACCCAGTCAAGAGATCAGGGCTAGATCCAACACCGTTTTTTAGCTCACTGCACCATCCCAGTTTCAGAACCTGGCTGTATGCAAATTAGTCTGTTCCTGTCCCAGTGCATGATGGGAACAGGGCAAACCAAACTACAAAAGCCAATTCTTACACTGGGAAGGAAACAAGCTCCCTTTCTCACTGCTCCATCAGGATTCAAGCAAGCCGGGCCGAAGAAGGCTGAAATGCCAGAAACCGGTCCCCGGTAGCTTGTTTCCTTTCTGGTGAAGAATTGGCTTGGTAGTTTAGTCTGCCCTGTTCCCATGATGCACTGGGCCAGGGACAGACTGATTTGCATATAGCCAGGTTCTGAGCTGGGATGGGGCAGTGAGATAAATAACGGTGATGGATCAAGCCCTGATCTTTGGACTGGGTAAGAGTGGTCTGTTTAACTCAGACACTCTGTTCATCACCACCCCCTTTTTGTAAATCGTTTTTGGCCACTATAGGTGTGGCAGGGTATACTCAGACATGAGTCCCTTTCTCACTGCTCCATCAGGATTCAAGCAAGCCGGGCCGAAGAAGGCTGAAATGCCAGAAACCGGTCCCCGGTAGCTTGTTTCCTTTCTGGTGAAGAATTGGCTTGGTAGTTTAGTCTGCCCTGTTCCCATGATGCACTGGGCCAGGGACAGACTGATTTGCATATAGCCAGGTTCTGAGCTGGGATGGGGCAGTGAGATAAATAACGGTGATGGATCAAGCCCTGATCTTTGGACTGGGTAAGAGTGGTCTGTTTAACTCAGACACTCTGTTCATCACCACCCCCTTTTTGTAAATCGTTTGCTAAAGCTTTGGCAGTGTCTGTAAATGTACAAAAGAGCGTTTCATGGAATTACATGCATGAGCGCTGCACAAGTGGTGAAGTGCATATTTGGTGGTTCAGCGTACATTTTATGCGGGTCATACAGCACCAGTCAACAAACATAGCACATTGGGCAAGTTTTTAGGCCTCACATAGAGACAGCTTTATCTACCTCACCAGCTTCACGTGTTCCAAAAATGAATAATAAAAACACATATGCATATACATATACAAAAAAAGCTTTTGGACAGTTCTCTTCCTCTATTGGCCAGTTTGGGTGCCATTCACATTTTATTTTCACCCATCACAGCATAAAGCATGGGGCAATGGGTCAGCCCACTTTATCCATTGGTTGCCTTGCGCTGCGAGTGACAGCATTTTGACAGCTCACAGCCACCTGAAAACGAGTGCACTTCTGTGCCAGGGTTGTTATGCCTAAATTGCTGAACCACACCTTTATTTTTATTTTTTTGCCTTTTTTTATTTTTCAGATACTTTTCTATAAATTAAGCACTGGAAAGGCAGAGTAGACCCACTAGGTTAGAAACGTTGACATCCAGGATACCTGCATATGTCAGCAACGAATGCATTAATCTACTGAACTGCTAACATCAACAGTATGGAAATAACACTGCTAATGGCTGTGTTACCACTTAAGCTGAAAAGGATGGCCTCCATGCGCTATAATAAGAAACGGACAAGCTGGGGGCCCAGGCGGTCTGCTCCTGCGTTCCTCTTCCTCCCCACGTCACATTCAGCTTGTCCTTTTTCCATGTCCACTGCCCGGGTAGCCGTCCCCGCCCGCGCATCTTCCCTTGAAGGCTGCGCGCTCCGCGGTGGAAGAAACGAGCCATTGACCGCGCTTTTATCTGTGCTCCCTTTATTATTTTTAAATGCGCCTGCCAGATAATGAGCAGCAATTTGCATGCTTTTGTTCAGCGGGTTTTACCTGGCAGGTCTTTCTATGGGAGTCTTTGTGGGCCTAGAAAAAACAGTGGGATGGGTTGAATGAGAAGCCGACCCCAGCCGTGACCCGATTATCCGCTTTTGTCAGCCTCACGGCCCTCCAATTTAGAAATGTTTTATGAAGGCGCGTTTAGCAACAGGAAATACCCGCGTGCCACGAGGACACAGACCAGAGCGCCATGAAATGGAGCCGGGCTCCCGCTATCCGTCTTCATATCTCTCGCTTTGTTGCTGGTAAATGTTGTCTGAACCCTGTTTTTAAGCTCACTGAGCAATTTTCTAAGCCCTTCCCATCTGTCTGGTGAAGGCCTAGCCAGGCAGGGGTGTCAGGGGCTGGAGAGGTGACCAAGCCGAGGGGCTGGGTGTGCACATCAAGGCGCTAAGCAAGCTCCCGAGCAGTTGTTTTTGGAACCTACCCAGATTGTGTTAATATCTTGAAGTCCAGAACTTCACCTTCTTTATTGAGGTTTTATATAGCACAAACTTGACCTGAAATCAGGTATCGGAGCGCTTTACATGAGCACCAGTTGCGTTACATGAGGACACATTCATTTTTGTTAGGCACGGGGAGATTAAGTGATTTGCCCAGAATCAAAGGATGTTGAGCGTTGGTGCCGAGACTCGAACCCGATTCCCCAGATTTGAAGTCCACCGCCCTAACTGTTAGGATACACCCTCTCCCCCATAGCAGATGTTTGGCGGGCTCGCAGGCCCCATGGAGAGGGGTGTTCAAGACATATCAGTCCGAGCCTCCTGCCTCCCACCACCACACCCGGGTCTGGTGGCTGAGTGGACTAATGCGTCCACCGTAGGAGTCTATGTTTGACCTCCTGGTCCAGTCAGCCTTTTATCCTTCTGAGGTCGATAAAATGAGTACCATTGAGTTGGGTAACTTCTTGTTACCCAATTGAACGGTACCCATCTGTTATTGAGCGCCAAAATCAGGGCTTAATTTAAGCCAGTGGTGTCCGGTGCTCGGCACCAGCACTTTATTGCCAATACCGGGACATTTGACAGCCAGCCACATGCTGTTTATGTCATTTTGTGATGAACAGAACAACCATTGTCTAATAATTCTATATACATTAAAAATTACTAATACCTGACACCCAAAGCTATAAAAAGAGCTTGGGTGGCAGGTAGAAGTAATTTTTAGTGTACAAAGAGTCTGTGTTGTCATTAGTAGTGCTATGGGTGGTGCAAGCTGTAGTAGTCTCCTGACAAGGGCTCTGTCACTTATGTATTTACAAATTAAGCACTGGCCAAGATACCCTTCTTGGTGCACATGTGCTTTACAAATATACATGTTATGTTACGATATAGGGTGACAATGTACACCCTTGAATTTGCTCTGCCCTTTGCCTGATACTGACATCCTGGGTGATACTGAGTGTTGGGGCATCTGTTGCGAGGATCGTATCTATGTCTCACATAAAATCTATTGCTGTTATTACTCCGTGTTCCTCGCCCTACCTGGAGCATCGAAAATCACTCTCCGCTGATCCCTTCTGCCGTCCACCTCTCTCCACCCCTTAGACACCAATGCAACACATTTGTAGTGTGAAATTAGTGTCTACTCACTACTTGTCTGTTCACATGCGAGTGCTCGCCTCTACCATCCTGTTTATAAATTCAGTGCCCACTATTATACTATCAGAGGCCACAGCCCATTGGTTAAATGACGTCATGAATCCAGTGCCCCTTTCCCACTGCCTTGTGCACGATTTGTGTCCACGTCGCAATAGCTTCACAACATTAGGTGCACACTCGCTTTTCCCTGTGACATGCATGAACATTCACTGCTTTTCCTTTGTGGCATTTATGTCTCTGGCGAATCAAGTGCCAGCCACTTACCATCTCCTCTCTTCCATCAGTGCCACCTCAGTACTTCTATGGTGGTGCCAGGGAAAAGTTTCTTTTTTGTGTTAGTTCACATTCTTTAAGTTTCTTCCAGGCTGTCAGTGACTGCTCAGGGCACATCACTTGTTACTTTGGTACCCAACCTCTCCCGCCTCATGCGACGTCAGAACCCAAATCCTTATTCCTTTTCGTGACGTCACTGCATGTTCCTTACTTGCTTTGTCTTATGATATCAATGCACTCTCCTTGATTGCTTTATGTCTTTTCATTGTCCATTCCCTACACTTGTTTTATGTGATGTCATCGCCCACTCATGACAGATGTGATGTCATTGCCCACTGCCTCCTTGATTTATGCACCATTATTGCCCAATCCCTAATTGTTTTATGCAAGGTCGTTGCCAGTTCCACACTTACTTACATGTCATCATTGCCCACTCCACCACACCTTTTATTTGATGTTATTGCCTCCTCGCTGCTTGTTAATATTCTATTATTGCCCACCCCTACTTTTTGGATGCACTACCATTGCCCACTCCTCACCCTTGTTATACGCGCTCTCTGGACCAGGGCCCATTATAGATTGTGGCATTAATGCACAATCCTAGTTTGTCTTTTGTGATATCAAAACTTATTTCACTTGGCTACACAAGTGTCCCGCCCCTTTTGCAATTTAGTGGACTTTTAGTAATTGTTCACTGGAAACAAGTTTACACATATTTAGACCTTCACAGTGGTCTGTAAATAAAACTGCGATGGACAATATGTTTTGACCTTTGTAATGCATCTGCACACTTAGGAATACTTTTACAAAATACACCCGTATGCTGCTGCCTTAACCTTTGGGCCCAGGTTCACAAAGGTTTAGTGTCGGGTTAGTGTTACTTTTTTAATGCTAACACGCTGCTTTGCATTACTTAGCGTCAAGGGGGCGTTACATGGGTGGTACTTGGACGGTCCCATGCACTCACCCGTGCCTTTTGACCCTAAACCCTATCTGCTAACATTGGTAGACAGGGGTTAGGGCCAAAAATGAAAGCCACTGTACAGCTGGCGTTGAAAGGAGAAATGTTTTCACTTCTCCTGTTCCGACTTTGCATGTGAGCTGCACTGGGCAGGACACATTCCATGTCGGAAAAGTTAAAAATGGTCTATGCATGGTGTTTTGTATTGGAAGACTACCCTTCCTGTGCAAAACTCATGCTATACTCAGGCATGCCCCTTAGTGCTGTGGCGTTAAGGTGTGTGCCTGGCGCACAGCTGCTGAAATCAGAGCCAGCGTTAGGGAGAGGTGTGAAGCATGCCATACCTCTGTGAATAGGGCGCTGTCCTGCTCTCTCCCTGTCCCGCACTGCAGCACAGACTCCTTGGGGGCTGTGCTGCATTCCATGACAGTTTTCAGAATCTAGACCTTGGTTTTAGCAAAACCTCCCCCCTGGGCCCTTATCAGGGCTGGACTGGGAATCAAAACTGGCCCTGACAAAATGCTCGGCCGGCCCCCGGGGCGGTTGGGGATGAGGCCGAGCTGTTTGCCAGGGCCGATTTTGTCCGATTTTGTTACAGGGGCCGATATTGCAGCTGTGCTGCAAAAACAGTGCTGAAACACAAACGGCCCCCAGGGTCCCAAAACCTGCCACCACCCTAGCGGCCCACCGGGGAAATGCCCGGTGCCAGCTACGGCCAGTCCGCCCCTGGCCCTCATCGATTGGGGACTTGTGGTTCATGGTTTCTACCCAGTACCGGATGGCCAGTGTTCTGCTTCAGGAGTCATTTGCCACCTGCAAGTCACTGATCTTGTTTCCTCTCAATTATTTTTCCCACGTAAATATGTTGTGTCCCCTGAGACCGCCAGTTTAGTATTTCTTTGCGGATTTACAGAGCTAGTGTGGTCAGGGTGTGTCGATAAGTTGATAAATATTTTGTCCACCCTAAGCGTGGAAGGGTATACTCAGATGTGAGTCGCTTGCTCATTGCACCATCAGGATTCAAGCAAGCCGGGCCGACGACGGCTGAAATGCCAGAAACCGGTCCCCGGAAGCTTGTTTCCTTCCCAGTGTAAGAATTGGCTTGGTAGTTTGGTTTGCCCTGTTTCCATCATGCACTGGGACAGGAACAGACTAATTTGCATATAGCCAGGTTCTGAGCTGGGATGGTGCAGTGAGCTAAAAAACAGTGTTGGATCTAGCCCTGATCTCTTGACTTGGTGAGAGTATTCTGCTTAATTCAGAAACTCTGTCCATCACCACCCCTTGTTGGTAAATATTTTATCCACCCTAAGCGTGGAAGGGTATACTCAGATGTGAGTCCCTTGCTCATTGCACCATCAGGATTCAAGCAAGCAAGGCCGACGACGGCTGAAATGCCAGAAACCGGACCCCGGAAGCTTGTTTCCTTCCCAGTGTGAGAATTGGCTTGGTAGTTTGGTTTTCCCTCTTCCCATCATGCACTGGGACAGGAACAGACTAATTTGCATATAGCCAGGTTCTGAGCTGGGATGGTGCAGTGAGCTAAAAAATGGTGTTGGATCTAGCCCTGATCTCTTGACTGGGTGAGAGTATTCTGCTTAATTCAGAAACTCTGTCCATCACCACCCCTTGTTGTTAAATAGATAAGTTGAGGTAGAGCAGCCTTATTGCGCCACCAACAAAGGCCAGCTAAGAAAGATGTATTGTTGGGGTGTGCAAATGTGGCACATTTTACACGCAAAAGTGCATTTTCAACTATGACATCACAATCCTTGCATTGTTCAGAAGTGGGGTAGAGAAGGAAATACTTCCTAAATTGGTGTAGGTGTCGAAGGAAGTGGTTCTCATGAGGGAAAATACTTTCATTTACAAAGTCAACACAACCAGCACTTCCACTTACCTTGGAGACAAGCTCACTACTCTGGTGATTCTCACCACACGCACAGCCAGGAGGTCATCATCAGATTGAGGACTAAGAAGTGTAAAAAAAAGAAAAAATAAGTCATCAGTCCTTTTCCATCTATGCATCCAGGATCTGTAACAGCATCCCTGTATCAATAAGGACTTCCCTGACGCTGCTAACATTTAGGAAAGAGTTGAAGACGCACCACTTTAAAGAACACTACATCACAGTGCAAGAACCGCCCACCAATCCTCTGGTTTTCTCATCAGACTTTAGGCTTAGCTTTGACTCTGAAAAGGGCTGCCTTTTGGGTAGATTAGCGTTATAGAAATACCATATAGCGATATACATCCTCCATGGAGAAACTAAGAAAAGTTATTTAGTGCAAATACATTGATGAATTACATTCAAACATGCAAGTAGGTAAGCTGCCTATTCCTGAGGCATAAATGTTTATGCATAAGAACACACCCGGAAAGTGCAACAAGTCACAGCATCTCATAACTGATCCTGCATTTATTGTGAACTCTCAAGAGTTTGAATGTATACATAATGTAGGCATAAACCAACAAGAGGCATTGCTCATTTCCTTTGTCAACACTACCTAGCATGTTTGTTTCAGTCAACAGGATAAGAGGATATATGTTGAAGCCATTTGATTATAAAACATTTTTTTATGTTCAGTGCTTTGGGTAGAAGCCCTGGGCTGTATCACCTCCTTCCTCGCCGACAGAACCCAGAGAGTCCGCCTCCCTCCATTCCGATCCGAAGCCACCCAAATCACCTGCGGCGTACCCCAAGGATCATCCCTCAGCCCGACCCTCTTCAACGTCTACATGACACCGCTCGCCAACAACGCCCAATCGCACAACCTCAACATCATCTCATACGCTGACGACACCCAGCTGATCCTCTCCCTCACCAAGACACCCAACAAACCAACTTCCATGAAGGAATGAAGGCTGTCGCCGGATGGATGAAGAGCAGTCGCCTAAAACTGAACTCTGACAAGACGGAGGTCCTCATCCTCGGCTCCACCCCCTCCGCCTGGGACGACTCCTGGTGGCCGTCCTTGTTGGGAGCTGCGCCGACACCTACCAACCACGCACGCAACCTGGGGTTCCTCCTGGACTCATCTCTGTCAATGACTCAGCAAGTCAACGCGGTCTCCTCCTCCTGCTTCTACACCCTATGCATGCTCCGCAAGATCTACAGACGGATCCCCACCGGAACCAGAGGAACAGCCACCCAGGCCCTCGTCAGCAGCAGGCTGGACTACGGCGAAGCCCTCTACGTGGGAACCACGGCTAAACTCCAGAAGAGATTTCAGCGCATACAGAATGCCTCAGCAAGCCTCATCCTCAACATGCCCCGCCACAGCCACATCACCGCCCACCTGAGGGACCTGCACTGGCTCCCAGTCAACAAGAGGATCACCTTCAAGCTCCTCACCAAGCGCACAAAGCACTCCACAACGCCGGACCAACATACCTCAACAAACAACTGTCCTTCTACACCCCGAACCGTCGGCTTTGCTCCACGGACCTCGCCTTCGCCACCGTTCCACGCATCCACTGAATGACCACTGGCGGTAGATCCTTCTCTCACCTCGCCGCCAAGACATGGAACACCCTCCCCATCCACCTACGACAGACCCAGGACCTGCTGACCTTCAGGAGACTCCTGAAGACCTAGTTGTTCGAACAATAGCAGCTATCCCCCCAGCACCTTGAGACCCCCACGGGTGAGTAGCACGCTCTGCAAATGTTTGATTGATTGATTGATTATGCATAATATTTAAAAACGTGATAACAAACATTATCATTTGGTTTTCTTTCACTCGAGGGGGCGCTACAAACTCAAATGATAAAAGAGAACTAGGTGCTTTAGCAGCCTGAATGCAAAATATCCCTCCATAATAAAAGGCATATGGTGTTTTGTAGAGGGAAACTGTCCCCTTTTTTAACAGAATGCAACTTTAATGTAGTTTGCGTGATTTGGCAATTTCGTAGAAGTGCAAT
Organism: Lissotriton vulgaris; assembly: GCF_964263255.1. NCBI lineage: Eukaryota > Metazoa > Chordata > Amphibia > Caudata > Salamandridae > Lissotriton > Lissotriton vulgaris. The sequence continues at coordinate 1,059,560,898 of NC_141698.1, read as the reverse complement.
AGTCAACCAAGCTATACCGACTTTTTCCCCTCCACTTTTCTGAGACAGTTTGTGTATTTTGAACTTGCCTCTGTCACCTCTGGTGGTTGGTAGGGGAGAGGCATCGTTACCATGGGCCCCTCTGAGGCAGCACAGCTGGTGCCCCTCGTCATTGCTTCCTGGTGTGATTGACGCAGATGACGTCTGTTCAACGCGACAAAACTAAGCGCATCGTATGATGCTGGTGACAGCAACGAGTGCAGGATATGACTGCACAACATCAACCGCAAAATACCCTTCGCCCTGTAGAGATGTGTTGAAAAGCATTCACATATAGTGGAACAAATTTTTCTTGCATGGAATAAATGAAGGGAATACTTGGGGCTCTTGCTTGTAATGCTGGTGTAACCGACAGTGTAGGTCTGCCTTTGTGCCATGTTGGTTTCTTCTCGTGTTAGTGATTCGCCTCATAGATTCATGTTTTACTGCCTTGAAACCCTAGGGCCTGACATTCAATAAGACAGACATACAAGTGTGTTATAACTTTAAAAGCAGTATAATGTCAGCCAGGTCATTAGGTCCCATCTTTGTATATTGTGAAGTCTGTCTCTGTCAGTTGTGTGCTGGTGCCTGACCCAGACGGGCATCCCAGGGGGGCTTCTGAATAAACTTCATCTGTTAACAAGAAAGACTTTGTTGTATTCGATTACAACAAAATTCTTGATATTACATGGGCTAATTATTTTCGTCCCAATATTCTGTAATCTGCTTTTCACAGATCATATGATATGATGGCTTGATTGAAGTTACAGGCTCTTACCCTGCATTTCATCATCTTTACCCCTATAGTAGGCTATTAAATATATCCTCTGAACATCCATCCACCCATCCATCGGTCCATCCCTCCAACCCACCCATCCAACCATCCATTCTTCCATTCATTAATTAATTCATCCATAGAGCCTTTCACTCCATCCACCCCTTCACCCTTTCACTCCACCCACCCACCCACCCTTTCACTCATCCATTCATCCTCTTAATGTCATGTATCTATCAAGCTTTCTTTGCAATGATTCAAGCCATATTTATCTGCCCATCCATGTATTTCCTTTCACCCAGCTTTTCCATCTAGTCAATATTTTTCCCATACATTTGTACATCTACTATCTGTCCATTGACCCGTACGTCCATCCATCCATTTATCGTTATTCATATTTTTCCTTTATCACAGATTCAACAAACGATATTAGAGTGCTCTACATAGGACGTAGGAAGAAAGATATGCAAGATATATTTACAAGAGCAACAGACCAAGCGGGCAGAGCATAAAGTGGAAACTTGGGTGGTAAAGTTAGGGTGTCTTGGGAACAGGGCTAAGGGAACCAAGGACAGACACATTTGAAGGAAGGACCTGTACAGGTCCATCCATCCATACCCCCAATCCATCCATCCATCCATCCATCCATCCATCCATCCATCCATCCACCCATCCACCCATCCACCCATCACTCCAAAGTCCAACACCCAACATGTCCCAAAAGTCTCCCTGCATTATCTTATCCATACACCCATCTATCAATTGCTCTCCCATCTGCATTTGAATCTCCATTTTTCCTTCTGGCCTGCCATCATGACATGTGCTGTTTAGATTCCCCTGCTGTCTGTTGTCACACATATGGGTAATGGTTGATAACAGGCTAGCAAATGATGGTCATACTCACAATATCCACAAAAAGTAGAGTAGCCAAGTTAAAAACTGAAACCTAAGTTATTGTTATTCTTCCGTGGGCAGCGCACCAGCTCCCACGCCCTGTGTGAATCATGCAGCCTGTCCTCTATATAAGAGATTTTTTTCATGCAGAAAATTCGTCTTAAATCCACTTGGCTGGCATTTGCAGTTACTCATCCCTGCCGTTTTCTTAAATCCACATTGGCCACTTGTTTCAGAGGACAGAGATTTGATGAATCGCATGAAATAGTAGACTCGTGGATTCCTTTTGATCCCCAGGGAAGATGCAGCATTTTTTATTCATGAAGGCGGCTGAGAATTGTGGGTAGGGATTAGATCTGTAATGTATATTTAAAAACATCTCATCATCCAAATGAGATGACGTTTTGATCCCATCCCTTCGAACCTTGGGAGGAACCCAAAATCAAAAGACATTTTTGGGAAAATCATAATTCTCGCCTAAGGCTTGATTACGCCCCAGAGATTGAGAAGGCCACATCCAGTTACATGGCTAGGCAAAAGTTGGGATTGGCTGTCCCATCTTTTAAACAGACTGTGGTCTTTTCTTTGAATATCTGCATTGTTGGTCCTGTATATCTAAAAAGACCTTTAATTGGTTGTGACTGAAGCCCATCCTGGTTTGTTAAGTTTGAGTACCCGCTTGTCCATAGCCAATACCTGAGTATTGTATTAATTGGTTTCAAATTGGATGCTGTGGCTGCACACATACAGAGGCTTAGAACGAATGAAGGTCTGGCTTCACCGGAGAACCTGGCAGCCACCCGTTGGCTTCCTGTCCTTAGCAATAAGCGAACAAATGTTTCCCTGGCATTTACTCTCCCTGAGAAACAGAGGGACTCATTTATGAAAAGTGACGCATCGCTGCGTGAAAACAGCGATGCGTCACTTTTCATTGCACCCTCCTTGCGACATGCTGGATGCGTCATATTTACAGTACATGTCGCAAGGAGTTACATATACATCAGTATTTCTGACGTTTCTGTAGGTGCAAAAATGAGGCATTGCTGGAGTGTGTCAAATAAGTGACGCAACTCCAGCAATGGGTCATTTCACATGGGCAAGTCCCATTTCAAATGTGCCTGCATCAGTCTTACGCCTGCTGTGAGGCAGGCGTAAGATATTGGCGCATATACATCCTCAAAGTGGCGCAGTGAAATCTCATAGATTTCACTGCGTCAATTCTACGAGGCTTACTTCCGTCAGAATGCTCACCCTGCATACATTACCTGGCGGAGGCATAATGTGGCACAGGGGTTTACAAAGTGATGCATCTACCTAGATGCGTTACTTTGTAAATATGACGCAACATAGCAAATTTTTTACGCCGCTGGTGTGTCACAAAAAGTGATGCACCGGCGGCACAAAAGGGACGCAAGGGCTCATAAATAGGCCACACAATGCTCTGTTTAGAGCATGACGAGAGATCTCATGTTGAGCTACGTTGGGCGGTAGTAGTTTATTCAGTACAGTTTTGCCTATTTCTTCTGACACAGACAGATTTATTTTGCCTCTATTAATCCATTGCAAACACATACCAGAATGTATCTAATCATCTAATAAAGGACAACATGAGGACTATACGTGAGCTGGATGTTGGGAGCATACATGATGACTGTACCTTTAAGAAACATCCATGAGTCCCAGGTGTGGTCTGTGGTGCTAGAGCCTTGGTCCCCTGACACCAAAATGTTCTCCAGGAAGGCTCCATGAACAGGGATTCAGAGACACAGGGGTCTCTCAGAGCATGCTTCCATTGTGATTACTGATAGAGGTTCTGGAAGGAAATACAAATGCAGACACCCGCCTACAAACTACCCTAAAGTTACTGATGCAAAAAGGGCCCCTTGACAGAAGTAAATGTACTCCAGCTCGGCCTTGCAGAGTGACGCACCAGAAATGGCAACTAACAGGTACTGCACCACACTCCCATAGAAAAGAATGGATGAAGGCACTTCAACGAGCACCCCACAGAAACTATTGAGAAATAACTAAAATTATAAACTAACACCCCATAGAAACTGTTGTTAAATAAATAAAATTATGTTGACGATCAATAGCATCGATCAGTACATCAGGGAGATGATCAGACAACTAAAGGTAAAGGAATACTATCAGAAACTAAAAATGAATCCCATTGGAGAGCATCAAAAGGAATATCATGCCATGCTTAAGAGCTGCAAAAGTGGACGGAATGCTGAGCAAATCAAACATTCACTCCCAGTCAATAGATCTGGGTTAAATCCATTGTACCTCAACTCACAATGCCACCCCAGTTTAGACCCAGCCATATGCAAATCAGTCTTGACCCAGCCCCTCATGGGAAACAGCCCAGACCGAACTGCCAAGCCAGGTCGTCCCTGGACCATAAAGAAGCATCCTGGGATGGAACGAGATGTCATTGAGTGAAAAAAAAGCCTCTCTAGACTTCAACGAATACAAAACACAGCGGCCCGCCTGATCCTACAACTTCCCAGAAGAGCATCATCAAAAATAGCTCTGAAAACCCTTCACTGGCTTCCGATCAGGGAACGGGTAAAGTTTAAAGCCCTATGTGTAGGATATCGCATCCTGCATGGCAGAGGTCCAAGATATCTACATGGTCTCCTGAAATGGTACAAACCCACCCGCCAGCTGAGATCACGCGGCACAGGGCAAGTACAAGTCCCGAAAGTCACAACAGCCAAAATGGGCGGAAAATCTTTTGAGTCAAGACTGCTAAGACATGGAACCAGCTGCCAGTAAAACTGCGCACAGAACCATCTGAGATACAATTCAGAAAAGACCTAAAAACATTCCTCTTCTCCAAAGACTAAAACTGGAAAGAAGCGTGAACGACTGATAACAACCATTAGCATTTACAGCGCGGGGACACACTTGCTAGTGTAACCATGCGCTTTACAAAATACTAATAAATAAATATGTGACATCTTTGAATAAGAATTCATTCAATATACAACTGACGGTAAAGTGGAGCTCATGTGAAATATAATTTTTAGATGTGAAACTACAAGTCAGAGATGGGTCAATATGGACCACTATTCCGCAAGAAGACTGCTTGCAACTCAATATTGCATGCTAACAGTGGGCCTCCACGCTCTTTGAAATGGAGCAACATATAGCCAGCTCTTGAGAGCACATTGGGTTTGCTCAACAAATGAATTATTCAAGACTGAAGGAGGTGAACCAAATATTTCTGACCAAAGACAGGGAGCAGCTATTGTTCAGCAAATTGCAGATAAATACCACAGCTGAGAACATCCGCAAACAAGACAACGTGATTCGGTTCTTTATGCGGGTACATTATGGAACACAGCACTAGCTGTACTCTTGTCAAACAGAATTGGCACATACTGCAACATGATGAACACCTTAAGGGGATAGTGGGCAAGTATCCGAGTGTAACATATCGCAAGGTTCCATCACTGAGCGATATATTAATTAGGTCCATGTTCTATCAGGAGCCGGACTGGATCACAAATTGGACTTTGGGCTTTAAGAATTGTGCCACTTGTAAATCCTGTAGGTTTAGATCCAATCGCACTTCCTATGTAACCTATGAAGGAAGAGTTTGCCGAATTAGGGAAAAGATCACATGTGATACTGAGTTTGTGGTCTATGTACTAGAATGTACATAGACGATATGAACTGTGGTATGAGATATGTAGGAAGCACGGTCAATAAGGTCAGGCGATTTGGCATCCTTAAAATACTATGGTATAAAACATGTGAACATTCACTCATGTAGAGGGAATAGAGAACTTGAACTACGTCAATGTGACTCAAGGATGATTGTTCTTTTAGGCACTGTGAAGCCATAGGGCCATAATCTTGATGTAGAACTGCATGTATCATTATAATGTATGTTGATGCACACTGATCACTTTGGGGTGACACTGTACAGAAGAATTTGAACTTGTTCTGGATTTTAGTGTTTTTTACCGCATTTCCACGAAATTTTAAAAGGATGTTTCTGTATCTCCAATGTATGAACTTGGTGTATACATATATTTATGCTGAATTGTTCGCACAGGTTTTTTGCACAGATGCTGTGCACATAGCACTTTGCTATACCGATCTCAGAGGGATGGAAAACGTGTTTAGGTCAAGCAAGTGATGATAAGCCGGAATGGGAGTCACAACACCCTGACTTTGTGTATATTCACTCATATTAAAATCAGTACCCCATTAAGTGGAAGACGGAATTGCACATCATGCAGTTGCACTCTAAATTTGAATATGGCGTTTTTTTCCAGCATACCCATGTTAGAGTGGTAGAACATAGGATACACCATGTATGAGAGAATAGGGAGGCTTTGGTGCATACTAAAGGAGTTAGAATGTTTACTAAGAAGCACCTGCACTTTAGATGTTTCTGTGAATTCTGTCAATGTATAGAGATTGGAATTCAAAGAGGTCCACTATTGAAGTTCTTTATTTATAGCACACACATTAAAAGAATCAGAATGTTTACAAATACGCACCTGCCTTTAGATGATTCTGTGAGCACTGCTGAGGTGCAGGCATTGGAATCTGAATAGCCCAGCAATATCTCTCTTCTTTCTATATATGTATCATGAAGGAGGATTAATGAGTGTAAACCATCACTTGCATTTTAGAGGGCAGTGTGAGAACACTATTAATTAATAGGCACACTTTGAAATTACCTGTGGAATAATGCTGCTAAACTGTTTATTGCATTATAGAGGTAAATATACAGACTATTTATGATACAAGATCGTGCTGGTTATATGCCCACACGACCAGGGCCGGACTGGCCGTGGCGTCCACCAGGCGTTTCCCCGGTGGGCCGGAAGGGTGGGGGCTGGTTTTGTACCGGTGGGTTCTGGTTTTGTTGCTGAGGGATGGTTTTGCAGCAGTAACAAAAGTGCAGCAGCAGTGTTCCAGCCAAAGCAATTACGTCCGATCGGCCCCTGGGGGCCACCGGGGGCCGGTCGGCCATAATTGCCAGGGCTGGTTTGCCATCCCAGTCCTTCCCTGCACATGACAGCATAGTACACTTTAAGGGATTTTCAGATGTATGCCTGGAAATCAGGGGCACCATGAGAAAGTAAGTGACTCAATTTAGACTCATGTTATGATGTCTATAATGATTGGACGTACGAAGGATATTAGTTCCATGCTGTACAGTGTATCAGGAGAAGTGCTGTGATTATAGAAGCACATTTATACAGGAAACTCCGAATTAGAAACGATTATTGGGTTTTGAAATATTGAGAAATCTGACACAATGCAGCCCAATATGGCGGCATGATGGTGACCTAGGGTGAACAACCTTTACAACTAAACTTTTACAACGCACTACCATTACAACGCAACCATTACAACGCAAACCATTACAACGTATTGCGCTGGGGGGCTCCTAGATAGGGAATAAGTTTAATTTACTATCCAACACCTTCCCTAGTGTCCACGGGGACTGGAGTTGGAATAGTAAATTAAACTTTTCACTATCCAGCACCCCAAAGCGCTATGCGTTGTAAAGGTTTGCGATGTAAAAACCGCGTTGTAAAGGCATGCGTGGTAAAAGTATGCGTTGTAACGTCATACATCCGTGACCTAGCATATGTGGGGAGCGGTTTAGATGCTGAAAGAAGGAGGTGACTGGTTGTGGGAAGGAGGTTGCCCAGTTGAAGGAGTAAGCCGAAACATGTAAGCGTCCTGTATTGGGTGTTGCAGCATAACAATATGCAATAATAATGATTTAAAAAAGTGGAGTCACCGGTATCCCTTACTGCTTTACTAAGTGAGTGCCGCTGGACTGTTGAAGTGGAGCGGTCATTGTGGAGAAATATATATGTGTGTGTATATATATATATATCTATATATATATATATATATATATATATATATATATATGTCGTGAAGAACGAAGTTCCAATCAATCACTCAGGTCCAATAAAAAAAACACCAGAATCCTCAGTTATACCAATGAAAAGAGGTGTATTGTAGTCATAAAGCTGTTGTGACGCGTTTCGCCCCCGAAAGGGCTGTGTATATATGTGTGTGTATATATTTAAATATATTTAAATATTGTGAAATTTAATTATTATGTAATATTTATTTATTAGTGACCATAAAAAGTATTGCTTTTCGTTTATAATTTATTGCAGACTCTCAAATAAATGTTTAAATATATTTTAAAAATCGGAAAGAAAACAGATTAGGTGTTACAGTTTAGGTCTGTCCTGCATTCATTATAATGATATTAATTTCTATTACGTGTTTAAGAAAATGAGTGCTTATGTTCATCCATATAAGATGAAACTACAGATTTTCAACTTCCTGACGCTTCAAAATGTTGAAGCTTTATCCAAGGCTGTTTAGGCAAACATCAAACATTTTTCTTTGTTTGGGACTCAACTTCATATTAGTAAAGGTAGGCCAGTGTTTTGCTGCATCCAGGCTTTTGCCAGAGGTATCAGTTTATCTGTTTAAGTCAACACACTATTTCTGCCTGGCAGTAACTGCTACAGCTAGGTATTCCTTGGTTTCCTTATTGTGGCAAAGCCTTTCACAGTAACCATGATGGACGTGTCTGCATCCTCCTGTAGCACACACTGAGCAGAGCTGGGTTGTTTTCAGATGCAGGCGGTGGACCCAGTGCCGACCCCCCTGAGTTAAATGACCTGTGTCCAAAGAAACACCCACTCAGCCTTGACTGTCTGCACCTGCCTCTCTCCCCTGCAAGCAAAACCTGCCTTGAAGTCAACCCAGGCAGCTGCAAGGATTCCTGTGCTTATCCTGTAAGCGTTTCTTTCAAAGGGGCTTATAGTAATTCCTGGAATTGTGTGGTGGGAGTGCAGGGGCGCATCTTTCTGGTCACTCCCAATGAATCAAAGACATTAGACAGAAAGGCATTGATGCTTTAGGTACCGCCCTCCACCTATAGCCTCATTGAGCTCTCTAAATGAAATCTTTTGTATTAAGCTTCAAATATTGTAGCATTTTAGAAACTTGTAAATCCACTATGAATAAGTCCTGTATGTTTTAGGCACTCATAATGTGTATCTGACCACATTTGATCTCTCTGTTAGCCTACTGTACTGAGGCTCATACGACAAAACATATCAGCTAGGGTCTGATTTAGAGTTTGATAGTCGGGTTACTCCATGAAAACCGTGACCTATATCCCGTCCGCCGTCTCACAAGTGAATTATATTCAACAGCACATGTAATACAGCGGGCAGAACATGTGTCATGTTTGTGGCGCAGTAACCCGTCAGCCGAACTCTAAATCTGGAAAAAGGGCGAAACTTGTAGAATTGCCATGGGAACATGATGTGATATTCCTTATTTCTTAGGGCACATTCAGGGAGTTACTTGGAATATAAAGTATTCCCATTTCATGAAATTACGGATATCCGTGGTATTGGTAATTTTGTAAATGAGAATGCTGCATCCAAAATTCCCAGGACTGTGGGGGGAAGGGAGGCGCAGGATTGTCCTGCCCACTCCTCCCCCCACTGGTGGATTACCACAAATCGAGATTTGCCTTTACCTTGGCCGACCTTAAAATGAACTTCAAACATCCCTATTTACAACTAGAGGATGGCTGGTCGCCTCTGTCTCAAAATAGCAAAGTTCTCTCTCAAGGGACTACTTAATATTATCTTTCGCTGTCTGACCATAGGCCTACCTCTGTACAGCCCTCTGCTTCCTTTTGGAATCATTCTGCTGCCTCTTGCTACTTTCGAGCTAACTAATATTTGTGCAGATATACATATATACATACTCATCCTTGCTTTTGTTACCAAGCTCTAAGTATCTTTAACGCCACTTTTGGTGTAACCTCTGAGCAACAGTTGTTTTGATAGGATAAACAAATAAAAGATACAAAATAGAAAGGTACAAAAATGAGTCAGAAGGTCGTACTCTATGTATTCTGCACCGTTAAACAATCTTTCTATTTATTTCACCATGCAATTGATGGTATATCTACCTCCAACGCACTAGAAACTTTCTTAAACTGTCATATGGATTTAGAAAAGGTTGGGAACCAGAAACATGGGCAGCAGACCAGAAGAACGTGAGTAAAGGAAGATGGAAAAAAAAATAAGGGTCCTGTGCCACTTGGCCAACCCACCTTTAATGATCCCTTCCTCGTCGCCAGTGTACAAAGGACGTCCATCTAGAGATTTATGAAAAAAAAACTCTTTATTCGTGAACTAAAAGTAACATACAGGCCTAGGCTCGCAACCTACTGGAATTATGAATAGGAAATAGAAGTGAAAGGGAGGAATGTGGGTTGCAAATCTTTGTAGAGGGCACAGCCAAAGGCTGGAAAAAGGGAGGGAATTTCCCAAATAGAAGTGAACAACTAATGTGCTGCAGTCTATATTATTGGCTTACTGGCGAGCAGTTCGCCAATACATCTACCTCCTGCCGCGAAGGGCTGTTAATCACCAGGTGCCGATAGGATCTGAGGCATGACACTTCTTCTGCGAACGCAGCACATCTTCCCGGCTCTGATGGGATGGCGGATTCACGCTCTGGATACCTGGGCAGTCCGCTGTCCTTAGTTATAGTCTGACCCATAAAGATAAGGCAGGTTTGATTAATATATTCAATATGAGAAGGGTGTGTATCGTGACTGTACTGTGACAAGCTTTCATTTCATGCCAAAGGCAAGTCCACCCAATGCTCCCTGGTTGTCTGTACCTAGCCTGATTTGTTCTTGGTAGGAGACACTTGCTTACCGCAACACAGTCGATCTCTCTGTTTTATAGGGTATGGAATAAAAGGGGTGATTTTTTTTCTCCATATCCCATGTGTTTGTAAATTTCATATTATTTGATCTTGGGCAGTTTAAATCTCCTGGTGTTGGATGAATGTTGTGTTTAGTATTCCGTCATCAAAAATGGTCCAGCGGTCCTTAAGTGTATCGCTGGTGGATGCTCAGCAGGGCACTAGTTTCAAAGCCTGAACTAGCTCCGTCTGCATAGTTGATCTAGTCAAAATTTACAGAGACAACTTTGACTCAGTGTTTTGGTTTTGCCTTCTGAATACCTGGTGCCAGTTCACTAATCCATTTACAGGCGTACGTTGAACAAGCGTAAGTGCTTTGATTTTCAAGTGAAAATTCACTTTTGGTACTAAGAAAGCTTTAATTTGCACTAATATTACTCTACTGCGGATTAATGTCATTCATGGGTGAATGCGCTCCCAGAGGCGGGAAGCGGGTGTTCCCAGAATAATTCCTAAACACCCAAACACATATCGGGTAGTGGTCAATTACAAAGCTGATATTGACCCACTCCTATCCTAATAACAGTCACAGATATAAGCCTGTTCAATGCAGCAGTTACATCATTTGCAGGATGGGGCTTGAACGAGAACATCTTCAAAATCTGTGTGGGTGCAGAGAATGTACTCGCTCCAGAAATTGTTTCTGAAAATCAAACAGGTACACAGAGCTGGACTACTCAGTCATCTTCGGATGCACAGAACCTGGTAAACCATTCAATGAGATATTGGGGTCTTCTTCGACAACGATGGACGAGCATCATGTCGTACTAGCTCTTGTTAGGAGACGTGTGTGGAACTTTGATGGACGGCTAAGCCAATTAATTTAGGGCTTCTTCTCTGAAGATAGCAATTTCTACGATCATTTTAATTATTCCGGGAAACCTGACAAGATGCATTCTGCAGATTGATAGACCATCACTGACATCTCTACTGATAATTCGCAGGAGAAACTGCACTTTTGAAGGGAGACAGAGAAATAGATTCATACCTGTGGAATCAAGATCACAAATGTGAGAATAAGACACCTAAATGGAAATTAAGTTTTTGCGATTCCTAAATGGGCGTTATACATGGGCACAGGCCATTTACTATTTCTTAATGGCCCGAAATAGCGATTTGGTCCGTTAAGAAATGCTATATGATTTCGTACATCTGACCCTTAGTCCTTTAAATATTGGAATATACTGGGCTGAAGGCTGAATTGGGTTGAGGTGTTTCGGAAAGAGCAGCGGACGCAGGCCCACATGCATCAAGCACTTTTCCATTCGCAAACGGTGCGATTCCTTAAAATCGGCCGTTTGCGAATGCAAAAGTGCTTTTTGGGATGCATGAAGCAATTTTAGAATTTGCAACATTGTTGCGAGTTCTAAAATTGCGGGTGCTTTTAAGAAGTCGCAGATGTGCGACTTCTTAAAAGCAATGCATCATCACTTTTGACAAGTGAAAATTCGCACTTAGGGTTCCAAATTTACCGAGTGGTTGAACCACTCGGTAAATTTGGAAAAAGTGTTTAAAATGCTTAAAATGTTATTTTTTCAACATTCATGTTACGGACACACATGTCCTTAGGACATGTGTGTGTGCAACATGATGCGAAAAATACATTTCAGGGGTGCATGGGGGGGTCCTTTGGACCCCCCCCTGCACCCATGAAATTTTCTAAGTGCCACTCGCAATTTGCATTGACTCCTATGGGCCTTTTGGCCCATAGGAATCAATGGAAATTGCGAAAATTAAGAATTCGGTATTTCTTTGGGATTCGGTAAAAAATGCGATTTTTACCGAATCACAAAGAAATACCGAAAAAAATGATGCATAGCATTTTGCATTTCCTAAATAGCGATTCCTTAATTTTCGCTATTTAGGAAATGCAAAATCCTACAATGATGCATGTGCCCCTAAACTTCTTCACAATGTTATTGGCCAGGCTGATGGCCCACAATTGACTTGAAAGTTGACTTACTTGTGTGTAACTCATGAAGCAACGAGACATGACAATCAACTCTGTTCATGTTATTATTATTATTGCATTATTATTGCATTTTATTGAGCGCACAGCTACCCGGAGGTTTCCCAGCGCTTGCCTTGGGAACCCATCCTGGCTTTTTTTCCCTGTGAGATAGCCCCTACAGGGCATCCCCAAGGTGAAAGCCAGGCATCCCGCCGCAGGGGGGCCGTTGTGGAGATTAAGCAAGCTTAATGCCCAGAGTTACAGAGTGAGAACCCATGATTAGAGCAGGCACCGAAGCGACAATTATCGAGTCCGTGGACATTTGAGCTCAAGACCCTGCCGCGTCGGGAATTGAACCCTGGTCCCGGGTCTGACCTCAGCTTCTGGGTCTGCCTGCTCTACACCGTGAGCCACAATTCTCCACCTTCCGGGTCTACCTGCTCTACACCGTGAGCCACACTTGTCCACTGTGTTGTCCTAGTGCTAGTTAAGTCACTATATCTCACGATTATCCTCATATCTGTTGGTATCTAGCTGTGTAGGGGCCATTTCCTTTGATTCTACTTTGGAGAAAAGCCAACAGCTCAAAGCGTCACCTTCATACTTTCAAGTGCCTGCTGGACTGGCGGTGGTGGGCATCGAGGGTCTGGACCGAAAGGATCCCCGGAGACACCCTCTTCAGACGCTGTTGGATAGTTATTGCTGTCTTGTCCATTGGTGAATCTCAGCTTCCGTCGGTTTATCTTACATCTCATTCAACCAGAATCTGCAGTCTACCGACTCTACTGCAAGGGAGAAAATGGTTCCGGTCTGGATTCTTACGATAAACCTTGTGGCGGCCTAGTCAGTTCTTGGAGTATTATTTAAGGTTTTCTCTGCACCCAGTATAGCCCTCAAGGTCTTCATTCATCTGTTTCAGGGTACAGGTGTACTTCCCCCATACCTGATATAATAATAGAACTTTCGAATGTATGTGGTCTAACTTAGAGGTGTCCAGCACAGGTCCAGGAGGGCCAACCCCATGCCAGATTATTACAATATCTATTGGCTATGTAAAAAATATTCCTTTACTTTGATGGACTGTAAATTTATCATATGCCAACTACCTGAAAAACTGTCACCTATCCGGCTCACTTGAACCAATAGTGGCCTGCTCTAATTATTTTTTTTTTTTATTATTACATTTCTTATATTGCGACAGAATCGACCCCCGATGGGGTATCTCCACATGCACTTGCCTTGGGAACCCGTCCTGGTTTTTCCCTGTGAGATAGCCCCTACAGGGCATCCCCAAGGTGAAAGCCAGGCATCCCGCCGCGGGGGGCCGTTGTGGAGATTAAGCAAGCTTAATGCCCAGAGTTGCAGAGTGTGAACCCATGATTAGGTCAGGCACCGAAGCGAGAATTATCGAGTCCGTGGACATTTGAGCTCAACACCCTGCCGCATCAGGAATTGAACCCTGGTCCCGGGTCTGACCTCTGCTTCCGGGTCTGCCTGCTCTAACCAGTGAGCCACACTTCTCCAGGTGTACCCTTACCGAACACCCGGTGCATTGTTTTGAACAAACAGGCAGAGAAGATTTGAATATGGATTAAAAAACAACCTTCATCTTTCACGTCTGTAAAAGGGGCTGGACAGTGGATTGTGTCTTCAGTATATCTGCCAAATAAATTCCCTTTAGTGAGTAATGTAAGATGTTCTTCGAAATATGGCTATCAGCATCCATTGTCTGTGACAGAGTAAAGCTCAAGTTGCAATAAATACTTTCACTTGCTACCAACTATATTCTTTTTTTTAATGTTAACAAGATTCCGGACACCAAGACACATATCAAAATGTGTTCACTGTATCAAAGCTATTGATGACAACTATGTTTGTTAATTTGTTTTCCTTTTATCGTGTCTGACTATATCAAAGTGGATAAAAAAGATGATCAAATAGATAAAAAATCATTTTTTGTATTAATGATCTAAAGATATTTAATCTAATGACACAGGACAGATGCCTTCGAAGCTCTGGTGCCCACTCGGGCCAGGTCTGCATTATAAAAAACCCTTCTAAAACGAATATAACGAAGCCCTCTGCCTTTCCTATTAAGACTAATGGACGATGCATGAAAGAAAGAAGAATTAAAAAGATCTATGCTAATGGTGATGATAAAAGTGTTTAGTGGAACAGAAAGATTATGGCGATATTAGGGACTGTATAAATATCAGCTTATCATTCTTTTCTGCTGCTCTGCGTGAAGCTTCAATATCCATATTTCATTATTCTTTCATTTTCGAGGAAGAATTGTTAATTAAGCTAATTGAAGCAGAATATTTTACCCTACGGGGTGTAATACTGAGAGCTATTCAAGGCAAAAGCATTTGGTAGTTTTTTGCTTAATCAAAAAAAGAGATGAAGTGCACACATTTTTGTAAATGCAAGATAAAATTCCCAGAATGTGAATCTTTCGGGGGGGGGGGGGGTGCGGGGGGGGAGAGGGTCAGGGCTGTTGCAGGGCATTGGCTTCCTATTTGATGGGGCAAGGCACAGTTTATTCTTTGTAAATGGCTGGCTTACTTTGGAGACAAATAGTAATTTTGTAGCATAGGGCCGGCCATATGTATCATTGAAATTTGCATTCGCAAAGGCCGAAATTCGCAGAATTTCGGCCTTTGCAAATGGGAATTTGCAAAATGATATGTATGAAGGAAAATCCAATGCAAAATAAGGAATCGCAAAATTTGTGATTCCTTATTTTGCGATTGCATTTAAGGAATCGCAAATTTTGCGATTCCTTAAATGCAATGTAAGAAGGCAAACAAATTTGCTAAATGGCCTCAAGGAATCGTAAATTACCACCAACTTCTAGTTGGTGGTAAATTGCGAATTCCTTGAAAACCCTGCACCCTTGAAATTATTCTCAATTTGCGATTAGCAAATTGCGAATTCACAAATTGAGAAAAAATTCTTATTCCTTCCAATGGGCCTCCTGGCCCATAGAAATGAATGGGAAAGTATTCCTTAATTGCGAATTCGCAATTAAGGAATATCAAGAAATCTCTAAAAAAAAATGCGTTTTTCTTGATACATACCATTTTGCGATTCTGAAATAGCGATTTCTTAAAAATCGCTATTACAGAATCGCAAATTGGTTCCTTGATACATTTGGCCCTTAGTTAACAGCTAGTACATCAATCCTGAGTGTACTCTTCCTGTTTTAATGTTGGTTGGACAGACAAAACTCTTTCTGTAACAAACGAGGCTAGGATAAGGAAATGCATGTGAATTATGTGTAATTTTAGTGTAGTAGATTAATGCATTCTACTGTGAAACCTGACCAGAACAACATGCCACAAGGATGAGGCTTTCCCCTGAAAGCTCCTGTCTGTTCGGAGCAGCTTTGGTTCGGGGTCTTGATGGGAGGCAGCCACATTTTGGTCTGTGAAGAAAGATGGAATTTATCATGGACACCTCGGAGCGGATAGAACAGGACATCCTATAAAAGTACATGCTCGACTGAAAAAGAGCTTCACCATTAAAAGAGCTTAACGCGTTTCTGTGGAACGTGACAAGAAAGAGTAGAGACGTCCTCAGAAGTACACGTTGCATCTAGGAACCTTATGTGGACATTACTCCGTCAGAGGTCACCCATCTTCAGCCATTATCCCTCGGCATTGTGAGTGACAGCGGTGCTTTATTACATGTGCATATCCACTTAAAAAGAAGTGCACTGCAGAGCCATCCATGGCTGCTGGGACAATATTTTAGTTTGTAAATGCTTTTTTTTCTTTCCATTATTATAGTCAGATTTGTGTGTTTAAATCATGTCTTCAAGTTACAGTATATTTTATTTGTACCAGCCAGAATCCTATTTTCCTTCGCAACCCACAAAAAAGTACAAACATAAGACTTCAATACCTGTTGTGGGTGCACTTGCCTGCTGGAAAGCCGCCTGCATTTGTAGTAAAACGATATATGCAATGGTCTTTTTCTCATTTACTTTTTTAACACACGCATATGGCTGCTCTGCTTAGGCATTGCCATGTCTTTTTTTTGTGGCTTATAACTGCACAGCAAAATTATCCTGGGCTCCATTACCAACGCCTGTTGGCTTCATTTCTGGTTATTTACATAAACGATTTAGGAAACAAAACTGTTGTCACTTGGTTGATCAGAGACACTCTTTGTCATTTGAAATTCATTCTGCCACTTTCTTCATAAACTATTTTTCAAAAACAGTTTATTTCACTAAGTTGTTCTGAACAGGATTCTGTATGTTGGGCTTGTAAAATGGAGCTGGGCATCACTTTAATGCAACCAGGGGCCTAGCAACCCGTTGTTCGGTAGGTGCCGTGGCACCAAGGCACGGAGGCCTGAGGAGTCCATTGGTAATTGATCAATGCTTTATTTTAATACCTAGCCAATAGTTGGGGCAGGTGGGGGAGTATGTTCATTGCTTGCCCTGGGGTCGGTGCCCCCCTGACTTTGCCACTAAGTGCAGTCTATGCGCTCGAGCAGTGCCACTGTGCATGTGGCAGTGGAGGGCCAATTTATGCGGCTAGGTTGACTGAGTAAATTATGCGGCAAGAGAGCCAAATTATGCAGCGTAATACGACACATGTTGCGATTATATTACTTCATTATTTTGTCATTTTTAAACTTGTTACCGCAGTTTGGGCATTGGTTGCACCTCAAGGGCCAGTGGCCTAACAGCTGGAGCAGTCGACCTCAAAGCTGGGGAACCGGGTTTGAGTCTCAGCAGGGATGCTCAACATCTTGTGATTCTGGGCAAATCACTTAATCTCCCCGTGCCTACCAAAATGAATGTGTCCATCTGTAACAAAAGTGGTGCTCATGTAAAAGGCTGTGATACCTTCGTGTCGAGTTTGCGCTATATAAAACTATTTTTTTAAAAAATGTCTTTGTTTTCAGTAACTTTTAAACTGTTTGAGCTTGAAACACATTTTTTTGTTAAAATCTGAAGATTTTGCAGAAGTTGATTGATTATGTGGCAAATGCGGCAAATCTATAATTATGCGGAAAACTCTGCAACCACACAATCGCATAATTCCAGTGGTCCGGCAGATGAGAAATGCCCGAGCTTTGCCCTGCAAGTGGGCCAGTGCTCGCTCCAGGAATGGAAAGAGATCCTGTGCTGGTGTGGCGGGGCTGGGGCGGATACCAGAGGGTGGTGGGATCGAGGATTAAACCTCCGAACAGCGGCGGTTCTTGCATGGGGGCGTTTGGGCGCCGCCCCCCCTGCTTTCTCGCCGTGCCAGAAGGCAGAACAATGGTAGTTATCATATTATATAACTACCATTGTTTCTGCCTTCTCGCACCCGAGAAAGCAGAACTTCCTGGTTAGAATTACTCGAGGGAAGGGGGGAGTGGCTTGGGGGAGTGGCTTGCCCATTGTTGTTAATACTGACTGTATGAGCAGCCTGAGGCCGCCCAAACATACAGTATTACCAACAGTGGGAAAGCCACTCCCCCAAGCCACTCCCCCCTGCCCTCGAGTAACTCTCCCTGTTCTCTCTGTATGCTGGAGCATACAGAGAGAAAATGACGTACCTGGGGCAGCCGGCCGCACCAATGAAAAAAGCGGCAGTGGAGAGGGAGGCTGCCTGCTGCGCCGCCTTCCTGATGACGTGCTGGTGCTGCCTGCAGGAATTGAAAGTGAGGACGGCGGGAATCGGGACGAAGTCTCTGCTGGACGGTAACAAGGTAAGTGTACTTAACTTATTTATATTTGTACAATCGGATCCGTTTTACCGTTTATGAACAGGGGTTTGCGATTATTTAACCTGCTTTGAACTAGGGCTGAGTGTATGAAGAACTGGTCAGTTTTTGTGTGCTTTTATTCCACTGCCTATCTCGCATTATTGGAACGTCAACAAATAGGAGGGAAATTAAGGCACTGTTTTAGTAGCGCATGTCTTGGGTCAAGAAAATATTGTTTGGTTGCCTTTCACCGCGCTCCTCCCACCAGAAAACTGAAATTGGTTTATATCAGCACGCACTAAACTAAACATTTTAGCGCGCCAATCACCGTCATTAATTGAGTTAAGATGGGCAGAGAGATAGGGAGGTGGTTATTGAAGCAAAAGTGGTAGCATGGAAGATCGGGAGCCCTGCCGCCTGATTTCTATTTCATTCAGACGTCAGTTTCAGGCAGTCTTTGGACCCAACCTCGGAAAAGCAGGAAAATAAACTCTTCAGTTTCTTGAAAAGACATGTCTGTGTAAATAGTGCGTCATTTGTTCCAGAGCAAGGTGCTTGTAGTTCGCCACCTACTTTTACTAAAGGCACTCTGCCAGGGATGCTAGTTAGGAGCAATAAAAGCGTTTTTTGTACCCCTCTGCATGACGTGGTCATCCTAATGAAAAAAAAGACTTTCACAGTTATAAACAATTATAATGAGGAAAGACTTTGAAGTGCAGTTGTCTCATGCAAACCACGCAGAAAGTGGACGTGTGCATACACGTGCATTCCATGTAACTTTAAACATTACACAGCACAGCATCTCCCACGGCAGCTGTAATCAATGGGTACAGAGTGCATTATGTACAACGTTATCTGCAGGTTGTTGTTGGAATCTATAAGATTGAAGCTTCATAGGGTAGCGTGTCATGCGACCTCATCCAAAACCCATGTAAATGTGTTCAGTTGGTCATGTGCCAGTCATTAGGGGTTCTTTATGGGTCTTCCTACTGCAGAGATCCGCCAGCAGGTGGATCCCTCAGTAAGTGTGGTCAGTGGATGCTGTAATGTGCTTCATTTTCTTGTGTTTTGCTTGGTCAACGCCCAGTTGGGCGCTGGGAATTATGGCCTTCCTCCATCACTTGGGCCTGTGTTGGTATGCCTGTAGTGTGAAGGTATGTATTGGTTGGGTTAGTTGAGCTCTGAGGATAGTCAGTGTGATTACAAAAATGGCGAGAAGGACCCCACAAACCCACCTTATAGCAGTCAGACTCACTTGCTAGGCTCACTAGCCACCGAGCACTCAGATCAAACTTTTACGCCCCACTACTTTCAAATGTCACCAGCCGCCACTGATCGTGAGGTACTCATCTTTAACTTGCAATTTCAAGAGCAGCCTATGTACTGTTAAATGAAGCGTAACATGTGCATCTGGCGATTGTTTTCAACCCTATTGTTTTAAATTAATGTAACTAAATCGATGGCATGGGTGGAAGCAGGAATGAAGCACGATGTGGAACAATTTTAAATGTTTTTAATTATTTCAAGACTACATATTCTAATTACTTTGATAAATATCCTTGCTTTCTTGAAATGTGGTTTAACTTGCACCATTTGGTCCTTTTTTTGTTGTTCTTCAAGATTTTCTTGGCGTGAGGATCCCGCAGTTCCCCTTTAGTCAATCAGGTTCGCTTGCGACACAACACACATTCAGACCTTTCCTTTACGCCCTTCCACTTTCAAATGTCACCAGCCGCCACTGCCTCCGAATGCCACATCCTGATACGAGGCGACCCTCCCCCTTAGAGACGGAACGCGGGTCCCTTCTCCCCTCCACCGGTGGCTCATTTGAAGTGCAAACACGGCCGCTGAAGTTTTATATCTGGCCTGTGAGTTATTTATACGTCGGCGCGCGTGCGGTTTGCATTCCAGCATCAGTCGAGCAGGGAGGAGGCCTCGGCTGCAGATGTCGCTGGCCGCCATCGCTGCATAGATGGGACAGTGAGCTGCATACACAGCAGGCCAGCAGAGCACAGGGTAGAGCAGATGGGGCGCCTTCGATCTGATGCATGCAATCCTGATACACCGAGCTCCCTGGGGAGCCAGTGCGGTCTGTAGTGTAACTCTACAAGAGGGTAGGATAATTATCGGCTTTTCCAGTGCATGTGAATCTTGCCTGGAGCTAACCAGGCATATAGGCACCACCAACGTGAAACTAAAGGACACTCGAGTGGCATTACCAAAACAAAGACTTGATTACTGCTAGTTACTAATGTGCTGTGGCCAGGGCTTTATGTGGGATGAAAAAACTGGAGGGTGTCTCAAAGGGGAGTGGCCAATATAAGTAAGGGCGTGGCTTAAAACACTTAAACTAAAAAATCGGTGCTTAGCATAGTGTGCCGCCCGACTTGAATTTTTCTGTTTCTGTCATTGCATCTAGATATACAACAAGTAACATCATACCTACAACAAGTCAGGACTATTGTCTTTGTCAATGGTTGTTTGCTGCATTAGATAAATAGGCAGCAACTATGGCTTGTATATAATATTGAAAATGCTTCCACTAGAGCCCTGGTGACACCAGGACAGTGTTGCTGCTCTGACTCTCTTTAAAGAATTTCCCTTCCCCTACAACGCTCACCTGGCATGACGTCATGCCGTAACTTCTCCACTATTGAGAAGAGAGCAGTGTGAGCAGCACACATCGATGTGCATGTTGTCACTGCAGTCCGGAAAAAAACGGACCATCTGTGCCAGGGCACAAAACAGAGCCCAAGAGAGACCCATTTCGAGGCCTCTTTTAAAAAACTGCCGGTGCTCAGACCCAGTGAGACCCAGCCCACTTAAAGCCCTGGCTGCAAACTGGGAGTAAAGAACACCAAGATAAAGAAAACATACTTTTACCAATTTAGTTTCCCTTCCTTTTTAGGTGGTGCCTAGTAGATAGTGCGTGTTGTGTGTGTTGTGAGGCATATTTTGGCTAATCGATAACATAGAGGGACTAGGTGCCTGTCCATTGCTTACTATTGGTTGGTTTTCCTGTCACTGTCATTTGCCTGATTCATAATCATGATCCAGTTTGTCAATCTTGTGTTTGTCCCTCCCATGGAGCATTGCCTCTTTACCATCTCTCTGACTGGGAGTGATATTGAGAGGTGTAAGTATGGCCTATATGTAGAGAGATTGAGAGGTAAAAGCAGGGTCTATGCAAGGTGAGACTGAGAGGTATAAGCATAGTCTATGCATAGTGAGATTGAAAGGTATAAGCATGGACTCTGCATAATGAGACTAAGAGCTGTAAGCATAGTGTCGTTGTAGAAACAGTTAGCTATATTTGTAGCAAGATTTCCGAGTTCTGTGTTAAAGTTACAGGTAGTGAGATTTGAGAGGTACAAGCATTGCCTGTGAGTAGTGAGGTATACAAGGTACTAGCATTAGCATGCTGTTCGTGTAGAGAGATTTGGGAGCTATTACATGAGCATGCAATATTTCTAGCAGGGTGTCAGTGATCGCTGCTGATGTCATTAACAATAATTTGCACTTAAGAATTGTTTATTGTGGCTTTGAATGCAGTAGAGAACTCTATGTGCTGTCAGATATGAGCGCCCTCGATAACTCTCTTCATTTAGTGACATATGATTGGCAGCTGGATTGTTGGCTAAAGATTTAGGGGAAGATTTATCATTAAGTTGAATCGCCCTTGCGCCACGCAAGGGGGCACAAGGGCGATGCAACTACAGTAGAGTCATATGAATGATAAGGCTTGGTAGGAGCAGAGCTCATGACTTGACGTGGGTGGGACAAGGGTGCTGGTGCTTGTAATAGATGCACGTAGGAACTGAGTGCTATGTACATAGTAGATTTGGGTGGAAACAAGTGTTCTGCTTGTAACCGATTTAGCTAGATGAAGAGCACCATGCTTGTAGTAGATGTTGTGTGGGGGCAGGGCACCATGCTTGTTGTAGATTCATTTGGAAGTAGGAGCTCTGCTTGTAGTACATTTCCTTGGATGAAGAGAGATCTGCTTGCAGCACCTTTGCTTGGATGAAAAGGGATCTAATAATAGTAGATTTGGGTTGATGAAGAGGGATCTGAATGTAGTAGATTTGGGTGGATGAAGACGGATCTTATTGTAGTAGATTTGGGTGGATGAAGAGGGATCTGATTGTAGTAGATTTCGGTGAATGAAGAGGGATCTGATTGTAGTAGATTTGGGTGGATGAAGAGAGATCTGATTGTAGTAGATTTCGGTGAATGAAGAGGGATCTGATTGTAGTAGATTTCGGTGAATGAAGAGGGATCTGATTGTAGTAGATTTGGGTGGATGAAGAGAGATCTGATTGTAGTAGATTTGGGTATATGAAGAGGGATCTGATTGTAGTAGATTTCGGTGAATGAAGAGGGATCTGATTGTAGTAGATTTGGGTGGATGAAGAGAGATCTGATTGTAGTAGATTTGGGTGTATGAAGAGGGATCTGATTGTAGTAGATTTCGGTGAATGAAGAGGGATCTGATTGTAGTAGATTTGGGTGGATGAAGAGAGATCTGATTGTAGTAGATTTGGGTGTATGAAGAGGGATCTGATTGTAGTAGATTTGGGTGGATGAAGAGGGATCTGATTGTAGTAGATTTGGGTGGATGAAGAGGGATCTGATTGTAGTAGATTTGGGTGGATGAAGAGAGATTTGATTGTAGTAGATTACGGTAGATAAAGAGGGATCTGATTGTAGTAGTTTTTGGGTGGATGAAGAGGGATCTGATTGTAGTAGATTTGGGTGGATGAAGAGAGGTTTGATTGTAGTAGATTACAGTAGATAAAGAGGGATATGATTGTAGTAGATTTGGGTGGATAAAGAGGGATCTGATTGTAGTAGATTTGGGTGGATAAAGAGAGATTTGATTGTAGTAGATTACGGTAGATAAAGAGGGATCTGATTGTAGTAGATTTGGGTGGATGAAGAGGGATCTGATTGAAGTAGATTTGGGTGGATGAAGAGGGATCTGATTTCAGTAGATTTGAGTGGATAAAGAGGGATCTGATTGTAATAGATTTTGGGTGGATGAAGAGGGATCTGATTGTAGTAGATTTGGGTGGATGAAGAGGGATCTGATTGTAGTAGATTTGGGTGGATGAAGAGGGATTTGATTGTAGTAGATTTGGGTGGATGAAGAGAGATTTGATTGTAGTAGATTACAGTAGATAAAGAGGGATCTGATTGTAGTAGATTTTGTGTGGATGAAGAGGGATCTGATTGTAGTAGATTTGGGTGGATGAAGAGGTATCTGATTGTAGTAGATTTGGGTGGATGAAGAGGGATCTGATTGTAGTAGATTGGGTGGATGAAGAGGGATTTGATTGTAGTACATTTGGGTGGATGAAGAGGGATTTGATTGTAGTAGATTACAGTAGATAAAGAGGGATCTGATTGTAGTAGATTCGGGTAGGAGCAGAATGTGGATCTTATAGTAGATGTGGGTGGGAGCAAATTACGTTCCTTTTAGCAGATTCGGGAGGAGCAGGAGCTATGGTTGTAGCAGTTGTAGTTGGATGAAGAGTGCCAGGCTTGTAGGAGATACTGGGTGCGATCAGAGTACCATACTTGTAGCAACTGTGACTCTCATCAGAACCCTCAACTGCTACGAGTAGGAGAGGATTTATTTACACTACAATGAGTAATATGTGAGCAGTTGGAGGAGCAACTACTACATCCCTTTCTGTGGTTAAATGATCGAGCCTTACAACCTAGTGTGAATGATTTACAACAGATCCCTTGACTCTTTAACCACAAGCAGTCAAATTTTGACCAACAAAAGGAAAAAATGGCCATATCTGCATATCTCATTTTGTCTTACATATCATAATATTCAAATATATAAACATATCACGGAAAATGTGTAACAGAGACTGCAACTTATCGGAGGAAGAGGGGAGTCTTTGGGTATGAGTTATTTGAGAATTGCAATTAATCACATTTTTGTTGTTGATTGCACGGTAAATGTTTCTTCCTTTAGAAAAAAACCTCTAACAACAAGCTTTAGGGCGAAGCTGTTATTTCTATTTTTACTTGCTCCAAGGACTAGTTAGTGCAGTTCTTTGCTGGTCATATGTTATTGGTCTATTTTGCGTGTCCTTGATGTATTTGTGACATTGTACATATTGTGTACTTACCAAGTCCCCCCGTTGCTGAATTTTTGCTCATTCTCTTTTATTGTGTTTTGTATGTGAAGACAGTATATAGATCAATATGAAACAAAAATAAATTGTAATAATCATCACCTCTGGACAGATGAAGTAAACCTTTGCCAGGATCAGGTCTGGCGGGACACATAATAAAGCTAACTAGAAAACCAAACCAACAGATGGGAGTCAGTAATGGGGAGGTAAACACCAAACATTATTGTTGATAAACAATAAGTGGATTGTCAGGTACTGGAAAAATCTCCCAGATAAAAAGGGAAGGGCCTAATGTCACAATTGGACCAGAGTATGACATACACTTTGTAATTCTCTGGTCACTAGAGTAGGGGTAATATCTACTAGACTGTTGGCTATTCTAGCAGCCTCATAAAATAATTTTAACCACTGGGAATAAAAACTTTGATTAAATGTATGACTTTCAAAACTGCCTGGGGCAGATTTTCACATGATTTTTATGTAAGTGTGACTCCCTAGGCTAAGCTGGTCATCTATTCTGTAAACATTTGCAGCCTTGAAAAAGTCTTGTAGACGAAACACGTGTCGGCTGTCTGTTTGGAAGATTTACTGTGGGGAACACGAAGACAATGTGAAGGAGAATAAAAGTCAGGAATACCTTTAAGAAAAACCCTTTAGTGACTCTTACTGTCGACATATCCTTGTCTTATGTAGCTTAAGTTTGTTGATGCAAAAAGAATGAGCTCTCATTGCTGAAGTGTTGCTTGAGTCGCTAAGTACAACAAGCATGTGACTTAATTCCCGCCTTGTAGCTTGAGTGTTTAGGCAAATGAAGCCCAGATCCCATCAGTGGGGTAGAGCTTGACTATCTAGGTACAGCAAGCATTTGTAATTGATTGTGACTTGTAGCTTGAGTCTGTAGACACAGTAAGCACATAGCTGCATGAGCGCGTAGCTTGAGTCTGAAGGCAGATGAAGGATGTTCCTTATCTTTGAGGCTTTGTGTGAGTCTCTAGGCACCACAAGGAAGCAGACTCTTAAGTGACATGTAAATTTAGTCTCTAGGCACAGCAAGCATGTTGACTCATAAGTGAGGTGTAGCTTAGGTCTGTGAGTTGGCATTCATGTGGCCCTATGATTGCAATGTAGCTTAGGTCAGTGAGTGCGCAATCATGAGGTCACTCCTTTGCTTACCTGGGCCCCTCTCTGTGGAATGCTCTTCCTCTACCACTCCGGAATGAAACCAGTTACACGCACTTTCGTAAGTTACTCAAAACCTGGTTGTTTAATCAGTAATTCCTTTCCTGCTCCTTCTCTGGCTTGGCACTAGGAAACCCTTTTTGGGTAGCTGCGTGCCCAATATAAATTTAAAAACATAACATGTGGACCTGTGAGTGGGGTGTAGCCTGAGTATCTGGGTACTGCAAGCATGAGACCTCTTACAAGTAGTGTAGATTGAGTCTGCAGTCACAGCAAGCATGTCGCTTCAAAGTTGGGGTGTCCCTTGCTTTGCAAGGTGTAGAGAGCAGTGTTACAGAAAGCATGTCCACATCTGGACATAAGCATTCCACTTAGAGAGACTCAACAGAGTACACATATTGTGATCAATGTATCATCAATTCATATGGGTGTCAGAGAATAATGCCCGGTGGCACAAACCTCCACCCACTTTTAAATGCAGCAGCCCTTATATTCTGAATAAACAAAAAAAATGTTATTCTTTCCAAAGTCCAAGACAATTAACATATTTCCCATTAAATCATCAATAGAGAGATTCCAAATATAATCAATTTACATAAGAAAAAGTAGACAGCCAACACCTGCTTCACAGACTAACTGCTTCGCCACAGCCTACATTCTGTATGATTAACAATGATCTATGGCAATACTTATTTGTTTAAGAAGTGCATTACTTTTAAGTCTAGTAAATATTCACTTTAGATGTTGTAAAAGGTTTGCGGATGCACTCGTTCAGTGTTATAATTTTGGTTCTCATCTATTGGTTGATAAGTTTCATGATGGGGATACTGCTGTTAATGAACACAACTCCCATCTGTTGTGAATACAGTGAAAAAAGTGTCATCAATATCATTCAGACAGTGCTTCTACTCATGACAGAGTTCTGTTCATTTTTAGATTTGGCTTACAGATATATTTATGTGTCACTAATGCCCCCTGTAATCTAAAATTAAAAATGATCATAAATAGAAATACATACATATCTTTTGGGTCAACCCTCTTTGCCCATTTGTCTTTTCAATTATCATTCACATCTTCCTTCTGCCCACCACAGCATACAGCAGAGGGTAATGGGTCAGCCCACTCTAGCCATTAGTCCCTTGCACTGTGCATGACTGCATTTTTCCTGATCCTTTCCACCTGACAAAGAAGTTTATGTCGGTGCCAGAGCTGGTAGTCCAATACTTTGTAACTACTGTTTTGTAATCATTTTTATTTTCAATTATTCGTGTATGTTTAAACAATGTCTTTAAGGTTCAGTAGCTTGAAGTCAATACACTTTTTTCCTTCAGTTCCTTTTTCCTATTTCCTTGTGATGTGCATCAAAGCTAAAAAAAGATTTCTAAACATGTTCCAAGTTCATATCCTTGCCAATAATACCCAGACAGATCTATAACATTTTTATCTGTAGTTTATTTTTCTTTAACATTGTTACAGTAGTACTCTTTAAAAAAATATATTATTGTGGGACATGCTTTTGTTCTGGAATGTTTGCCAATTGGCATGAAATACTATCATTCAGACCTTGCATGACCTTGCATGACCTTGCATGACCTTGGATGACCTTGGATGACCTTGGATGAGTCCACAGGTGTATTTGAGTCTCACCTTGCTTCTATTGGCTGTTTGGGTGTGTCTTCTACCTCCACTGAATTACATGAAGGGCAGTTTTAGATCAGAAATGAGTAGGCAAATGGCCGGTAGCGCTGGGGTGTGAGCACCGACAAAAACATCTCAAATCTTACCATCTAAAATGTAGTTGGATGGTCGTGGATACATTGGCTGCGTCCATTGGACAGTTGGAAGGCCTGAAAAGCAGCACCCTAGGGATGCACTCCTAAGCCTGGTTGCTGCAAGCTGTACAAGTAAGAGGTATTGCACAGCAGCGTAAAGAAGAGGTGATGGGGGATGGGGTAGAAGGGGTAGCTCTGTCTACGTCTGTGCCACTTGGATGGAGCCCTGTGATATTATTATGATTTCAACATGCATAGGGAGGAGGTTCTTTCAACCATTCCTCTATGCACAAATTAGTGCAGCACAACTGCTTACCTCAACCAATGCATGACCTTTCACCAGCCCGCCAGGGAACTCAGATCCAGATCACTTGCCTGTAGCTGCAACCCGTCGCAACCGCGGGACCAACAGCGGAGGCCACTCGTTCTCCCAAGCCAGGCAGTCAAGACCTGGAACGACCCTCCCTCTGCATCTCAAAGCCTCGTCATCGCTCCAGCAGTTCAGGAAGGACCTCAAAACTTGGATGTTCAACCAATAGGAGAACTAGCAGCACCACCGACAGCGCCTTGAGACCCTCACGGATAAAGCAGTCACGCTCTACAAATCCTGATTGATTGATTGATTGATTGACTATGGTTTAGGAATCTTATTTTGGGTCCTCATCCTGTGACAATTATACAACTGCCTTTTTCATTTCTGGAATTTCTCCAAAACAGCGCCCTCAACAGTTAGTCTGTTAAGACCCTGTCAGTGTGGTCTCAATGGGCAGCAATTCTGGGGTCAGAGAGAGGCACATTTTCCCCAAGTTTCTCTTTCATTGATTTTAAGGGCAAGCAAAATTATTATCTGCTGGTGAGGTTTTGCAAAGTTGACAATCTCCACAACCTCACAGTAAAAAATCCCAACCAAAAAATGTTTTCATGACCTTTTTTGTTGAACATTCTCTTGCAAAAAAAAGGGGTGTTGTCGTTTTGTTTTCCCACGATATTTTATAATTTGCTGAAGTTGGCAAAGTGTGTGAAATGGCTTCTAGAAATCATCTTCAAAATGACTCACAACCTTATTTCTTCCACTGCGCATGGCTCCTATTCAAAGTGGAGTTCTCAATGAGGTGACCCACGGGCACAAGTAATGTGGTTCCCTGTGTGTGTATCCGGTAGGCATGGGCGGAAAATCCGTTCCGCTCGCGGATTTTGCGGATTTTCGGGAAATCCGCAATCCGCGAGATTTGCGAATCTCCCGCAAAATCCGCAAATCCGCGAGCAGCGGATTTTGCTCGCACTGCTCGCACTGTTCGCGTGAGTTCGCGTGAGTTCGCGCCTCGCGAATAAGTGCAAAATTGCAGAAATACGATCTTAGCAAAACTGAAAGTAACTACTTACCAGGTTCAAAAGTTCAGGCTCATCATTAGTAGCCATTTCCTGTAGTGCTTCCTGAGGGGCCCCTCCAGAGTTCAGTTGCCAGTTGAAACTATTATGTGACCCTGCTCTGAACCTCAGAATAGTTACACATATGCCACAAAGGTCCTGAATTACAGCTAAGGGAGACAAGCAGGAGCCAGGCTGGAAGTTAAAATCCATTAATCAGCCCCTAATTCATTATTGTCAGTTGGGGCAGGGCAGGTGTTGTAACTAATTTTGCAACAATGAAAGCACTTAGCAAGTGCAAAAGATCACTAATCAGGGCGCACTAAGGAAGCAGGTGCCAGCTAAAAAAATATTCTGTGACACATTAATCAGCCCCAAATTAATTCAGGTCACTTGAGGCAGGGAAGGTGTGCTTTGCTTTGCCGAAAATAATGTACACTGGACAACCAGAGGGTGTGGTGATGAAACAGAGGGTGGCATGGGTGGGCCAGAGGGTGGCATGAGTAGTCAGAGAGTGGCAGTGGTGACAGAGAGTGGCAGTGATGAAGAAGAGTGTCCCAAACAGGCTGGACACGTAGAAACAACAAGTTCGCGAAACTTGCGACCCGACAGGTAAGTTCGCAATTTGCGAAAGTGTACAAAACCCTCGCGAACTGGCAGAAACACGGGCGAACACAAAAAAAAAATCCGCAAATTCGCGGGAATTCGCGGATTTTGCGGATTGCGAATCCGCAAATCCGCAAAATTCGCGAACGCGAGATCCGCAAAATTCGCTCATGCTTAGTATCCGGGCTCACTTCCTACCGAGTTCGGCAGTGATTGAAAGTGATTGCCTGTCGTACCATTTGCTTGCGGCCTTTTTTAGCAGCAGCCTCTCTGGCTATGTTTTCCACCTCAGTCCAGTTCTTACTGAACAGCAGTCCTCAGCTGCAACCTCTTGTCTTTCCCTGGCTCCCATGATACCACTGTAGAAATCCTTTCTCTTTTCCTCCTCTGTGATATCAGAAAACACTCCAAAATCGGAGTGTCACCATTCCTTAATTTGCACCGGTGGCTGCAGGTGCTGGATACCTGCATTGATATTTCCTGGACACAGATTTATTTTTCATCAGGAGACTTTAACCCACAGTGAGTGAGTTAAAGGCAGAAGGAGAATAAGAAATCATAGAAGCATAGTTACAACAGGAGGAAACAGGGATGAAAAAGAACCTCCAAGAGTGAGATAAATACACAGACGTGTAGGGTAGTGGAAGAAAGAGACAGGAGTTGGGATTAAAAGTAGACGGCCTCAGCGGCGGCCGGCACAGATAAGCGTGATGGGGCAGTGATGCAGGGCACGGAGGGGGGAGTCGACAGATTACGGAATATAGGTATTATTTATCTATTTTAATATACCTATTCCGTCGTCTGTTGTCCCCCCATCCCGTCCCACCCCGCCCCGTCCCACTGAGTTTACCTGTGCTGGCTGCCACTGGACAGCCTTGATATTCAGCAATCCCAGCATTTGTCAGCATTGGCACTTATTTTAGGTATTGCCCCAACCATCGAATTTAGCAATTTAAGTCACTTGTAAAATATTTTGGAATCTTACCAGGCTGGAAATTAGTAAAATCTATCTGGACCCAGATCTGGCAGTTTTTATTGACAGTCCTCCGAGAAATGTGCTGACTTTGTCCTGATGCAGTTTGCCAACCTGGGGCACATTAAGCCCCCACGCTTTGCCTGCCTTAGGTTGAGAGCAGCAGACAGCGGGGTAATCGAGGTCTCCAGCTCAATACAACACAAATGCCCCACTTCAAGAGCCATCAACTCAAATTTTTTTCCTAGTGTCATCCTAGCAGGGGTTTGCTGGACCTTAACACTTGGATGCTAATGCCATCAATAAAGCAAAGACAGTCAAACGTGTCACTTCACAGGTGCTTGAGATAAACTACTATTTGGGGCAGTTGTCCAAGCTCTGTGTGAAAGCATGCATTGTAAGAAGGTCGGATATAGCTGTCTGCAGCTGTAATTACCATGTAGATTACACTTACTAATAAGAATTTATGACTGCCCAGATGAACCCTTAAACAAACCTTAGACTTTCAAGTTACTCTCAAGTGATTGAGAAGAAAACATTAAGATTTTACACTTATCTCCTTCAGTTTATATGCAGGTACTTGATGCCAGTTTTAACTCACTGAGCTCTTTTTAGGTCTCGCCTGAGCCAGCGTGCATGCGTTGCTCTGCGAGGCTTCTGGTGAGGACTTTCAACTCGGAGCACACGTTTGTGCGTGTGCTTTTTGTTTTTTTTTATCAAACGCTATTGGCCTTTGCGTGCGTCTTTCTAAGAAAGACAGCACGCAATTGGCCAAAGGCGGGTGCATGTCCCGCTTCTCTCTCCCCTGGCCTAGGGAGCTCGGGAGCGAGCAGCAGTGTGGCCGGGTGCGAGCTGCATACTCACATTCCTCGCAGTGCGAGCTCACCGTGCTTGTTTAACCACAGGCGTCAATTAGGTATAGCCAGAGGCCACAGCAATCTGGCTTGTCGATGATGGAAAGCCCTTATTCACGCTGACCTGCGGGTCTTGAAGGCAGTGGTAGAAACAGAAGGAGGACTTGAGTAAGTTACTCTCCTTGTCATTCCGTCTGCCCTGCCCTTAAGCAGCAAATATGAGTCTGTTGAATAGCACCAGTGGTCATCCCGGTGATGTCATTGTTAGCTATAAAAGTGCACGTGATGTAACTTCTGCTCCCGGCATTTTAGAGCGTAAACGTTTATACTTTTAATAGCACCATGCCATTTTTCATGCACATTTTAAACTGGACATGGCAGCGCCAGAGGCATTAGATGGGGTTTCTTTTGATTGGTTTGCATCAGTAATTAAACATACTAAAAAAGCTGTGGTGGCTTGTTTTAGAGAACTTTAATTTTGGTAGTTGTTCTCATGAAACTCAGCTTGAACTCTGAGGCCCAAGAGACGTCACTGGAGAATCGTCCCTTTTTGCCCTATATTATCTTCAGAACAGAGGCTATGCTGACATTCCAAAGGGATCTTCCTCACAGAGCAAACGGGGTGTCTGCACAGTACTGCATCAAAACAACCATCAGATGAGCATCCTGTGAGTGTGAACTTCCCCACCTTCCCTTCGGCTTCCTGCCAGATTCTCACACCTGCGATTCCACATGACACCCAGCTCAATTACACAGCACAATTAGTTTCACTAGAAATCTGCATGCCATTAAAGGCTACATACTGGGGGTTAAGGTCCCCGCCCTTAAACCGCGCGCACATTAAATGAGGCACCTTCAACCGTTGTATTAGCCTGGAACTTAGGTAAATGTGCAGGTGGTGTCTGCGGGAGAGTACTGTACTGTTTATCACCTCCAATGAAGCTGGCCAGTGTTTAGATTCACTGCGGAATTACTAGACTTTATCAGCGGCGGTTCCACTATTCTCTTTAGAAGGGTGTCCAATGCCGGTCTCGGAAGGCTTGACCCATTCCACAATTTCAGTCTGACCAACCAATATAACTGATTTATTCTTAGATTCATTGTATCTAAGTAACGTTATGTGGATATCTGGAAAATATGTGCCTTGTACCTGGCCTTCCTGGACTTACGTTGGACGTCCCTCCGCTAACACTATTACAAAAATGCCCTTTTGTATTAGAGATTCGAGGTTGTGTGTTATACCTCTCAAAACCACAGTAGCATGAGATTTGTGAATGCCCCATCCCTCAGTGAGTGGTGCACTGGTGAGTGGGACCTCAATGGAAAGTCACCTAATGTAAATGCTTCTCTCCTTTCCTGTGACATCTAACTTTTAATATGTCCTATCGGCTTGTGTAGCACAAATATGCATTTGGTATCGGGCTCCGAAGCACTGAGATATCTGGGGAGTGTGCTCCTGCGTGGATGCGGACTTTGGTGCAGGTTAGAGTCTGAGTAGCAGAATACCTTCCTTCTTTTTTCTTATAATGACTCCCTAAACACTGTGCTAAAGAGGCTCTTACAATAAGTGCCTCTTTGTCCCAATGTTTCTGTCCCGTGTTTCGCTGTAACCGGCGTCATCTACTTCCTGTCCGAGTGTTATTCTTTTCTCATGTTACTGCACCCATTCCCTGCCCCAGATTCAGTTTCCTCGTGCCCATGTCAATATTTAGATACCGACCCAAGTGTCTGTGTTGTCCTTTCTCAGTTTCTATCCTGGAGCATCCTTCCCCGCCCATTATCCATGTACTGTGGTGTCCATATGAGGCAAATTTCCTAAATCACGACCAGGGCCGGACTGGCCATAGCGGGCACCGGGCAATCCCCCGGTGAGCCGCACGGGTGGGGGCCGGTTTTGGGCCCCTGGGGGGCGGTTTTTGTTACAGGGCCGTTTTTGCAAACTCGGCCTTGTACCATAATCGGCCGTAAACCGGCCCTGGCAAAGAGCTCGGCGGCACCTCCAAACCCCCCTCCAGTGGGGAGGAGGGCCGGCCGAGCGCTTTGCCAGGGCCGGTTGTAGTTCCCAGTCCGGCCCTGATCACGACAATTTTATACAGTGAATGCTACAAACGGGTCTGCCCTGATGTGCTTGAATAATAGATGGTATTGTACCTTACTCGTTTCATGGGCCTCTGAAGAATGAAAGGCTGAGCAGTTTCCGTCTGCATTTGAACTTGCAGTTTTAATAGATACTGTTGGCGCGCGGTCTCTGGTACTCATGTATCCTTGTAAAATGAAATGAATGGTAGGTAGCTCTTGCCCGTTTGACCTAATGACCTGTTGAGCGCCGTGGGGGCCCGCAGTCATCTGAGAAAACGAGCGCGGCGTGTTTCTGTTAAACTGCCACAGCGGGTGAAAATGTTGTATTTTTTGAAAATGGATTTTTTTTAAACATAGGTTGCAATTTGACTTTCTGACTGTAAATTAAGGCCTACATAGCCCGTAAATGTATCTTGGCTCCCAGGCTCTGACAATGAATGCCTCACAAGTTAATAAGGTGCTTTATACAGCGTATTCTGCCGTTCCAGCGACCTTAAAGCACTTCAGAAAAAATTTACAAATGTAATATGATGCCACAAATCTCTCCTTTTCCTCCACTGCTGGATTTAAAAAATGGATTATAAGAAGGAAAACAAGCATTGCCATGGCCAGTAGGTCTTTCCTTTGGAACCTTATAAGTGTTTAGCCATGCAACAGCTGATGTTATTGCACCAATGATATTGTCCTGCATAACTAAACACTTATAAGGTCCTAAATGCGAGACCTATTGGCTATGCCAATGCTTGTTCAAGGATGTGACCCGCAAGTAACACACAGATTTCTTCAACAAAAATAGTAACCCACTTAGCTAGCTGTCCACATAATACATACATTTTTGACCTGCATGTTATACTTTGGACTTTTCAGAAGCTACATTAACACCTTGCGTGCTGCCGTTGGCCGACGGGAGCACTACCTCGCTAGTGCTGCCGTCGGGCAACGGCCGACGCCGCCCCGCCCATTTTACAGAAGTGCCGCACTGCCGCAAAATCGCGTCCGCGGCAAAAGGGTTAACCCTCCATGCCATTTGATGATAAGCAAAACACAACAGATGTTCCCAGCAAGTGCATTGACCAGAGTTAATTTGCTGTTATAATGCCCAGCACATTGCTGTGAACATAACATTCTCTGCAGCGGGTTCATTTCCCTACAATATATTTTAAAAGGCGTCCTGAACCCTTTGACCCAGTTCCTGAGGCGGAAGCCGGGAACTGGAGGTACTTTGCGCATTTTAAATCTGTATTTGTGTGGAGTCACAATTTCGTCAATTGCTTTTTAAAATACAATTCTTCCTACCTACGTAGCGCTCGCTCTCACCCTTTCGCGCACAGCTGATGTCAATAGCTGCCTGGCGCCCTTCCTAGCTCGATCAGCCTGCCGCCGCCATCACCACCGGCGTGCACGCTGACTCCGCCCCTTTTCTGAGGCCACGCCCCCCGATCCTAGTATAAATACCGCTGATCCAATTGCGGTCACTAGAACCCTTTGACCCAGTTCCTGAGGCGGAAGCCGGGAACTGGAGGTACTTTGCGCATTTTAAATCTGTATTTGTGTGGTGTCACAATTTCGTCAATTGCTTTTTAAAATACAATTCTTCCTACCTACGTAGCGCTCGCTCTCACCCTTTCGCGCACAGCTGATGTCAATAGCTGCCTGGCGCCCTTCCTAGCTCGATCAGCCTGCCGCCGCCATCACCACCGGCGTGCACGCTGACTCCGCCCCTTTTCTGAGGCCACACCCCCCTCTGTCCCCTACAAATGTGTCTGTACAGGACGCGCAGCGGACGAGCGCAGCGGGAGCGCCGTTTGCGCGCCGAAGGCGCGCCTAAGGCAAGCCCGTCTGGGCCCGTCCGGGCCCAGACGGCCTTAGGCCTAGCCACTATGCCCAATCCACAAAATCGCATCTCATACTCCCGAGACGCACTGCTGGCCCGGAACCCGGAAAAACACCCCCAGTGCAAATACGTCCTCAAGGAAGACGCCCCCTACGTAGGATGCATCCTCTGCAATAAACCCGAGGAAACGGAACGCCAACAAGGACTTCGGCTTGGCCTTCTGAATTGCAGATCCTTAGTAAAGCACGCCCACGAAATTAACATCCTCGTCCAGGATTCGACGTTAGATTTACTGTTTCTGACTGAAACATGGCTGACCCCGCACAACGACTTCGATGTGGCCAATGCTACACCTCCCGGCTACCAAGTTTGTTCTCTAAATAGACCAGTCGGCAGAGGTGGCGGTCTAGCCATACTCTACAAAGACCATCTCAAATGTAGAATTGAATGTGGAACAGTTAAAGACTGCGAGAACTGCTACTTCACCATCCAGATCACACCATCTACCTCCCTTTCGGGACTGTTAGTGTACCAGCCACTAGGCTCCCTAGGCGAATTCACCAGCACTCTAATGGACCACATCTTACTCAAAACTATCTCAGTCTCTAACTTTCTCCTCCTAGGGGACCTTAACATGCACTTTCTGGATCCCACAGACAATGCAGCAGCTAATCTGCTTGCCGACCTCACCACAGCCGACCTCCATCTGCAAAACCCCAAAGCCACCCATGAGAAAGGGCAACTCCTGGACCCTATCTTCTCCAATATCAAGAACCTAATCGCCCAGGACCCCACTCCCCTACCCTGGACAGACCATATGCTGATCCTTATGCACTGGTCACTCGAAACGACACCAGCGCTCAAACAAAAAACAAGGATACAAGCCAGACGATGGCACAAGCTAGTACCAGAGGAATGGGAGGCCAAACTACGTGAAACCTTCGCTCCTCTATCCACGGACCCAAACACCGCGGACAGAGAATTTACGGATTGGCTAGTCCGACCCTTAGACAGCTTCATCCAACTGACCAGCACTCTAAAACACGTAAAAAGAATTAACCCCGCTCCCTGGTACACACCAGCCCTCATTGCCCTTAAAAAAGAATGCAAAAAGTCAGAACGAACTTGGAGGAGAAACAAGTCAATAGAAGAGAAAAATGCTTACCAATCCTCCATGAAAGCATATAAACGAGCCCTACTAGACGCCAAAAGGGCCTACTACGAGGAAAGAATAAAAGGCTCCTCCTGTTCAACCAAGGAGACTTTCTCCATCCTCAAAGAACTCCTCCACATCCCGGACCCCCCACAGAAACCCATGGACCCCAAAGCAGCGGAGGAAAAATGCGTCAGGCTGGCCTCCTTCTTCGACGAAAAAATTAAAAAAATCCTTACCTCCCTCCCTGCCGCCAACTCAGACTCCATAGAAAGAGCCAAGGAGCAGTTGCCCCCTCCCGACAAGCCCTTGCTAGAGTCACTTGGCCCGGTTACACAAGAAGAAGTAAGGGCCACTCTCACGTCAACCAAGAGCGGAGCCCCTAGCGACCCAGTCCCCATACGATTCGCAAAAAACATCCTGCAGACCATAGTTCCTCAATTGACAGCCCTCATTAACATCTCGCTGGAACAGGGAGAGGTCCCCTCAAACTGGAAGGAGGCTGTCGTCAAAGCGCTTCTCAAGAAACCGTCTCTTGACCCGGCAGACCTTTCCAACTATAGACCCATCTCTCTCCTCCCTTGGATAGGTAAAGTTGCAGAAAAACTCGTGAACAAAAAACTGTCACACTACTTAGTGTCAAACCAACTCCTCAACGACTCACAGACAGGTTTTAGACCAGGTCAGGGCACGGACACTGCTCTCCTCGCAGCAGTAGAAAAAACCAGGGAAATCATCGATACAGGAGGATCAGTGGCAGTGGTCCTCCTAGACCTAAGCGCGGCCTTTGACACGGTCAGTCACCAGGTCTTGACCCAACGCCTTGAGAACATTGGGGTTAAAGACACAGCGCTGAAATGGCTCTCGTCCTTTCTCTCCCGACGCTCCTACCAAGTATGGGAAGGCAAAAGCCGCTCCCCCCCCATCCCCCTCCAGTGCGGCGTGCCTCAGGGCTCATCCCTGAGCCCCACGTTGTTTAACGTTTACATGGCCCCGCTGGAGGAACTTGTCTCACCCTTCGGAGTCACTATCGTTAGCTATGCTGACGATACACAACTGGTGGTGACACTCTCCCACCCCAAGCTAGAGCCCTCCAATCTCCACGACTGCCTCTCCAACGTACATCAGTGGATGAGTGACTCCACTCTGAAATTAAACGGCTCCAAAACGGAGATCCTACTCCTAGGACATAAAACCACGAACCTCCCCTCCAACATCTGGCCAGCCTGTAAGGGTGAACCCCCTACCCCCAAGAAGGAGGTCAAGAGTCTCGGAGTGTGGCTGGAGACCGACCTTACCTTCAGGACACAGGCAAGAAAGACGGCCGGCATCTGCTACGGTCTACTCAAATCTTGCAGGAAGGTAATCCCGCTACTGCCTTTCCAGTCGCGTCTCATGCTGATCCAAGGCCTTATTTTATCCAGGCTGGACTACAGCAATGCCATTTACCTAGGCTCCCCAGAATCTACTCTTCAAACTCTGCAAAAAGCTCAAAATGCCGCAGCCCGACTCCTAACGAACACCCCGGCTAGATCATCTGCGAAGCCCGCACTTAGGAAGCTGCACTGGCTCCCTATCAGGGAAAGGGTCACTTTCAAGGCCCTCTGTCTTGCCCACAAGGTACTCCATAACACCGGCCCCCCCATACTAAAGAACTGGATCACCCCTTACAGACCCACGAGAGCGCTTCGCTCGGAGCACGGAAACCTCATCACGATCCCCAAGGTGAAAAAGGCCCGCATAGGTGGCCGCCGCTTCTCGGTCAACACAGGAAACAAATGGAATACACTCCCTCTGAGCCTCAGAGTAGAACCCAACCTCCTTCGGTTCAGGAAAGCCCTCAAAACCCTATTCTTCCCCTAAACTGTCATTTCTCCCGACCACTCCCCTCTGCGAGCAAAAGGTTCAGCGCTGGGATACCCACTGGGTGACTACGCGCTCTATAAAACCAAAAAAAAAAATAAAAAAAAATGTGTGGCCAATTAAGGAAGCTAGAACAGATTTACTTTCACATTTGTCTCTGTTGCTAAATTCTTTGGAACAGAGTTTAAAAGAAAAAAAAGAGCCTGTTGAGTATCAGACTTCACCCCTTTTAACTGCACCTGCAGGACTCCCCCCTCTTTCTCTGCCACCCCCTCACCCACAAATTATAGGACCCTGGAGCAGGCGGGCAACCAGAGCCAAATTTCCACCAGTAGATTGTAGACTGTCTCTCCATAACTCACAATAGACGTCTCTACCCTGATAGCATTAAAATTATCTCAAACACTCATAATTCACAATACACAGTGATATTGTGTTTATTCATGTAGCCCCGCTGTGGGTAGCGGGTCACCTAAGCCTCCATAGATTAGCTTAGACTGAGCACACATAGATCAGAGGTGTCCAACAATGGTCCAGGCAGCCCCGGCCGGTAGTGGGAGTTTCTGCCGGGTGGTGACGTGTGGAGGGGGAGGGACAGGGTGGGGGGTAGTAATGTATGGATTACGGACTTTAACATGTAAGTAAACATATAAATAAATAAAACAAATTTCGTTGCGTGCACTGCATCACCAAATGCAATGCAGTGCGCGCAACGAAATTCGTTTTATTTATTTATATGTTTACTTACCTTTTAAGATCCGAAATCCATCTTAAATGCAACTCACTTACCTACTCAGCGATTCTCTTGATAATCTGGCATGATTCTGTCGTCATGGACCTGTGTTGGTCACCCTTGCCGCAAGTGCTAGATATCCTTATGGCTGGCAGAGGCTAGCTGGAAGCGGCTCTTAAGCAAGATTTTACTTGCAGTGTTACTGGCCGCGCTGAGCCTACCATGTGCATACCCCAAGAATGTATGACATTACAAACAGCATGTTTTGCTGCCCTAATAATATGTGAGCCATAAACACTTCACAAAATGGCCGCTGTCTGACAATGCGCTCTAAAGGAAGCGCTCGCCCGTGGAGCGGAAATGTGCCAGGTATTCTGATCACAGCTCTGCTACGCTGCCACGTTCTCCAAGGCTCCAGGAGCTCAGACAGAAGCCTTCATTCCCACCTGACACAAAGCGAGAGCAGCCCACTGAGAATCCGCGCGGGGAGGGAGGAGCGCGGCTGTCGCTCAGTCTGGTAAGGGCTCAGGAGCCGCCAAGGCCTGCTCTGCTGGTCAGCATGAATAGGAAGACAGCCAGGCAGAAGTGACAAGAGCCGCTTAGTCAGCCAAGGACGTCTGTGGGCAAGTCCCGCGCTCAGCTGGCGCAAGGGCCAAGCCAGGGACAGTAGGATGCATGCGACTTTGGCACTGGTACTGCCATTTATTTTGTGACCACTGGTGGTGGTGATGATAATAATTAACATCTTTATTATTATTGTTATTATTATTATAATACAATGAGATCTGTATTCTCTGTATAAACGCCTGTCTCTAATTTATTTATAATCGGTGACTTGTGATTTACCCAGTCGCCGAAAAATAGGTCAGAACTTGACTGCAATAACTTATAATACATGGGTCAGATCCAGCAGTTGAGGTGAGAGGCAGTTCAGGTCACGGGGCATAACTGAAGCAGCTGTTTAAAGCAACAACCTGAACATTGCTTTTCTTTCTTCTGCCCTATTTTAGGAGCTTACAGTGACAAGCAGAGAGAATATGTTTCCTTTTTCACTCCTCAGATTAAGAAAAACTGAAATCATTCTGCACGTTTCTTTCTATACATTGTGAGCTACTGCAGCTGGTTTTTAAAGATCTAACAGGAATTAAACTGCTTATAATATCTGTTTGCAACAAATATCTAACATGTTTTTGATATGTTTATTTTTGCACTAGAGTTTTTATTTGTATTCTTCATGATTGCAAACATGCTCGATCTTTCATATGAAATCCCTACGCACCAAGGTTTTTAGTGGTTTGTGAGAAATGTGTGACCGTGCATTATATGGGCTAAAGTACCCCCTGGCAAATATGATATGGATATTGCAAGTCATCTCAAAGTTCCATAACCTTAAAAAGGAGCTTGGCCTTAGACCTTGTTCTCCTATATGGTTATGGAACTCCTCAGTGACTTACAATATCCTCATAATGTATGGCAGGGGGTACATTATCCTATTTATTATGATGATGGTTAAAATTATTATCACAATAATACCACTCCTACTACTACTGCTACTACTACTACTACTAATAATAATAATATTATTAATATTAACCTGTTTTTCTATATAGCACCACATACTGTGCTCCTGCCCTTAGATGCTGTAAATAGCAGTTGTTACCTGTACCCAATGTTGGTCTTCAGGTCACTGATCTCAGGAGGGTGAAAGACTGAGTCTGTCTATCTATTACTCTAACCCATGACCTCGGGCTTTATGATATACTCTTTTCATAAGCAAAACACAAAAGGGTTGAGGCAAACTACTGCACGTGTTAATATAAGTGGCTTTATGGTGCTCAAGAATCCAGGAAGTACAACCCCATTTACTTCCAATTGGGCAAAAGCTCAAAACAAAAATGAGAAAAAATTGGAATCCGCACCCATCAAGAAATAACATAGCTTTCCTTTTACATTGAGTCCGTCCAAGAAAGTAATATAGAAAGCAGGTCCAGAATCCACCGATGATCGGAATATTTTCTTTATTAGTTAATCCAAACACTTAAAATCCTAGTACAAAAGTGATTCCCTTTTAGCCAACGCGTTTCATCTCAGTCGAGACTTCTTCAGGGCTCAAAAAATCAGCGTTTGATCGTTTCTAAAATGTCACTCTTAGTAAGATAAAGTTCAACGAAAAACAGCAGTTACATTTCTGTCATTTCTGTCGTGTTCACGATAAGCTTATGATAACGAATACGGGCGTGGTGGCCAGCAGCAAAATCAGCATCTGTGTTCGTGAAAGATGATATACTCTTTTGCAGTTAAATCTGGCATAGAAGCAGCACTTTATAATGCAAATACGTGCTTTACGATGTATGTTTTTTCATATTTTAATCACTTTTTGTCCATCCACCAGTCACCACAAAGCTTTGAATGTTTAGGCAATGCATGAACCTACCTTTAATAATTAATGCATAAAATAATGCATGCGCCAATAAAATGCTATCCTATCTGCAGTGTTATAAAGCAAATCAAGGACTGCAGATGTTGGTGTAAGGTGCTGTTGCAGATGTTGGTGTAAGGTGCTGTTGCAGATGTTGGTGTAAGCAGCAGTGCGTTGCTGGATGCTGATATCCTTTGTGTTTGGAATTCATCATGTTAATATTAGTGACAATGCATCATCTTAAAATAAAGTCCAGGTAACCTTGATCAGTACGATTAAAAAGGGCTGTTTTCAAGGAGTAAACCCCATGTTCAGTGTTTAATGTGATAATGTGTTGATGCTAATGCTCTGTGAACTAAGAGGTAGCCTGAGAGACAGGGCTTTAAGTGGGATGAAAAAACTGGGGGTCTCTCAAAGGGGTGTGGTCAATGTAATTAAGGGCATGGCTTAAAAACACGCAAGCTAAAAATCTGTGTTTAGCACTGTGGGCTGCCAGACTTGTATTTTGCTGTTCATGTCCAGATATATTATACAACAAGTCACATCATACCTACAAGTCAGGACTATTGGCTTTGTCAATGGTTGAGAGTTGCATAAGATAAATAAGCAGTAACTATGGCTTGTATATAATATTGAAAGCACTTCCACTTAAAGCCCTGGTGGTGACACCACGACAATGTTGCTGCTCGCTCCTGAGATTCAAAAAGAGAAGGGAAATCCAGAGAGAAAATTACTGTCTTTAACTCCTCCCATGAGCCACGGTGCTCGTGTGCTCATGACGAGCTGTGCTCGTCATGGCCGTTAGAACGCTCACACACGGGGATAATTCCCCTGCTGTGCTGAGCGTTCTACGGAAACGGGTGTGGCCGTGACGAGCTCAGCTCGTCATGAGCATACGAGCACTGTGGCGCATGACGAGCTGAGCTCGTCATGAGCACCGGAGCGCTGTGCGCGCCCTCCCACCCCCAGCACAGCGGGGTAATAACCCCCGAAGTAAAAGGGTTAAAGGATTTCCCTTCCCCTACAACGCTCGCCACGCGCACATCGATGTGCCTGCTGTAACTGCAGTCCAGAAAAAAAAAAGCACCGGCTGTGCGAGGGCACAAAACAGAGCTCGATAGAGACCCGTTTTGAGGCCCCCTAAAAAAACTGCTAGTGCTCAGACTCAGTGGGACCCGGCCCACTTAAAGCC
This sequence comes from Lissotriton vulgaris, assembly GCF_964263255.1. Classification (NCBI taxonomy): domain Eukaryota; kingdom Metazoa; phylum Chordata; class Amphibia; order Caudata; family Salamandridae; genus Lissotriton; species Lissotriton vulgaris. The sequence goes on along the minus strand of NC_141698.1, from coordinate 1,059,518,563 downwards.
CTGCTGAGAGATGTATGTGTTTTACACCCTCCAACCCCCACCATATTCTCATCACACAGGCAAGTTTCTTGTCTTCTAAAGGTGCCTGAAACTGCATCAAACCGTGAGCAGGTCTGCACAGGGTAAATAATGTCAAGTTCTTGGCCTACCCATGGGATCCGAGCACACATTATTGGTGGGGTTTGGGCCTCAGGGGCCCTCGTCACCTCTTCCATTGACCCCAGTTACCCCTTAAACCCCATGACCACCTCTCCAGTCTATCTGCAGTGCCAGATGTTCTCTTCCCAGCACAGCTGTCAGCTGCCTCTTAAGTGGTCTGTGGTTCCACTTGCCATGAAGGCAGCTCTCTGATGGGGCTGGAGCTGGGACTGTTCCCGATCTCCTGGCGCTCACATTACAGCCTTCCCTAAGCTTGGGGATAACTGCAGGAGGGACGAGTTAATAGCATGTGAGATTACATCTAATCTGACTAAATGCCATCTAATATCACTTATGCTGTGTACAATGCACAAAATCTGTTCGGGAGCATTCCCAGGGCCTCTCCAGGAAGCGCATCGAGCTCGGCAGCTGTGTAAGTGCAAGCAGGGGACCAGTGGGGGCAGTCCGGAATCCAGACAGATGAGAAACATCTCCTGGGACAATCAGGCATCCCGGCACCTAAAAAAAAACTCCTGGGACAGGCAGGCATCCAGGCACGTAAAAAAAACACCAAACTCCTGGGACAGGCAGGCATCCAGGCACGTAAAAAACCACTCCTGGGACAGGCAGGCATCCAGGCACGTAAAAAAAACCCACCAAACTCCTGGGACAGGCAGGCATCCAGGCACATAAAAAACCACTCCTGGGACAGGCAGGCATCCAGGCACGTAAAAAAAAACCACCAAACTCCTGGGACAGGCAGGCATCCAGGCACGTAAAAAACCACTCCTGGGACAGGCAGGCATCCAGGCACGTAAAAAAAACCACCAAACTCCTGGGACAGGCAGGCATCCAGGCACGTAAAAAAACTTCCTGAGACAGTCAGGCATTCAGGTATATAAACAAACACCAACCGTCTGGGACAGGCAGGCATCCAGGCACATAAAAAACACCAACCCCCTGGGACAGGCAGCATCCAGGTACATAAAAAAACACCAAACCCCTCGGACAGGCAGGCACCCAGGCACGTAAGAAAACTCCTGGGACAGTCAGGCATCCAGGCACGTAAAAATACACTCCTGGGATAGTCAGGCATCCAGGCACGCCAAAAAAACACCAAACCCCTGGGACAGGCAGGTATCAAGGCACGCCAAAAAAACACAAACTCCTGGACGAGGAGGCTTGTCAGGACATTATTTGTGTTTGGACGTTTGTCCTTATTTGATGTCAACTGTACAGCTGCGTAAAACCACAATGCCAAACCAGGAAAAAAGAATCATACTTACATTTACAATACAATTTTCAGGATAAATAAACAAAAAGCATCATAAAACACCAAATGTGTCCCAAAACTCTCAACATACTTGGTCAGTTCTTCATGCTTACAAGCTTTTCATGGGGCACATATTGCACTCGGTGTAAAATAAGGGCTTTGCTTAGCGTCTTGTGGGGCGGGACATTCACTAAAAGTGGCAGGCGTCCTGACTACCCTTTTCACCCTTTGGCATACATGTACTCCAAAGATGGCGGATCGGGCATCCACCACCTGCTCCACAACCGCCCAACTCTAAATAAGACCCAATAGGCAAATGGGTCCCTCCATCACAAACACAGCAGATGTCTGAGCCGCCTTATTACAAGTGTATTATAGTCAATGGGGCTTGCACTACACCGGATGGCCCATCAGCCATGATTGTGACATGGACGGCCCATCAGCCATGTTTGTGACATGGACGGCCCATCAGCCATGTTTGAGACATGGACGGTCCATCAGCCATGTTTGTGACATGGATGGCCCATCAGCCATGTTTGTGACCTGGATGGCCCATCAGCCATGTTTGTGACATGGACGGCCCATCAGCCATGTTTGTGACATGGACGGCCCATCAGCCATGTTTATAACATGGACGGCCCATCAGCCATGTTTATAACATGGACGGCCCATCAGCCATGTTTGTGACATGGACGGTCCATCAGCCATGTTTGTGACATGGGTGGTCCATCATCCATGTTTGTGACATGGACGGCCCATCAGCCATGTTTGTGACATGGACGGCCCATCAGCCATGTTTGAGACATGGACGGCCCATCAGCCATGTTTGAGACATGGACGGTCCATCAGCCATGTTTGTGACATGTCCCAGTCTGCCAAGTCCTAAATAAGGCTGTATGTCTTAAAAACGATATTATATACATTAAACAGCCTTACCTTTACATCTTCAAACTGAGCAGTCCAATAAAATACTCTCGAGTGACTCATTTTTCAAGGTGTCTCATATTAAGAGGTGTACGGGGTTTTCACCCCAGGTAAAAGTAGTAACGTTTGCCCCTTTTCCTTCTTACATGCAAAGCTTTTTACGCATTGTAAGGTAGTTTATACCGCAGTGATATCATTTTCCCTCTGAATGAAACAAGCAACACTGAAAAATGTATACACTATATTTCTCAGCGCGTTTAATTTTTTCAAAGCTTTTCTTTGCACATTGGCACATGCTTGGAGAGTATTTCTGCGCATGTTTCCCTTTTGCAGAGTTTTAATGCACAGTGCCCTTGCCCAGGAAAAGAACACTGTTTTCATCCATGTATATATCATACAGGTACATTTTGTTAACGTTAAATGAGGATGATGAATGCAACATTACATTGCAACATTACATGCTGTAAAAGTCACAATGTTCACACTTAAGTGTCAAAGAGAAGAGCTCTGCAGCCTTCAAAGAGTTTCACGTGTGCATCTTGGTTCAATGCTTGGCATGTTCCGCTGCATTCCTCTGCACCTCTCTTGGCATTAAGATGGAGCGCAGATATTTCATGTGCCAAAGAGGTGGGTTTTGAAGGTCCATGGCGACATCCACCAACCAGGAGCAACCTGGTGCATTGATGGAAATAAAAGTTAGAATTTTTAAAACCCCAAAGTTTCATGGCACCCTTTTAAATTCCCTCTAGTGGGGGGTTCGTATAGCTGTGTTTGTATAAAAAAGAACGGTGTACTTCGTTGGTTCTAATTCCCACAATTTGGTCTGTTCAATGGTGGGGGCAGTGGAATCGCCTGGGCAGGACTCTATAATAGGCAGCTTTCTCTTCATCACAAAAATTACAGCTGAGTTGTCTTTATTTGGCTGTAGGCCAGGATGGACCCTAAGGCTTTCTTTAACCCTTCTTGAAATAAGACTTTGATGTGGATGCCACCTGCATACTCCTGGCATGAAGGCAGTGCTGGCATTGAGCTGCACTGCCCAGACACTGCCCCTTTGATTATGACAACATTCTGCTCTATGGTGCAATGGATCTGGGGGTACTCTTTACCAGCCCAAATCAAGTTCTTTGGAGCTGGAAGGAGACGAAAAACAGGGCCGGACAGAGGAACCTAAATCAGCCCTGGCAAAAAATGCTCAAACCAGCCTACTCCCTTTGTCTCCTCGCATAGTCGGTCTCTTTCCATCCATTCCTTCTGCCCTTTTCTTTCTTCTCCTTCTCTGATCGCTTTCTCCATTTCACTTTCTCTTGGAGCTGCACAAAGTGGCAGAGGCCCTGGGCTTCCAAAACCGACCTCTGAGGGCTCCAGCCCACCAGGGAAATGCCAGGTGGTATAACTGGCCTGTCTGGCCTTGGCAGGAGTGTGATCAGGCAGCACTGTCTACAAGAGGTGATCCAACTTCTGCAGTAGTTTTGCCCTTGGGATAGCCAGGGTGGGGTTCCTGTTGATTACAAATACAAGATGATGGCCGCGAGGTATCAATCAATCTTCCATGAGGACAAACTTTTTTCATGTATATATAAACAGTTGTCTAACTTCATGTCTGATCATCGAAACAAAACATAATAATGTGAATATCTCTGGATGCACAGTGCTAGAATCAGCATAGTGCAGATGTAAATTGTGGGCAGGGGCACTTAACATTTCCAATGATCCATGCAGGACTACAAGTCCCAGAATTCAAAGAAAAGACGACCAAAATAACTACCCATCGCTGACTTGGGATTGCACGAGAGCTGTGAAGTATGAACACTTACAGCGGGTTTGTTTAAAAAAGGGACTTTCAATAGGTCGTGTCTTCTACAGTCACTTTGAAATGTGACATTTATTTGTAAATATTTGTAGAATTTGGTGCATATTGGATTATGCCAAGTGGCAACAAGATTCGGCAAAGCCATTAGAGCTGGCGCTGGCCGCCAATCTTTTAGCTTGTCAATGCTTGTTTTGTTTTCTGATGGTTTTCGCAAACCTTTTTTGTTGAGGTGGTTGTCAGGCCCACATCAATCTGAAATAAAAACATTGGCTAAAAACAGAAAAAATGTTTGTCTCAAAATGCACACATTGACATAGTTGTCCCTGGTACTCAAGGTAACTACTTTGTGGATGTGCTCCTCGTGAAAGGGCAGAATGCCGTCACTCACAGAGCAGTTAGCCAGCAGCTGAAGTGGACTGACCCAGTTCCATGAGCTGCATGCGCTCGTGGGGAGAAAGACAACGTGAATGGCAAGATAACCAGGGCACAAGTCCTAAAAAAACAGAAGTGGGGGGACGCCGACGTCACAACAGGAAGTGACGTCACGAAAGGTGGCTTGCACTCAGTTGCAGTTTATAGTTATCGAGCTCCCGGTAAAATAAGTGGGGGGACGCCGTCTACCCGTGTGGTACCCCGACTCAAGCCATGAAAAAGACCAAAGCGTTGGCTAATGTCAGACCTAAAAATTGCCACGATGTTCCTACTGGTAAGAGAATGCAGCACGGGAACATGGATAGTTCACATCACTGGTGTATCAACCTGTTGTATATTGATTCTTCTTGTAATATGGCTGACAGTAGTCATTAGCCCTTCTCAGCTTCCCAGAATACCTGTGAGTGTTCTAATCTGTACCAGAGTGTTCTACCAGTGTCAGTTGATGGTCTGGTCAGCTGGCGAGGTTTTGTACTCAGCTGTATCCTACAATAAATCTACATGTAATCAACTAGAAGTATCCTGTCATCTATCTCAACATATTTACAACATTTTGGCGACGAGGGTGGGATACGAACCCACACGTGCAAAGCACAATCTATTTCAACATATGTACAACGCAACCCTGCTGATGAGTGTTTTAATACTAACAAAGTCATAATATAATGGGTTCCTGAACCACATCTTGTTTTGGGAGCCCTTCAGTTGTTGGCATCTTGATCTATTGGCTTCCTTTGCCACGCTCCAGCCCTGTCCACCAGGCCCCAGAGGCGCTGCCTAAGAGTATTTTGCGTTACATTTCCAGCACTGCACCCTGAAATTATATTCAAGAGTCGACAAAGAAGCACATTTGTGCTGCTGCAAAGTGCATGACGTACTGTTTAAACCTTTCGGATTTAATAGACTTTGAAAGAATTTTAAAATAAACTGGCTTAAAAAATCTGGCAAAATAAGTATGTTTCAGGCGCTTCTATATAAAAGGAGAAATGTTTCCAGATGACAAATTTTCCTGGTGCGAAGTTTCCAAGCGTTGCCGGGGCCGGGGAACGATAGTGAACTGAAGTTAGTGAACTGAAGCTTCCCAGGAACGTAGACCCCCCCCCCCCCTCCCCCCTCTTCCCCCAGCATTCCAGGGGGGCCCAACCACTGAGGGGGTGGGGGACACACTTTAGCTCAATCTCAAATTCTCAATGAATATCTCTGAACTGTCTGAGACTCGGGGAGTCCTTCACACATTCTGGGGTGAGGCGCATCTGTTTGCCTCGCGCCACTGCAGACACCCCGTGAAACTGGAAGCACAGAACCAGTACTGCAGCCCACCCCAGAAGCAGTGCATAAAGAGATGACGCAGCAGGGTTCTGTGCCGCGCCAGGGTTATTCCGGGTCACTCGCGGCTGCTTCCTCTTCCCTGCCTCTCTCGCGCACAAGCGCATTTCCGCATCCTGTCCTGTTCCATTCCAACTCACGCGCTGCGTTTGGCACTTGTAATCAAATCCTGTACAGGAAAATACAGATTTACTGACTTTGCAAAACAATCCGCAAAGGCCTTTAGAGTCTTGCCTGCAGACATTCTGAAGCATTTCACTCCGCAGATTTCCACAGTATTCTTGGCTGACGTTCAAATTGTTGTGAAAAAACCGGACACGTAGTTGTTCATGTCTTTTTCTACCTCATTCGTAGGAACTTAAAACTAGGTTCACGGAGCAACAGAGTAGCACATTCCAGTCAGGTTCTCAGGCTACCCACGATGAATATGTATGAGGGTAATTTACATATTATGCATTTGAGTTGAGACTATTTGCATATTTATTGGTCATTCTGAACACAAGAATGGGCTTCCCTATTGATGGCTTGACGGGCTTGGCCTTAAATTAAATACACTTTTTTTAGAGATGTCGTCCACGTCGAAACATGCATTTATCACCCCAAGTATCCAGGGAAAAATGTTTTAACTGTGATCCCGTGCCAGATGTGACGAGGGGATCCAGTTGTGTGTTTTTGTCTTCTCATGCGTCTGCTTGTTGTAGTTCTGCTTAACTTTCTTCACATGAGAATCTCAATTTTATTTACCAATTGTTAATGGTCACGTGGTCTGTCTTAGCCTACTGTTACTCTAAATTGTGAAAATGGAAAATAGATTGAATGGCAAAATGTAACTTAGGTGGGCAATGGAAAAAAGCATTAAGTATAAAAAAAATACACAGTGTGCAAAAACATGGAAATACGCACTAAAACTGGAGTGTTCTGTGTACAAATGGCAGCGGTGCACCTTATAAAGCGCAATGTATGGCCTGCCTGGGTAGATTTCCCTTTCAGGGTCTGGTGGCTTCGCTCAGCACTCATCTGATTCCTGTTGAGTGAATTACACCAAACCTGTTATTTCATGACTGCCTGTGCATTACACTCCACTCTGTACACCCCCCAGCACTTTCAGCCCTCCTCCCCCCTTCGCTGCAGTAATTCCAGCCTATTACTGTCAATGGCCATCAACTGTAAATCATGGTATTTATGTCCCATTTTCGCAAGTTAAAAGCAGTGTTTTCCTAAAATATTTTCTTGTTGATGATAGGCAGCTGTTGGCGTGGAACCGAGGGTTTTTAACCTTGATGTGTGTTTTAATATACTATTCAGTAATTGTAATATAGTTGTATTTTATTTTTGCAGACTTCTTTGATGATGGGAGTTTAGTTTGCTCTGCATTAAAATTGTAAAAAGAAATACATTATCCTCCCTGGCAGTCACACTTTCCCCCTCTCTGAAGCACTTTTCAAATGTGGCGCACAAACTGCAACAATTGTTTGGTGCTTCTAAACGCAATATAAAAATATGCTAATCCGTTTAAAATGTCATTAAAATGTCAACGAAGCTCCTCGGTCTTTTCCTGTGGCTGTGTCTTTGAAAGTCAGTCCCTAGGGTGGGGGGGGGGGGGGGGGGCTCTGCAGACAGTATTTAACCTGTGGGGTCGCTGCTTTTGAGAAAGGATTTAACTGAGCAATTATTGGTGGGGACTGAAATTACTGGATAGGGCTGCTTCTGTGCGTTTCCTATACAGAAGAACAATTACCTTTCACAGCTGTCCTGTTCAGCCGGCCTGTTTGCTGCCTCCAGGAAAGCACACAGACCCCTGGAGGTCTCTAGCTTTGCCCTTGTGCTGTCCCCACCACATTTTATTTTGCTGTTTTAGATAGGCCGAGCTCGGCCCAAAATAATTGGAGCGCTTTACATGAGCACCAGTTACATTACACAAGGACACATTCATATTTGTAGGCAAAGGGAGATTAAGTGATTTGTCCACGATCACTGGGTGTTGAGCCGACGCCGAGACTCGACCCTGGTTCCCCATGTTCCAAAGTCGGCAGCTCTGTTCCTTACCACATCTTCTCGTCTTCCTGTCTAGACCTTTATTGGACATTACAGTCACCAGTGTGAGAATGTTGCTGAAGGAATAGTTTGCAATTTATCCCTGGAGGTGCCTGTCCACCAGTTTCATAGTGGGACAATCCTATAGGTGTATGCTGAAAATAAGTTTTGCACTTGTCCTAGGTGTACTGTCTTTAAAACCCTGTCGCTATCCTGCCAGTGTGTTTTTACTTCCTGGAACCTCTCTCCCTGTGGGGCTTGTGGTGCCAGTCATCGCCCTTTGTTCCTTCTCTCTGTATGGTCTCCAACACGTCTTGCATCCTTCTGAAAATGTGGCTTTTGGAACTGCACACTGTAGTCAGACCAGACCTTCACAATGGACTCCACAGATCAGTTCTGTCCCCCAGAACTCCACAAAGTACTCATATCTGGCCTTTAGGGTATACACCTGTTACAACGCAACTTTTACAACTACCTACCATTACAACGCAACTTTTACAACGCATACCATTACAACGCATTGCGCTGGGGGGCGCTCTAGGATAGGGAATAAGTTTAATTTACTATCCAACACCTTCCCTAGTGTCCACGGGGACTGGAGTTGGAATAGTAAATTATACTTACCACTATCCAGCACCTCTAAGCGCTATGCGTTGTAATGGTATGCGTTGTAATGGTCGCGTTGTAATGGTAGGTAGTTGTAATGGTATGCGTTGTAACATCATATATCCGGCCTTTAGAGCTGCACATAGTCCTCACATCTAACCTCTAGAACAGGATTACATTTTCCAGATTTGACCACCACATTTGGACCCAACACTCCAGATCTGACCCGCAGAACTGAACACCCTTCGTGCTCAGTCGTACGGCAAGTCTCCACAGCCAAAGCAGCGATATCCCACCTACTCCAGCTGGCCAGTATCGACTACCCTCACTACACCTGAGCAGGCAGACACTGCTGCTCCTGTGTAGGGTGAGAACAACACTCAGTTGTCCTCAGATTGTGATATGAAGTGAAACAACAACATACTGGGGATAGAAAGGCTTTAGAATGAAGGTTTAGTTCCTTCGATTGCAGGATTGGTTTCTAGACTTGGAAGCCAGCCACGTAGGTTCCCATCAATGTACAGAGATGTGCAGATCAAGGAAATAGAGTGAGTGGAACCTCATGTGAACCACAACAGAGCAGTTCACATTGATCAGATGCCAACTCTTTGCCAAGAGGTGGTTGATGCAAGAAGCCAGAAAGATGACATTAGATGCCAAAATCGAGCTGGGTGATGAATGAGAGCACAAAGGTGATTGCAGATGTAAACATAGAGCTGATGATGATGGGTTCAAGGTCAGTAGCCTGACTGCAGACGCGTACATACACCTGGGATCAGTAAATGGGTTCAGGAGGAATACGCAGAGGTCGAGGATGAGTGAGATGTCAGTGGGATGATTGAGGAGGTATACACAGCGCTGGATGAATGAATGACGGCTCAGAAAGATGATTATGGAAGTATACACAGAACTGGACGAGGAATGAGTGGTCAGAAAGATAATTGTGGAAGTATACACAGAACTGGATGGATGAATGACAGGCCAGTAAGAATGACAGGCCAGTAAGATGACACAGAGCTGGATGCGGAACAACAGGTCAGTATGATGATTGTAGAAGTATACACAGCACTGGATGAATGAATGACAGGTCAGTAAGATGAAATTTGAAGTATACACAGTGCTGGATGAATGAATGACAGGTCAGTATGATGATTGCTGAAGTATACACAGCGCTGGACTAATGAATGACAGGTCAGTATGATGATTGCTGAAGTATACACAGCGCTGGACTAATGAATGACAGGCCAGTATGATGATTGCTGAAGTATACACAGCGCTGGACTAATGAATGACAGGTCAGTATGATGATTGCTGAAGTATACACAGCGCTGGACTAATGAATGACAGGTCAGTATGATGATTGCTGAAGTATACACAGCGCTGGACTAATGAATGACAGGTCAGTATGATGATTGCTGAAGTATACACAGCGCTGGACTAATGAATGACAGGTCAGTATGATGATTGCTGAAGTATACACAGCGCTGGACTAATGAATGACAGGTCAGTATGATGATTGTTGATACACAGCGCTGGATGATGAATGACAGGTCAGATAGTGATTTTGGAGGTATACACGGAATTTTATGAGGAATGACAGATCCGAAAAATAATTGTGAACCTATTACCAGAGCATGATGGTGAATGAGAGGTCAGTAAGATGCTTGTGGAAGTATACACAGGGCTGTATGAGGAATGACGGCTCAGAAAGATGATTGAAGAAGAATACACAAAACGGGATGATGAGTGGCGGCTCAGAAAAATGAATATGGAAGTATACACAGTGATGGATGAATGAATGATGGCTCAGAAAGATGATTGTGGAAGCACACACGGATGAATGAATAACAGGTCAGTAAGATGATTGTAGAGCTATACACAGAGCTGGAAAAAGAGCAAAAGGGGTCAGAAGAATGACTGTGGAAGTATACAGAGCTGGACAAAAATGAGAGATCAGAAAGATGCTCACAGAAGTATACAGAGAGCTGGACAAAGTGAGAGGTCAGAAAGAAGATTGTGAAAGTATACACAGAAGACACAGAGCACAAAGAGTGAGAGGTCAGAAAGAGGATTGTAGAAGTGAATACAAATAGCTGGACAAAGAGTGACTTGTCTTAAAGATTATTGTGAAAGTATACACAGAAGACACAGAGGGCAAGGAGTGAGAGGTTAGTAAGATGAACGCAGAAGTGCACACAGAGCTGGACAACGAGTATGTGGTTGGAAAGATGAGTCTGGAAGCACACCCAGGGCTGGATGATGAATGAGACGTCAGAAAGATATTTGCGGAACACATTTTTGGCTTCCTTGCAGTGCAGCAAGGCTGCATCTGGAGCAGGGCATCGAGAAATATGGATGATAATGGCTGGCTAAGTGGAGCCCCGCAAACCGCACGCCTTCAGGAGTCCCGCGCTGCTGGGAGAGAGGTCATGTGATGGAGAAACCACAGTGAATAATTTAAGGGAATGACCACAAGAGCCCAGCAGCCTTCTGGCGGATGTTATTGTGCGAAGCTACACACTGGCTTGATCTTCAGAGTGATGGCCTCAGATGGTGGACCTCAGTCATGGTGAAGGGTCCGCTGCCACCAGCATGTCCCAGCGCCTCACCGACAACCTTTTTGTGGTGAGAGCGAGCCCCTCTGTGTAGAAAATTGGCCTGGCTGAGATTGTTTTTTTTTTTAAATACTTTTTGGCAGATGGAGCAGAAGGAAACCTCTTGCAGAGGGTACATAGAAAAAAAAATCCTACTCACAAGAATTTTGATTTTGTGTTAAAGAAAAATGTATCTCGTGCCACAAGTCGGCTAGATTTATTTATCCATTCCTTAAATTTATTGCTTCGTACCGCATGCACATACCGCCGTCTCCTGACTTGGAAGGCCTAGCATACGCAAATTACACAATGGTTATATTTACACATGGGTTACAATGTGTTACCTTGGACGTTGTCCAACTATCCCCTCCCCTGTGCCCAGCAGCACCTTACATACCTTTCATTGTGATGGTGCACTGGGTATAATGTATTACTTGTAGTGGGAAGTTGGGGTGGATGAACTTTCTGCGTACCCGGGCTGATGAACTTTCTGCGTACAGTCTGGTTTGTCCATACGGCGTAGACAACTGGCCATCCAGCATTCCATCGATGCCTGAAACGGTCTTGGTCAAGTTAGAAAGCCATTAAATGCTTGGCTGAATAGTCCTGTTGTGAGTAGGTTTCTTCAGCGCGTATTTTGGCAGATCCTCATGGCTTGAAGGAGTTCTATAGTTTTTGTCCCTGAGCTGCCAAGAATCTACCACTGTGTTCCAGGCTTTTAGAATGTGGTTAGCACATGTTCAGATACGGGCTAAGTGGAGGCTTCATGGCGGTTTGTATACCAAAGCCTTCTACTGCAGGTATCTTGAGCTCTAGATCCAAAGGGCCAGATGTACAAGCCCCTTGCGCCTCCTTGCACCGCCATTGCGTCACTTTTTTGATGCAATGGCAGCCCAAACAATGCAACCAATTTGCAACGTGATGCATTTCTCCTAGGTGCCTCACGTTGTAAAGCCCTGCGTCAAATTATACCTGCGTCAGGTATAATGTATGCAGGGTGGGCGTTCCCATGCAAAAAGCCATGCAGAACTGACGCAGTGAAATTTACCACATTTCACTGCGTCACTCTACGCCTTCACTGCGTCAAAATCCCTACGCCTGCTCAGACCAGGCTTAAGGGATGACGCAGGGCTTTTTTGTATGGGACTCACCTTTCTGTTGTGGCACATTGCTGGAGTTGAACCACTTTCAGGAGCAACACCAGCAATGCATAACTTTTGTGCCAACAGATGTGTCAGTATTTTTGACGCATCTGTTAATCCTTGCACCATAGAGCACTGTATGGAGGTGCAAGGACGTATGGCACTGGCACAAGGAAACTGACGCATCTACGCAGATGCGTCAGTTCCTTGTAAATCTGCCGCATAATGTCTTGTGCGCAGTGCATGGAATTTTAAGTTTCATCCTAGCTTCTCGAGGAAGCCAGTGGAGGACTCTTGAGTTACGGTGAGTGGAGATATGGTTTTGCATGTGTGGTTGTGTTGTGTTACAGTGAATTGAGATTTGATTCTGCATGTGTTGTGTTACGGTGAGTGGAGATATGATTCTGCATGTGTTGTGTTACGGTGAGTGGAGATTTGATTTTGCATGTGTGGTTGTGTTGTGTTACAGTGAATTGAGATTTGATTCCGCATGTGTTGTGTTACGGTGAGTGGAGATATGATTCTGCATGTGTTGTGTTACGGTGAGTGGAGATATGATTCTGCATGTGTTGTGTTACGGTGAGTGGAGATTTGATTTTGCATGTGTGGTTGTGTTGTGTTACAGTGAATTGAGATTTGATTCTGCATGTGTTGTGTTACGGTGAGTGGAGATATGATTCCGCATGTGTTGTGTTACGGTGAGTGGAGATTTGATTTTGCATGTTTTGTTGTGTTGTTGTGTTACGGTGTGTTTATAAATTTACAGATTATATTGCAACACCTTACCTCAGCCCTGTCTAGTGAGCTGCTGAACTGGGCTCTGTGTTGTGCTTGTTTAAACAATAGATAGCAACTTGCAGAGCAGTGACTTAAATAAGTTGTTTCTGCTTAAAAACAGAATAATTTGATAAGATAAAATATGTACCAGTGTCCACAATTACTCCTTGATCCTACCATCTGCTTGGGTCAGTATTAAACTCAAGGTTCGCAGCCAGCTGAATGGAATCATTAGATCTTGCCTACAGGCAGCTTCCGGCTTCTATTGTGGAAAAACTTCTTGTTGCTAATACCAATACATATAGCGGCTTTTACACCCCGCCCATCATATCAACATTGGCTGATTTGCTGGTCAATATCATTGGTTTAGTTCTTATATTCATAGCTTCCCTTCCACTTTTTGTGTTTTCTGTGTTTTACCAGGGTAAATGACCATTATTTATACGTGTCGCAAACTGTAGCTCAGTAACAAGGGACAATGAAAGCCAATTATTTCTTTAACATTGGAGGGTCAGCAACACTTTTTGTGGACTAAACTCCTTTGCGAGTCTAGCCCCATAACATTGTAATAATTTGCAACTCCCAGTATGAAACCAAGTAATTTCTCAGTTTTCTTCCATTTTCCATCATCCACCTGAGAGCTTACGTTCATATGTAGGCCACAATAAAGTAAAACACACAAGATGATGGACGGAATGTTGCACAATGGCAAAACATTCACCCCCAGTCACAGATCTGGGTTTAATCCATCGGTATTTTGCTCACCAAGCCATCCCAGTTCAGACATGGCCATATGCAAATCAGCCTTGACCCTGTGCCTCATGGGAACAGTTCAGCCCGAACTGCCAAGCCATGACTTCCCTGGACCGGAATCAAGCATCCTAGGACCAGTTTCTGGCTATCAGTCGTCTTCAGCGAGGATATCTTGACTCCAGTTGCGTAGTGAGCACGGGACCCACGTCAGGACATACCCTTCCCACATAGGGTGAACAGCAAAACACACAAGATGATGGACGGAATGTTGCACATTGGCAAAAAATTCTTCCCCAGTCACAGATCTGGGTTTAATCCATCGTTATTTTGGTCACCAAGCCACCCCAGTTCAGACATGGCCATATGCAAATCAACCTTGACCCTGTGCCTCATGGGAACAGTCCAGCCCAAACTGACAAGCCATGTCTTCCCTGGACCGGAATCAAGCATCCTAGGACCGGTTTCTAGCTATCAGCCATCTTCAGCCAGGATAGCTTGCAACATTCCATCCATCATCTTGTTTGTTTTGCTGTTCACCCAATGTGGGAAGGGTATGCCCAGGCGTACAGGGTCAGACTGATTTGCATATGGCCATGTCTGAACTGGGGTGGCAGAGTGGGCTAAATAACGGTGATAGATTAAACCCAGATCTGTTGACTGGGTGTGAGTGTTTGATTGGTTCAGATGCTCCGTCCATCACCACTCCCTTTTGTACCGCTTTGTTTGCCATAAGTTGGCAGGGTATGCTCAGACGTGAGTCCCTTGCTCACTTTGCCCCTGGATTCAAGCAAGCCGGGCTGAAGACGGCTGAAATGCCAGAAACCGGTCCTCGGATGCTTGTTTCCGGTCCAGGGAAGGCATGGCTTGGCAGTTCGGGCTGGACTGCTCAGATCCTGGAAGACATACAAAAAAGTCCAGGTCCTGCCCCACAACACCCTATAGACTTTCGATGTCCCATCAGGCCTCACAGGGCCTACTGTGCCATGTTTACTAGGTGCAGACGATTTATAACAATTGTCCTGTACTAATGCTGTCCAGGGAAGACCTTGCTTGGCAGTTCGGGCTGGACTGTTCCCATGAGGCACACTGTCAAGACTGATTTGCATATGGCCATGTCTGAACTGGGGTGGGAGAGTGGGCTAAAGAATGATGATGAGTGTCAGAAATGTTTCCACTCTCTGGCCATCATCTCTTTGTGTTTGCTCTGTACTAATGCTAGGCCTGTCCCCAGGGCATTGTTGCTCTCTGTCTTTGAGCCCCACGGTGCAGCAACTCTTCATTCTAATTGATAGTTGTGATGGGACATGGGCAAAATCTCTACAGATAACTCCAATTGCCCTTCATAAGCGGAAACGCCTTTGATCTTTTCCGTGACAGCATCGGCTGGTACCCAAAATCAGGAGACCTCTGACGCTGGACACAAATGCCCGCTGAAGACCTGGGCATTTGAAGACCCTATATCCATCTCTTCCGCAGTGACGACCGCTCATACACAAGCAAAAAAAGTTTATACATTCTATGGACCTATTCACAGCAGGATATCTGAGTATGTAAAGAGGTACTCCTGTGTTTTCCTTAACCGACTGTGGGTCCGATTGACAAAGGGCCTCCCCACTCATGGCGGAGGCACCGCAGTCGTGGACGGGGCCCCGCAGTCATGACAGGGTCCCTCGGTCATGGCGCGGAGCCCGCACTGGTGACGGGGCCCACACTCATGAAGGAACCTCTGAACTGCAGTTTCTCGTTGTGGTGGTCCCACCATAAGTGAGGGCCCCTCGCCACAACTATTGGACCTCCGCCACAGGTGTGGAGGGCCTTTGTGCATCGGGCCCTGTGTTTCTTTTTTATGTACTTTTACATGCCTTTGTGATTTAGCCGGGAAATGTCTAAAATGGGAATAAAACAGGAATATTCATATGCAAATAGCAAAAACAGAAATGACTGGGCCCTCGTTACATCTTTACTAATAACAAGTTGGGCGTCTCAAAGCCAATATATCAAGGCAAGTAAGAGTATGTAAAAGAGTACTCCTGCACTTTGTGAATCAGCCCCATCAATGCTCACCTCTTTTCCCAGCTTCAGCTTCCATTTTACAGCCCACAATCCTTCTGGGTTTTACGACAACAGGTTATTCCTACCTGCCCACCCACACTACCTGCGCAACGTCGTGTGCGCCAGAGAGGTATGAAGGAAGCCGTGCAGACCACCTGACACATCTGCATAATGAAGGATGCTTTCACTGCATGTGCCCTGCCCTTCCTGGCTCCTCCAGTGGCCCTTGCTGAGAGCTGGGCTCAGTGGCCCCGGGAGGGGCAGCGAGGAAGGGGTAACCAGTGCAGCTGAAGTAATGAGCTCCGGTAGGGGTACTTTAATACCAGTTCGGTGAGCGCAGATAATCTGAATTCAAAAGCACAGCTCGTGTCGTCGCTCTCTGCAGTTTTTAATGCAGCGCATCTGATCCCACAAAAGTTGAATTAGAGCTCAGTGTTTTACCCATGCTGTGTTTTTTAATTCAAGGTATCCGGGCTCCTGCGTTTGTGCTGAAGGCTTTCTGTCCTAACGCAGTCATTGGCGGTGTTAGCTCAGCTCCGTTAGCGTTTCATGCCTGGGTCACCGAATGCGGCCCTGTGGCGGTGTCTGTCACTGAAATCGCTCTGTGCTTGTCAGGTCCGCACTGTGCTGATCCCGCATAATGCTGTCTGGAGCCACCGCCCTCCCTCAGCCTCTCCACCATCACACACGGCAGGGGACGGCTCCTTCCAGACTCTCCTGTGGCAAACACACTACAGATCCTGGCCTCTATGGGAGCCTCCCATGTTACACTGGCTGCAGAGCTTGGCCTCTCAGAGCCTCCTCCGTTCCACTGCACTGGCTGCAAAGCCTGGTCTCTCAGAGTCTCCTCTGTTCCACTGGCTGCAGAGCCTGGCCTCTCAGACTCTCCTCTGTTCCACTGGCTGCAGAGCCTGGCCTCTCAGACTCTCCTCTGTTCCACTGGCTGCAGAGCCTGGCCTCTCAGAGTCTCCTCTGTTCCACTGGCTGCAGAGCCTGGACTCTCAGAGTCTCCTCTGTGTTCCACTGGCTGCAGAGCCTGACGTCTCAGAAACTCCTCTGTTCCACTGGCTGCAGAGCCTGGCCTCTCAGAGTCTCCTCTGTTCCACTGGATGCAGAGCCTGGCCTCTCAGAGTCTCCTCTGTTCCACTGGATGCAGAGCCTGGCCTCTCAGAGTCTCCTCTGTTCCACTGGCTGCAGAGCCTGGCCTCTCAGAGTCTCCTCTGTTCCACTGGCTGCAGAGCCTGGCCTCTCAGAGCCTCCTCTGTTCCACTGGCTGCAGAGCCTGGCCTCTCAGAGTCTCCTCTGTTCCACTGGCTGCAGAGCCTGGACTCTCAGAGTCTCCTCTGTGTTCCACTGGCTGCAGAGCCTGGCCTCTCAGAGTCTCCTCTGTTCCACTGGCTGCAGAGCCTGGCCTCTCAGAGTCTCCTCTGTTCCACTGGATGCAGAGCCTGGCCTCTCAGAGTCTCCTCTGTTCCACTGGATGCAGAGCCTGGCCTCTCAGAGTCTCCTCTGTTCCACTGGCTGCAGAGCCTGGCCTCTCAGAGTCTCCTCTGTTCCATTGGCTGCAGAGCCTGGCCTCTCAGAGTCTCCTCTGTTACATCCGTGCCAGGGACTCTTGTGCGCCTCTGTCCTGCCCAGCCTTCTCTCTACAGCTCATCCCTGAGTTTGTATTATTCATGCATCATTAGGTGGAACCCTCTCCAGACCATCCTGCTTCTCTCCCTCCCTCCCCATGAGAGCTCCCTGCTTCGGGGGAGTGCCCCTTGGCGGCTGCCCCTTCTCGGTTATCGCCCCTGCCTTCTGGAACTCTCACTGGACCGACTGAAACTTGAATCGGTCAATCTTTGAAAAACGTTTTTAAAACAATCTCTTTGAATCAATACTCCCAATTCTAGGACGCATTTCTTACTTTTTGCCCGTTCTTAAGGTTAACAGACCCGCTTGGTGGAGGATCGCTGTGTAAAATGGCATAACATAATGTAACGTAACGCAGCGTAACAGGGACGGCTCCTCCATTGGAGCGGAGAGGCGTCGCCCTATTTAAATTACCCCCAAAGATAAAACAATAAAATGGAAATTAATTACCATTTATATTTCATATTCCCACCCTGAACCGATCGTCAGGACAGGGGCGGGGCTGAGGATGAATGACAGCAGTAGTGGGGCTGGTGAGCTGATTGCGCACTTTTCAAAGTGCGCATGTCCCTTTGGCTGGCCGTCTTGCCGACGGCCATCCAGGCATGCCCAGTTTGAAACCTCCAACCCAGCTGCCTTATGAGCACAGTGTGAGACCGCTCCCTCCAATCAGAGAACTGCTCTCACAGCATGAGGGCAGCGCCAGGATTGGTGCCTGAACTGCAGCTTCCACTTCCTTAGAAGAGGTCTGGAGCGGTCGATGTCGGTTCAGGTATGTTTTATTTTTAATATTAATATTTGCGCACATGCCTGCCCACCCTCCCCGTAGATGTCAACCGCCACTGCAACGTAATGTGACATTACATGGCATGACTCATCACTGCATGACGTAGCAAAGCTTGACACAACATACCATGACATAGCACAAGCACGGCATGAGGACAAGAGTTAGCAGAACATAGCATGACACAACACAACATTACATAGCATAACATGGCACACAAAATGGCACAGCATGACATGACATGAGGACACAACATGAAATAGGATGACATTACAGCATGTAATGACATGGCATATCGTGACTTTATATTACATGACAGAAGCATAGCATAACACAAAACGACATGCTTAGCATAACATGACGATACGAAATGACATAGCATAGCATGACATGACGACACAACATGACAGCATGACATGACGACACAACATGACACAGCATGACATGATGATATGACATGACATAGCATAACATGACAGCACAAAATGTCAGCATAGCATGACATGATGACACAACATGACGTATCATGACGTGCCATCATGGTATGGCATGACAAGTTGATACAACAAGATATAGCATAACATGACATGACGTCACAACATGAGATTGCATAAAATTCCATAACCCAATTTTCTAAATTTCCAATCAGGAAGTAACTGTGTTAGGAAATCAGAATCATGTTCTTCTTGGGCGCAGCTACCAACGATGCAGGAATTTACGTGCAAACAAGTTCTCAGTTTCTATATTTTTATCCAGTTTTCAGTAAATGCCTGTTTTTCTCCATTGGGTACACCATTTCTCATCCACGAGCCCTTGTGAGCAATTTCTGCACATTGTTCTTCTGCTCCTGTCTACTCAGGGCAGCACCTGCTCTCATCGGCAGTGGCAGACGAGTTGCATCAGAATGAAAGCTCTTGTCTGCTCTTGCAACTGACACCTAAGATGAATAAGAACCCTGTGAACACAATCCTTACACAAATAAACTATGCATAAATAGAGGTTTTCTTTACGAAACAATTACAGTCCAGAGTTTTGTTCATCTCTATCCTGGTGTTGAGCATTCCGAGTCAAAAGAAAATTGTTGATTTTTGCTTCCATGCGCCTTATAATAATAATAATCCACATTTGTAAAGCGCATCGTAACGGTCTCTAGGCGCTGGGGGCCGCTTCCATGCGCCTTATAATAATCCACGTTTGTAAAGCGCACCGTAAGAGTCTCTAGGCGCTGGGGGCCGTCGGGAAGATTAAGCAAGCTATTGCCCAGAGTCACATGATGCTGGACTAATCTGCCGCTGGTATTCGAACCGTGATCCCCAGATTCCGGAGTCAGTCGCCCTAACCGCTGCGCCACACCTCTTCCTCTTTCCTTACCTTCTGTCACGTGTCCCTTTACACAATGTGGTCCCTTCTCCCCTTCCCATCGTGTCGCTTCAGATACTCTATAAACAGGAAGCTTTCTTGCCAAGAATTTCTTTTTGCATTCCCTTGCCTTCCTGGAACAGCAGAAAGTAGATTTGTTAAAACGTTTCAAGGGGCATATTATACTGGATAATTGACCCTCAGGCACTGCATAAAAAGCATATTATGAGACCGCAGGAGTCTGATGAATAATGTGTGAGTCATGGGGACATAAAATGTACAACTGGTCTAGATATTTTGGTTATATATATTAAGAGATGGATTAAGCCTTTTATTAGCCCAGTGAATCTGGCCATGCTTCTGGCCTGTACTAAGTGTGCCAGGGCCTTGGAACCCGCTGCAGAGGGCTATTCCGGTTGTTAAAGGCCCTTATGCCGAGTTATAGGCTGAGCCCGCAGTCGAGAGCATATAACAAGGGAGAGGGCCATTACCAACCAGTATAGCCCAAAACATAAAGGCGATAAGTCTATTAGAGCATTCCACCCACTGAGGGCAGAATTTTCTAAATACAAACGGGATCTGCCTTCATAAAGGCTCTATTCTATAACTTGTTATCTGTATCCAATAGACTTCAAAGAAATTGTTGCTTTGTATTCTATTTCTATTTATTGTATGTATAGAGCGTGTGGCTGCCCAAGGGCTTCCCAGTGCTAAAAGAGCTCTGACAGCGAGCAAGCTGAGCCAATGCCTAATTATTGTGGGAAAAGCCAGGTTTTCAAATTCTTCCTGAAAGCTAATTTGTTTGGGGCAGCACGAATTTCTAGTGGGAGGGCATTCCACACGTAGGTCCCAGATGGGTGAAAGATCGACCTTCCCATCTGGCTCTTTTTTCTCAGGTAGTTCTGAGGAGCTGTTGCTGGCCGGATCTGAGGTGTCTAGAAGGAACGTACCTTGATATCAGGCTCCTCCGTTTTTCCGGCCCAGAATTGTTAATAGCTTTACAAGCGATGCAAAGAGCTTTAAACGTAACTCTAGCCTCAAGGGGTAGCCAGTGAAGCTGTTTAAGTGCTTCCCTATCAGAGATGCGTTTGGGGATCTTTAACAAGAGTCTTGTGGCCGCATTCTGTACCACTTGCAGCCTCCTAATAACATATTTAGGTGAACCCAGATAGAGGGAGTTTCCGTAGTGCAAACGTGAGAGGAGGAGGGATGGCTTCACCATTTTCCTCAGCTGCTCAGGGATTACATTAATGATTTTCCTTACCATTTTGAGCAGGGAAAAACATATCCCTGAAAGCTTCCTGGATTGACAGTCCAGTGTTAGGGAATCCTCCAGCCAAATACCAAGGTTTTTTATTGCGGATTTGGTGACAGAAGGATCTCCCATACATTTGGGCCAATGTATCAGAGGCGAGTGGATACCTGGATCTCCGAGCAAAATGAGCTCCGTTTTCCCCCCATTCAGCTTAAGACAGCTGTTGGACATCCACCTCACCACTCTCTCCAGACAGATGGGTAGTTGATTGTTACTAGATTCAGAGCCATTAGTATCCTATGTTTACCCAAAACTGCCTTTAATAATGTCTAACAATCAATTGTCTGTAAAACTCTCTGATACACTTGAGTCTTGCCAGCGCTATAGAAAACTCTGAAATAAATAAATAACAAATAAATGAGAAACATGAAGACCAACGTTGGAATGTTGAAGTGTGGGGCTTAGCCCAGCCATTATAATCCCGGAGCTACACCATTGTCTTTAATGGAGCTCCCAACATTATAACGTTCTAATATAGCCTTACAGACCGCCATAGCAGGCTTTACATGATATCGGGCCATGCCAGCATAAAGGTTGTGGATCTGACCACTCTGTTGACTTAACATGCCATACTCTGACACTGTTTTGTAATACACTCCTGATGCTTTCACTTTGTAGCTTTATGACAAGTTGTTGCATCGAAATAAGCAAGAACCAAATGCACGAAGGAATTTTTCGAAGCAAAGGCTTCGATTCATAAAACCAAGGCCTGTGAGATCTCAAAATGGCCTTTTGGTAGCTATAAAACATAAACTGTGGTTTGGTAACATGTTACTGAATCACTGTTTGGGTTGCCAATACATATTGATTCTCGATTTGAACAGGGCGTGTTTAGGGCGTCCCTTCCAAATAGATTCACAATGGAATGTATTAATGTTTTGCGACCGAAATTAAGTTGCAAAATGTGTATATTTTAAAGACTACATAAAAGCAGTGGTGACCCATTAGCAAATGGAAAGGGGTCCCAAAGAGACTCGGCTTTCTGTGAATGTTGCCCAAAATTGTTCAGGCATGGACAGTGGTCCCATGAACCACAGCCTCATCTAAAAAGAAGTTTGCAAACATTTTTTTCAATTTTTTTAATGCAACCCATTTTTCTCTGAGAAAATGGGGCTGCGGCGCAACTTCGCGACTTATTCTTAATACCTTTTGGTCGGTTTGAGCTAGAAACAACAATGTTTTTGTTCAAATCTGCAGATTGACCATAGCCCACAAAAAGTGTTGCTATTGCACAGAGTAATGCCAGGTCACGCCCACTTGTTCAGGCTGCCAACCATCCTAAGTGATAACAGGGCACTGTCGCTTTCAGCCTGAGGAAGTGCCTCACGACTGTTGGGGGTGCTCTTGCAACCCCCAGTTGGCTTTTCGTTGTGGTTGCTTCTGCACCAAAGTTATGTGACTGTGTTAGTGTATGGTCTGTCCTTACTAGGGATGGGCTGACATCTCCTTTCCTCCCACGGAATGTGCGGAGATTTGCCCCTTCCGCCTTTCGCAATGTAGGTGGAGAAATGAGGCAAATCTCCACATACTCGGGGGCGTAACGGAAGTTGGCCACCCGCCTCCTACCCGCCTCCCGCCCGCAGTATTAAATTAAATTAAAAAACCTTAAAATAACATTTAAATAAAACTTATCTTATTGCCGGCGCATCTGTGTCCATAGCGCCTTCTTCTGAGAACTGCGCATGCGCGGGAGCCTGCACAAGCGCATTCCTGGCGAGGAATGCACATGCACGGGCTCCCGAACATGCGAAGTTCCCAGAAGAAGGCGCGATGGACACGGATGCGCCGCTGATGAGGTAAGTTTTATTTTAAATGTTATTTTAGGCTTTTAAATGTAATTTAACACTGTGGGCGGCGGGTGGGCATTGCGTAACGGAACTATGTGGAGAGTCACAGAGATTGGTTCAATCTCCCTGCCTCTCCACGTAAGTCCCTTCCGCGACTTCCGCCCACCCCTAGTCCTTACTTCTTGTTAACGCGTTTGCAAGGCACCCTTGTTGCCACCTGTACAGCTGTTTACACCGGCGCTCAGTTCGTAATGTACTGGCATGCAGCGGTTTTAAAATGTAGTAAATGTAGATCTGGCTAGGCTCTCAGCACAGAT
Organism: Lissotriton vulgaris; assembly: GCF_964263255.1. Lineage (NCBI taxonomy): Eukaryota > Metazoa > Chordata > Amphibia > Caudata > Salamandridae > Lissotriton > Lissotriton vulgaris. The sequence goes on along the minus strand of NC_141698.1, from coordinate 1,059,495,502 downwards.
CTGCAGACCACAGGATCATTGCCGCTGGGACTGGTTACCCAGATACCATCACTGTGTTATCTTGGTTACCCTGATTGCTCACCACCAGGGAGACTGATGTCGACGACAGTCCCCCACCCCTCCCCTCCCCTTCGCATCGCTGCCACCGCATCGTGGCGCTCCCCCAAGAGCAAGAAACGCAGAGGCAAGTGCTTTTTAAGTGGCACACACGGTGCTGTGCCCGCATCTGCGCACGGATCGCCTCCAACGAAGCTCGTTGTGCTTATTTTTACTGAACAACTCACTTTAAATATCAACCTGCAGGAGAAAAGCGCCGAAATTATCTGCGAGGAGCTACCCACGGTCTGAGAAAGGTTCAATCACCAACAGTCTGAAAGTTTCTACATTGTGGTTTTAACTCTGCTTCGCTGACTAAGATGACTTACCCTTTAAACTGCAATCCTTTCCTGCACCCTTTTACCCTTCCAACTCCTTGCGTTGTCATCAAATGCCTTATTTAGATTTTTGTTTTTATTTCAAAGGATTTTATTAGTTTTCAGAAAACAGGCAGTGTACAAAAAAGACAAAAAGATACATATTTGCTTATGATTGGTGATGATTCACATCAATAAAAAAATGCAGAGTGGTAAAATCAAAGTGCAAATCAATAAAATAAATGATAATACTACAAACTGAAAGTAATACAAAATAATACAATACAAATGGAAACAGTACTGGCCTGAAGATATGTATACCAGTTGAAATTCAATATTAGATTTTGTATATATAAACCACATCCCAACCGGTAGCGGAGAACTATACATGCAACATGCTGTGTGGATCACGAATAGCTACTAAAGTAGGAAAACCCACAAGGAAAAATGCAGCCCCTTCTTAAATGTATAGATCTGCTGCAAGCTCTACAGCGGAGTTCTGTCATTTGGAAAACATTTCTTAATCGTGTGAAATTATGGAAACATTCATTTCAGATTTTTACAGGGTGTGCCTGGATTCGCAGAAACACATCTGGCATTTTTGAACCCTGCTGAACCCTGTTCTTCCATCCCAGGGTTCTTAATAGAGGTGGGCGACAAATTACACTCCTCTTGCGGAGTTTGCAGAGGTTTCTTGGAGTTCCAGCAAAACTCCGCCAACCTCTGCGTGGCAGAGTTTTCTCTTGCGTGTAGCTTGCCAACAGAAAATTGGCAAGCGAGAATTGTCGTCCCCTAACATGATTTTTGGGTGGTAGGACTGCACCCAGGAAGATTTTTTCAACACGGGTAGTCGCCGGATGATGCGACCATTCGCAGTGAGAAAGCAGGATGCCTTTAAAACCAAAAAAACTGCTTTATTTAAAAGCAGTCCCAGATATGGTGGTCCACTGACCCAGGCAGGCCACCATCCCTGGGAGTGCCAGCCATGCCCAATTGGGTCGCCAAATTGCGACAGCCTCATTAATATGCATAAAGCATTCAATTTGCGACCCCATTGGGAATCACAAACAGTGTCTCAGACACTGTTGTGCATCCCAATTTGTGAGTCGCAAATTGCGAGTCGCAAATGCAACACAATTTGGGACTCGCAAATTGGTGGGTCGCACATCTGGCCCTAAGATGATTTTCCCAGTATCGCAGACTGTTGTGTGGCCCTGCCGAAACTCGAACCCAATTCCCCAGCTTTGAGGTCGACCGCTCTAGTCATTAGGCCACATCCTCTCTATCTCATCCCACGCAGGCCCATTAGTTACTAATTCCGCACCTGACATCCCGAGTCCTATGGATATAGCTTCTGAGTTGGAACATTCTGGAATATCTTTGGAGTAGAAAACATATCCTGTAACAGTGGTGTAGGAGGCGGTCTGCCCCACGCAGCCTTAGTTTTGGGGTCGGTCGCCTCCCCCCTGCTCTACATTGCGGCCGTCGCAAAGTGGCAATCGAAAGAATCTCGCCAGCACCCCTCTGATCTCGCCCACAGGCGACCAAAGGGCTAGCTACGCCACTGTCCTGTAACCTGGCTACGAGATTTTTTTTTGTCCCCATTGCTTTACAACTTTCTTGATCTTTCCCAGTGGTATGATCATAATACTTCACACCTCCCAGCAGTTTTTGAAAATGCCCCTGACTGTCTTAACCTGGAACAGATGTGATGTACAAATTACCCTTGCCAAGTATTGCTTATTTTCTCTGCCATCTTCAAACCACACCGGAAGTGGCTGCCGTCAATGGTGAGACACACCACAGCCATTTCCTGTTTATTTCTCAGACATGTTTTCAATTGCGGCAATAAATAGGCTTTGCTTCTCTTTTAGTTATTTGGATGTGATTTCCAAGTGGTTTATCCTTAAGGATATTTCTGGTGGTGGTGGCGCATGTTGAAAACTCCCCAACTTCTACAAAATTGCAGCTCTTGTGCCCAAAAAGTCTTCAAGTACGACTGCCCCATTAAGTAGGGCACCTTTAGTTACCGATACCGGGGGTGTTGGCAACTCGGGGTGGCGGAGTAAATGGGGGTTACAAGAAAAACTCAAAAATCGCTCTGAAAAGGAGGAATTACAGGGGGAAATCAGTAATTCCAGTTCTAAGTAGCCTGTTAGAGAAAAAGAAAATTAAAAATGTCACCAGATTTCCCTCCCTTTCGGCTCTGGCCGGTAAATCCTGCTACCAGATCCATTGGAAATATCCTTGTATCAAGAACCATATAATTGTACATTAGAACCTCCTGAAATATATGGAATTAAATGGAGTACAGCGTGCCTCCGCTCTCCCTACCCTGCCTGACTTGTCGTCCTAGCCCCATGGCTTTTAAAATGGGACATGGATTCAGCATTTATGGAAGGAAGTAAGGAGAGGGTAGTCTGTCTGTTTCCTCCATAGCACATGTACCTATTTGCTATTTCTTTCGATGCAGAGGAAATATTGTAATCGCCACAGTGGACATGTGTAGTGTTTAATGACTTGAAGCCACTTTACGAAGGGGTTCACTGCCAGGACTCCACTTCATCTTGCAGGCCAGCGTTACTGTCCATTCTGATGGACAATTGCTGTTAGCCTGTGATGCACCTTTTTAATGGCGGCCATTTTCTCCAAATCCTTTGCGTCATGGAGCTCACCTTTGGCCTTCTTTTTCGCAGTTTATATTAAAGCATATGGGTGGATGTGGGAAACCTCTACCTGTCAGACCACTCTTCGATCCCTAAATCTCCTCAGAAAGCCGTGACCTGGTGACCCAGACTGGACTTCAAGAGTCAGGAAGCGCACAGGAGAATGAATGTTGGCCTACTTTGCCACATTCATGGCTGTCACTACCAAATGGATCTCAGGGCAGTGCGACTGGTGCCGCCGCACTGGGCGCTGACCTGTGGAGGGGGCGGTGTATTTAGCAATAACTTATGATTGGAGAGATGAGGGGCACTTTTGCTCTGTGGTAGGGAGAAAATCCGAGGAGGCGGTCATAGGGTCTGGGGGCGCCAAAAATGATTGTTGCGCTGGGCGCCACCAGCACTGAAGCCGGCCCTAGTGGATCTGTCCAGCTAACTGGACATCCAGCAGCTTGTATGTACTTCTGTCTTCTTGATAATACGTGAAGAACTGATTAATATTGCAGGTGAATATTTCCTCAAAGGCCGGGCGAGCATGGGCTAGCTGCCAACAGCTCTTGTAACACACTCTGGAAACCATGCTACCAGCACTTGCAACATTTATGTATTAAAATATTTAAAGCAATGTTTGTTTGTTTTTAACATTTTGGAGCACTCTTAACCCGGCCCCATAGGACACGCCTCGACCATTATGACTTTGTGGATAGGAAATAAGAGAAATTTCTAATATGGCGCAGAACTGATAAGCCTACTGTCCCTTCACCCTGCAGCTGATGGCGCGTTTCTCGGCGCTGTATAAATTCACGCTGGTAAAATGACAATAGAGCAGGCTGCCCCTTAGACGGCACCCCCAGCATCCATCCCCCCGTGGAACTCCAAGCAGATGTCTGCTTAGTAATCAGGCAGCGCCGAAGAGCGCTGCGGGCTCTGCGGAGTCACCTTCAGCGCCGGGATGGAGCGGCAGGCCCTCTGACAGCCCGTCAGCAAAGATTGATTGATTAATTGACTTATCAAGGGGGAACAGCCAGGCATGAGCGGTTGCCGACAGGAATCAGCGGCCCCTCCCATCTGTGCGATGCCTGCACTCCCTGAGCACAAGGCCGGGCAGCATCGCCTGCGCCCCACTGCGCACGCGCACGGCGATCATCTACTCTTACATAGCACATGACGCTGCGCCTGCGGATAGGCTGAGAAGATTCTTACGTCACCCAAATGCTGGTTGCAGTCAAGGCCTGGGCAAGGATTTTCGGCAACCTACGCTGCATGAAGGGGCCTTCTGGCACTCACTGCTTGCTCTGTAGGCCAAGACGCCTTTTGGCACCCCCGCCTTTTCCTGAGCAGGAGAGGGTGGGGGTTAGGGGAAGGGGCGGGAGGGGGTACATTAGATGCTTCGATGGGCAATCGGAGACCCCCCTCACTCCCTTACTTATGCACCCGTGTTGCATTGCCTGTACTTAGAAGTCACCTTTGCTCCATGGGTCTGCCTGCTCTGGCCATCGCTTTGTTAGCCATTGGTTGTAGTTTATTGACTGTTTATTGGTGCTGTCCTTGGTGGTACCCGGTCGAGGCGGGGAATCTCATACACTGCCACATACATGACCTCATCCTGCAGTTCATTAGGTAAGGAGGAGGAAGTGAGCTTCAGGGGCTAGAATAGCGTAAAGAAACGTGATGTTTTGTAAAAATGCTGATTTTTGCTGCAAGCAACGTTCTCTGACGCACCCGATGACTCCTAATTCCTGCTTCTTTGAACAGAGTAATAAAAGCTTAAGGTATTTTTGTAAAGCAGAATTTCACCCTTGGGGTCGTCTTGATGCTGAATAGCAGAGGATTATTGTTACCAAGCTCAAGGGTTCATGAGAAGAACTGGGGTGAATGTCCCAGGAAAGGCCCATCCTTGGCCAATGGGTATAATCAAAGCCGTCAGATGGCCTTTAAAAACTGGAAACCCCTACCCCATTAGAACATGTTTCACAAAGCGGAAGAAAGACAGGGCTGAATGGATATACAGTACGCTGTTTGTATCCTGATGTATTGAAGGAGTCTGTAGTCCTGGATTAGTCCATCAAATTTCTTTAATTTGATTTTTCAAAAATAATTTCGGACTACTACGGGACCGTCTCCTAGCTTTTCCTCGTGCCGCGTTGCACTAACTTGGAATGACAGCAAATGATCTTTTTGCACATCATTGAAGTGGGCGCCTTACACAGCTTTGTATTGCGATTTGACCACTTTGCTGAGCACAGAATTTGCTTAAGCCATTTCCCTTCCAGCAGAGATATCATTTGCATCTACTCCTAATGCCTTGAGAAAGCCACCAGGCCCGCACAAAAAAGGGGGCGAAACACGTGTTGGCTGTTTTCCTTAATTTGTGATTCTTACTAAAGAATCCCACTGAATTCAATAAAAAAAAGAGAAAAAAATAAAAGAAAATAAAGAAATTTGATGCACTAATCCAGGACTACAGACTCCTTCAATACATCGGAACACAAGCAACGTACAGTATATAAATTCAGCTCTTTCCTTCTTCCTCCTTGCAAACTCAACTGTATCCTTTTTATCAACCCAGAATGCACTAAATGCTCAATTGACCTGCTGGGATTCGAGCCTTTGACCGTGAGGTCCAACACATATTTGTGGAGAAATGCGACACTCCACTAAACCTCTGGTCCTGAGGGCCCCTATGATGTACAATGCTACGTGTGAGCCGAATGTCTTGAGGTGGTAGGGTTTTGGGCCTGTGAAAGCAGTGCTTAATTTGTAAAAAGATAAGTGCCAGGGCCCTTGTCAATAGGCCACTGCAGTTTCCACTCCCCAATGCTAAGAGCGACCCGTGCAGGTAAGAGCTGTGGGGCAGCGGGGCCGGATTGGGGGGGATTCGACAGACGACCAAGAGGGAGAATGAAATAAATAATTATATAATTAATTTTCCCTCGTCGTCATCTGTATAAAATCCCCCCGCCCCACTGCTCTTACTTGCAGAGACTGCTGCTGCCCAATGCCCATGCCAGCACTGCCAATGACTACCAACGCAGCTAACCTTCACACGCCTACAAGTGTAACATTTCAGACTTATAATACATTAAAATGAGTAATGCCTGCCGCCCAAGGTATTTTTTTTATAGCTGTGGGTCGAAGGTCGTTTTAAATTATATTGAATTATTAAACAACTGTTGTTGTGCTCATCACAAGATTAAACAAACAGCGCTACCATGTGGCAGGTTGTCATAAGTGCTGGTGTTGACAATGAAGTGCCGGTTCCAAGCATCAGAAACCACTGGCTCAAATTAAGCACTGTGTGAAAGACAACAGGATCAATGCACTTGGGATTAACATCTCACATGGTAGTGCAACCTCCCTCTATCTGTGCTCTGCACACCTCCTTCCGGCGTGCAAAAGAGGCCTGTGCTGGAGTCTGATCAGGGGAAGGTGGATGAAACCATCATACTTGGGCACGCCCAGAGAAAAGTTGTGAGAGACAATAACTTGTTGCACATCCATGGGAGAGTTGTAGAAGACATCGCTCCCCCCACACAGACCCAAGTAAAGTTACAGATGAGAATTGGAAACTCTGAAGAAGATGGATGCAGTGGTGGTTCACATTTATTTTATTTATTTATTTATAAAGTTTGTGGTCCATTAGCAATAGCTGAACATTGATTGCAAAAGTCAAAGACACCCAGGTCCATCGTCTTAAAAGGAAACCAACAGATTACTAAAGTGAACAGCATAGGGGCAAAAATCACAGCAGGAAGAACACTTCTGCCCTCAACCGCTTAGGCAGGGACCTCTACACGGAAAGCAGCCCGTTGGACTTCTGCTGTGGTTCCTAATGGCAATGCCTGAATTCGTCAAATATATTTTACCAGCCTGATTTCTCTTTGATTTAATACAACTGGGGCTACTTTATATAGTAACCTTTTGGCACATGGAACCTCTTTTGAGAGCTTCGGATTGGCCAGTAATGCCAGCTGCGTGTGGAGGGGTGTAATTTATCCCGTCCTTTATTCTGGCAATCGTTTGCTTTTCTCAAAATAATAAACGTTTGTCTGAGCAGAACTTGGCTGCAGGCGAAATATAACAGCAATCCACAGAGCATATGGATTTGTTCACTGGCATTTAAGGGCCTTTGATTAAAATTCAGCTCAAGCTGGTGATGAAACGTGTCGTCCCTGTAGATTGGTGGGAGTCCTGGCTGGAGCTGATTGCAGGGGGCGGGGCAGGGGGGGGGGGGGGGGGGTGGGGAAGGGGTTCCAGAGAGGAGGGATGGAGGGGGTCGCCCCCAGCAGTGATCCAGGGAGCAGCTTTTGGGATGCACCAGAAAGGGTCCCCGCTCATGTCGCCTCATGAGCTGCGCTAAGAGGGGTTCCTCTTGTTCAGTTTCTGGGGGAGTGTTGGGGGGTTTTACACATGTCCTCTCCATAGTTTCAGTCTCGAAAAAAGATTTAGAATTCGTTGCATGTCCTTCCAAGAACCGGCGTCTAGAAGAGACATTACATTGGGCGGGAATTATTCCAGGTTCGGCTAAAGCAAGTGGGTTAGAAATAATGATAACTAGCATGCCATTATTTGTAAAAAAAAAAAAGTTGCAAGCACTATCATTGCAACGTAAAATGTGGGGAGGGGCCCAGGCTCCCCCATATATCATAGATATTGATAGGCCTTAGGCTGGGTGCGCCCCCTGAAGCGTGCCCCCACCCCTACACCGTCTTCTGGCCTTGCTTTGAAACCACAGATCTTTGCATTGAGTGTGATAGGCTGGCGGGAGGCCCAGGCCCGCCCCATGCTGGACCGCAGATATTCATAGACGTAGTTTAAATGTGTACCCCCTTAAATGTGGGCCGTCCCTGCGCCGCATTCAGTCCCTGCTTTGAAACCACAGATTCTGTTACATTGAATGTGATAGGCTAGTGGGAGGCCCGAGCTCACGTCATGCTGGACAGAGGCCAGAGGATGCTAGGATAAGACCAAAGAACCACTGGATGGTACAAATATCCCCAATGATCTTGTGAACCAGACATGTCTCCACCTCTAGGGAAGCTCCCCTGCAGTTTGCGGCGGCTCTCTTCATCTCCGGGGGGCGCTCTCTGGAGGACCTCTGGGGACCTGTGTTGCACCTTTGTCTACTCAAGCTGGCCGGGGACTCTTCTTGTGAACAGAAAGCTTCAGGGCCAAGGGATCCCAACCTAGAGGGATGCAGCGCAAGGCTTTTCCTTCTTGAAGGACCACGCGGATGAAGCTGGTGGGAGCCTTTAAAGTGCTGGGTTCAGATTGAAACACCGGAGCAGCAGTAGGCAGGCAGGCCAGTGGCAGCGTTTAACGAAGAGACGCCCAACCAATCAGGCGGTCTGCAGCACTTGTGGGCTTTCTCCAAACTTTGAAGTATCAGATGTGGGTTTCATGGTCAGTTTCCAAGTACTCCCAAGGTGGGGTAATGCACTTTGGAGGGGGGCAGTACTATGCTGGCTGTGTCTCCACCATGAAGGAGCCGTGACCCCAGTCCCACCGGTTGGCAGGTGTCACAGGCCTTCCGTCCTGCACTTTCCTGATGGATCTGGCTGGTTGGGGAGGCTTGTGTCACACACCCATGACTTCATGTCACACTGGACTCTTCTTTCAAGTACTAATTTACACAGCATCCCACACACATGGGTTGGTTGCAAGAAAGTGTTCTCTTTTTAACATGGAGCTGGTAAACCTTAACTTTGACATGCAGCCATGTTCTGACCCAACAACTACACTGTAATAGAACCATCGTCCTTTAGCCATCTATTAATGCCTTAGTCAAGAGGGAGATTTGTCCCACCCTATATGCCATCCGAGGAACAGCTGTAAGTGACATGTTGGGTTCCTTTTTTTCGCCAGCAGCCATCTGGGCTTTGCCGGGCTCACTGGAGTGTTTGGTGGCCTTCTGGATTAGGTGCCACGTAGATAATGCCGGAGGATATTAGGACTTTCAGGGGAAATATAAGACACACCTGTAGAAAGACACCCAGTACAAACAGCTGTAAGCTTTCATTCCTTCAGTAAGGAATCCCTGGGTGCACACTCACATATGGTCTTGTTCTACTTTCATGCCCATCTGTCTAAGCCCTCAGACTCGAACAAGAAAAACTAATTCAGTACACTGTATTAATTAAATGTTAATTTCCATACCAGAATTGGAACGTTCACAGTCTAATTTAAATAAAAACATATACATAAATAAGTTGGCACAAAATAACAGGTTAAAATTTCAAAGAAAAATTCTTTGAAAAAAGTAGAATAACACAATTGATCATAACAATTCATTACATATACAACCAAATTCGACTTAAAATTGAAAGCAAGAGAATCATGCACAGATAAATGCTATAGACAAATATTTCATCAAATCAAAAATGACACATAGAAGAAAATTTTGGAAAACATATTTGAAAACAACCCCCTATATTCACTGTGGCCTATTGATATTTTTGCCACTGCTGATCTCTGGATCCAAAGGTCTTGAGTTCTTACAAAAGTGATAACAACAGTAACATTTATACATGTATATCAGTTGCTCACTGGACCCTAGCTGGATTCTACATATGAGAAAATGCGTCGACGCGTTTCGGTGCGGCACAAATGATACTGTAGCACCTTCTTCAGGACTTCTGTATTTGGGGTCACCGAATTCGGTAAATAGTGCTTAACACCCTCTCTGTGGATATACGGGAGAAAAGCAAGGTATCACTATATTTGCACAGGTTTAGTGGTGTTAACATGATCTGAGGCTCTTCTCATCTTACTACAGATAATTATATATCCTGTTCAGTTTGTCTCTTACATCTTGTTCTTGTTGTTACAGGTATTCAGTTCTTTGTCTGTTTACCCACTGGTGGAGTTTGTCTAATTCTCTTTGCATATACATGATACTAGAGTTCTCATATACTTTTCTATACTTGTAGTCTCACTCAGCAGTTTATACACCTCATTACAATAGTACATCTTTGTGTATCTAGTCCCTCCGTTTCCATTTCGGTGTGGAAATATCTAGGGGGCCTTGTGTGTATTCTATAGAACACTCGCTCACATATGGATTATTACATTCAAACACATTCTTACCCCTTAGGTGTAGGGCAAAGCATCCAAATGGGTGTTTTTAGGACTCTCAGATCACGTCTTCAACTCTGGGGTATAGTTGATCCTATTGGGGTACATCGGATATTGTCAGAATCTATGGTCTATCCATTTAAACTTTTTTTTACAAACTGATCATGGGGACCATTTACCTTTTCACATGTATAGGGTTCACCGATATGGAGCCTCTCATTCCTGTACATTAATTACAGATTTTTGTTCTATAGGATATACATAATAGAGGTTATGTGAATGTAACAAACTGAAGATGTCAGATTTTAAAGCACAATTCTGGGATCTCACGCGATTAGCATAAATCACCAAAACTTCACGTTTTTTTACCTTCGATTCTAGACTCCTCTTCATTTTGTGCAGGTGTGGCACAATGCTTAAAAATAGCGCACAAATCTACCGAAGTATGCACAGTGCCTCGTTTAATGGAACAAAATGTGAAAATAAGCAACAAAAACAATTTATTGGCATAAAATCTGTCTCGAGTGCAGGGAATTCTCTCACTAGGACATCATTTAGGAGAAATGTGCTGATACAACTAGTTCAGAATGAGAACATAAATGTCTCTACTGACAAAAACTGGTGTTCAGACACTATTTCAAAATGTTAAACATTTAATGCTAGCAGAAATCCAATGTGCTTCTTTGCCTTGAAATTATGGGATCTGGAAAAAAGGAGAACTTTTCATAAATGAAAGACTGACATATAATTGGACATGAGCATTACTTCTTAGGGTATTGCTGACTTTTCATAGTCTTGGGCATTCTACACAGTCCAATGATACAATGGGTTAAACTTGGCTTAGTAAAACATAAAATCAGAAAGTTGAAAAATGTCCTACTTATAGTATTGAAAATAACAATAAAAATTAGTGAGCTCGGTTTTAAGACTAAGGCCTCATTTTTCTTGACAGCAACATCATCAGCAAAGACCAGCCTATCACCAATGAGGAAAGTCACATGGAGTTTGCTAAGCATGGACTGGTCCACCCGGAAGTCAAGGCTGAGCAGTGAGAAGGTGATGAGAATAAGCACTGAGATGTTATAGGGAGAAGCACTTTCAAATCTATCACTGTTTGGAATTGTCTTCTAGAGGTAGAGACTGTGAAACTGTCCACAGAAATTGAAGACATTGGATCACAGTTGAACGGCCTGTAACAGGGGACATTGTCAGAATGGATGGTTACGGTGAAAAGGTGTCAGTGGTCGTTCCCAAGGCAATCACCTCAATGCACATGGGCTGTTCACATTTCCCATTTTTGGATTTTTCTGTTGCAGATCAATTGCTGTGGAAAACCTGGTACAATATAGCCTTATAGCCCGCCGTAGCGGGCTATACAGGCCTTTAACAAGAGAGCGGGCCTTTAATGGCTGAATATCCTGCTAGGAAGTGCTCTAAGGCTTTTAGAATATTCCGCTCCTAGAGGGCAGAATGTTCTAAATTATAAAACAAAGGCCTCACGGAGCTCGACGGCGTTGAAATCCCCTCGGACTCTATGATGCCTTTGTTCACAGCTGTGAACAAACATTGGAATGTTGCAGCGTCAGGCTTCTACCCGCCATTAGAAGCCCGGAGCATTCCATTATCTTCAATGGAGCTCCCAACATTTAAGTTTTCGAACTGAAGCCAAATTATATGAACAAGTGAAAAGAATGCGTACATTACCACTGAATTTTTTGCATTAACATGAACATATACTTACTCCAATTTCTGTAGCCAGAGGGGTGAATAGTTTACACACCACTGATTATTGTATCTCCTGAGGTTTAGGAAATCAAACTTTTTAAACGATTCTTGCATTCTTCTTTTCGCCAGTAAACTCTTGTAGCCAAGTATGCACCCTTCCATACACACATCTTGTGAATTCCAAATAGACTGGTGCTCCAAACCCCACATTTTATGTCTGGCTTGACAGCACATCTGTCTGCGAGGTATATTGTTAGAAATTATTTAGAATATACATAGAAGGGGCTTTGGCTCCATCTGGAGAGATATTACTTTTCCCGTCATGGTGTTAGTTATTTGATGTACCAATGCACCTTCCAGGAAGAACTTGCATTTGAATGCAAGAGGGGCTATTTCACACCTGAAAAGTACAGTAAATCATCACACTGTTTGCCACATTAAGATTTTTATGTTCAATATACATTCTCCACAGAAAACAATCATTTTTGCTACTTTATTCCCAGCACCAAGAAAGCCAATAGGTTTAGATTTGATGCAATAAACATTTCTGCATCTAACTCATGAAAGCAGCATTTATGAATACCTGTGTTTACATGCTTTGGTACATGATTAAAGCGTGACCAATTGGCCTTACCAATACTTTTGTATGTGTAAGTAAGGTGCTCTCATAACTACTGTTCAGTGAATTTCCAAACTTATGTGAACGTTTCTAGGGTCTAGTACTTTGTTGTTGGTACCAAGGGAAGTTCCTGGTCCTCGAACACTCCCTTCACATGCCTTAGCTCCTTGTTTTCACATGTACTCCACTTGAACTCCCCCCCTTTCACACAAAATTATATGATGCATACGTTGTGCAGTACTTGTCTATATCATTCATGCATAGTAGACACTCATGATTTTCTGCATGCTTAATATAAACAATGCTGGATTTATGAAAGAAATGTAAGTTACACACTGGTAAATTAGGACTTTTGTAAGTATAAATTCTACTTACAGTTGGTCAGAAAACTCGTGGCAGAATGTCCGGGTGGAGAGTTGTGAGTTTGCATTCATGGGATCACACCCACATAGCAACTTACTTTGCAAAAAATATAAGTGCCGGGGGCTTTATCGGGATTCCACTGCAGCTTGCTCCACCCCTTGCCACTGCCAGCGCTGACAATGACAGCACCAACACAACTACTAACCATCACACTACCATAAGTGTGACAACTCAGACTATTTCACACCATAAAAGCTTTAAGAATGGCTTGGGTGGCAGGTATTAGTCATTTTTAATGTATACTGAATTATTAAACACTTGTTGGTGTGCTCATCTCTAAAATAGACAGTGACATCATGTGGCAGTCTGTCATAAGTAATGGTGTTGACAATTAAGTGCTGGTGCTGAGCACCGAAACCCACCAGCTCAAATTAAGCACTGCTTCAGGCAAAGGACACACTTCTGCACTCACAGATGTAGCGACCTCATTAGTCTCTCACCTACTGTTCTCCATATAGTAAGCACACTACTATATATGGAACTATGTATGTATATGTTGGCATTACTGTAACACTATACCTGGCAAGCAATGGAACCATTTATCTCACTTGGTTCCTACTTCTCCCATCAACAAGCTCTAGACAGAAGTACCACGCATTTCACGGTTGTCCCTCCCGGACCCCCACCTCAATTACCAAAATTCTGATCTTCCCAAAGATGGCTTTATTTTGGTAAAATCCCAACTTTCCTGAAAGGAAACTACCACACAAAATAGTTCTACAACAATGTTCAAAATGTGTCACCTTTGCAGAATGTCCCCTGTGGATGACATTTCCCACGACAAAAGTTGTTGTGGCAAATGCTGAATTCACCAAAGCCTATCAGCTAGGAGTTTTGCAACAAACTAGCCTTTATCGTTTTTTTCTCCAGAGGACACACTTTCATATTTCTTGATGAACCTTTCAAACAATAATTTAAAAAAATGCGTCCAAGTTTTTGAGGTGGGTGTGTTGCATAAAAAAGGTTGTCAGCTGGTTAGCTTTGTTAATGCATGTTTTGTTTCGTTATGGTTTTTGCAAACCTTTATTGGTGGCAAAGCTGCCGGACCCTCAATGATATGAAAAAATAAAATCGTCTAAAATTAGAAATGTATTTTGTTCTTTAAAAAGTAACTATTGCCTTTATAGCCCCTGACACTTACAAGAACTACTTGGTGTATGGATGTGCACTTGTGAAGTGGAAGAATACCGTCACTCATAAAGAAGTTAACCAATGGCTGAAGTGGGCTGTCCCATTGTCCCATGCTGTGTGCTGTAGTGTGTATACTCAGAATGTGATTGACACAATAAATAACCAATGGGTGTGGAGGGCTTGCTAAAAGCCCCTAAGAGTAAATATCATACTTAGGGGCGTATTTACAAGAGGCCTGCGACACCGGAGCATCACTTTTTTTTACACTCCTGTGTCGCACGCCTCTCAGTCATGTCTCTAAGGTGATGTAAAGCCACCCTGCCCTACGTGGCTATATATGGCCTCGTAGATATGGAGTATGGCAAGGCAGCGCAGAGCATCAAGGAGGCGTTTCCTGGGCTGGGCTCTGCGGTGGGTGTTTCCACAAAACACCCATTGATTTTGACTTACAAAATCAAGTAAACCTGGGGCAGCGTTAAAACCTTACGCCTCCCCAGAGCAGGCATAACGAGAGGAAAAGTTTTACTCGCTTTTTCCTCTATCCTTGTGTGATGCATTCTGAGGCTCACATAGATGGATGAAAATGCCTCTCTGAATTGTTTTTGTGCAGGAAAGTGCCACATCCTGCACATAAAAAATCTGCCAACAAAACAGACACCCTTGCACAATGGTCCAAGGGTGCCTACGTTGGCGCTAAGCACCATATTGTGCACCAGCGCTGGCTGAAAGGTGGAATGTGCTGAAAATCATAAGTAGGATGCATTCCTGCCCTTTCCTTTTGACACAGGGCATCACAGCAAAGTGACTTGCTACGCTGCCCTGAGTCAAAAACTCATAAATAAGCCCCTCAGAGTTTAGTAAAATCAAAAGGTCTTGGCTTACAGCAGACCTAAAAAACGAAATAATGATGAAAAACTATTTTGCAAATTTCCCGCATCCTGTACTTATGTAGAGTGTCTTGACACCATGAGGCAGTAATGCATAGTGCATAAAACCACAACAGATATAAAATACATTAAAAAGCGGGGCATCATAAATTAGATTTAATTCTTGGATATAGCGACTTGGGAATAATATCAGTCCTGTGACTAGGTTTACGTTGAACAAGACCCACAATGACACTTGCCATAGTAATTATTTTATTCCACTAACCTAAAATTGCAGCATTTGAATTCAATTACTTCTGCCTTCAGTGGTTTACGTCATGTCATCTACATCCTCACATTACGCTGGTCTGGGTATTTGATTCTCAGCATTACTTACCTTAAAAAAAGAAAGAGTACCAGGGCCCTTGTCAGGAGGCCAGTGCAGGTTACACCACACGTTGCCCTGGCCAGCTCTGCAAACAACAGTACTTACACATCTTCTAGCCATCACACCCCTACAAGTGTGACAATTCAGACTATTCCAGGTCCCCAAAACTTTAAGAATCACTTGGGCACCAGGTGTTAATCATGTTCAATGAATATTGAATTAATGAACAAGTGTTTCTCAGCTCATCTCTAAATTACACAAACAGCGCCACCATGTGGCAGTCTGTTTTAATTGCCAGTGTTATCAATTATGTGCCAGTGCTGAGCACCGGAAACCATCGGCCCAAATTAAGCACTGATTCTCAGGGCCACCTTGCATAAAAATGATCTACCGTGCCCGACCACGCTTTATGTACAGGCTTTTAGAAAGCGCTACGAGTAGCCGATTATGGGAATGTTCCACCTCTTTGGGTTCTAGGTCAGCAAAGTAACAGTTCCTGTTATGAAGGTGGAGAATGAATAGCGAGCTGAGACAGTGTGTATTGTATTGGTATTTCTATAGTGATTTCCATACGTTTTGCCAGGCCTGGGAGCAGTAGCGCTCTTTTGAGGCCTTGCAGCTGCTCGTGGACTTGCGTAACTGGGGGCTTGAGATGGCTCCAGAAGTGCAGCAGCTTTGCATAATGTTTTATTAATGTATATACTTTAAGACACTCTGTCTACCCCTTTAGAAGTGAGGTAGTGCAGTCCTGGTGGGAGGCGCAGACAAAAGACAGAGGCTCCCCACGCGCCAGGCACAGTGCTCCCCTGAAAAGAACCAGCAAGGCTCTGCTGGCAGAACCCCAAAATGTGACATGTGCCATTTCATTTAATGATGCTCAGCATTTGGCTCAAAAGAGGGAAACTTTAATGACAAAGTTAGAATAGAGAACAAAGTCAAGTTTTAACCACAACATGCCTCTGTAGTGCAATTTGCGTTTCTAGTTTTAACCACAAAAAAGCTTTCTTAACACAATGTTATTGTTTATTTCATTTAAGAGGTTTTCTGAGAGCTCTTTGATGCCTTTTGCTGACTTCTGAGCATTAAGCTTAAAAATTCAAAGGGGTACAATGCGCTTCTCTTCGATATTCTCCACCGCCATCTCCAGGTAAAAGGCTTCAGATGAAGGCGAGCTGGAATAGTCCCTTTTTTCAGGCCTTTTCTGAAACGCGTCGATTTGGCAGGTCCCCTGAGGTTCATATGGGGTGCGATCTGCCGCCTTGGATCTTGAACTCCCAGGATTCCCGCTACACGTTTCGGTCCGATTTAACATTACGTAATTGGATGAGAAGTGGTAGGTCCTGTTAGGCATCGCATGAAGTCTAAGGGACTTATTTAGAGTTGGGTGGATGGAATGCTCTGTCACAAATGTGGTGGATGTCCCGTCAAACATATTACTAGTGCATTATAGCCTATGGGATCATTCGGCACGTTTTGACGTACCTATCCACCAAACTCTAAAGAAATCTCTGAGTTTTTGGAATCAATCATTAGGATGCTAACAAGGCTTTGTCAGAGCGGGCTGCTGTGGTTGATATGTTTCAAACCCAAGATAAGGTGATCAGCATTGTCCTGGACTCTACTGAGTTTACTGATGGCTTCCGGCAGGGAGGTTGGTGTAAATAACATTGCATTTGTCTATTCTTACATCACCATGACCAAGATGAGAGTGACCTGCTGATGTAGGTCTGGCAGAGGGATGAATGAGGGGCATAAGTGGCAGAAACTAATTCTTATTATTAGTCACTTGTGGGAAGATTGACAGGTCAGCTTCAAAGACAATGACCAGGTTGTGAACATTTTGAAAGGACTAGGGTTGGTGGCATTTAGGAGGGAGCCAGTGGAACGGCCGTGAGCGTTGCTCGCCAAGACCAGGAAGGAGTATCTATGACTATTAATCTGTTTACAAATAGTCCTAGTAAAGTATTAAGCGTTATTGACCACATGCAATAACAAATGTTATTTACCCTCCCTGTAATTATGGGTCTGAGCTGCAGGCAAGGGCGCAGAACAAGGAGGTTAACATCCATATGTACCTGCAAGCGAGGGCAATAAGGATATTGGTATCCCCCAAATACAGTCAGAATAGGGGGGCTGCAGGAGCATGTGCAGCATCCAACCTGAGTGGGTTCCATCTCATGTGGCACCCCATGTGCATCTTCTGGTTGAGATGTCAAAGTGTGGTGAGTGGGCGGTGGCAGAGCCCTGAACTGCTGGCGCTTTTAAGTGGGGGTACTTCTTGCTGCTATTTATTTTATTGCTTTTAATATTTTCGGCTGACAATAACGCGCTATTACTGGTGACATCAACACGCTATTACTTTCTGCCCAGACTAGTGTTGGGAACTCTCGTCAATCCTACCTTAGGGTGTTAACTGGAGGCCTGAGCTCAGTCTCTACTCCTTCCCGCCCCAGGCCGATGCGGTAATTAGTACCATTGCGAGAAGGGCGATTTAGGGAGAGCCAGGCTCTTCCGGTGGACTGGTCAGCGGTCTAGTTGCTGAGAATCTGCAGGAAATAAAACCACATGTTGAAGCGGCCGCACAGTGGCCGCGCGTAGCGGGCGCGCCAAAGGCAAGCCCGTCTGCGCCCGTCTGCGGCCGAACAGGGCCCGGGGCCAGAACCCCTGGCTGTTCGGGTGGAACATTGAGATTCAGCTCCCAAGAACTGCACGCTCTATACCCACCTATAGCGGGGATATGCAGGCACAGTAAGATTGAAGGTAGCCTTAGTGGGACCTGCAGGTACTGCTCGATTAGATTCAACACTGGGAGGGTGATGAAGGCACTGAGCTCAGACCTGCGCTGTGGCTTGTTGACTTGTAGATCTCTCAGGAAGCATAGACTGGAGATCTTCGACCTACTCTTGGATGAGCAGCTCGATGTGCTGTTCCTTTCCGAGACTTGGTTGGACTCGAACTCCGAGCCGGAGATCTTAGAGGCATTACCCCCCGGCTATGCAATTGTTAGGATCGATAGGTCTTTCGGCAGAGGTAGTGGGGTTGCAGTTATCTATAGACACACCCTTCAATGTTCCCTTGAGCCTATCACTATTGCTGATAGTGAGGTGGTCTCCTTCACGATTAAGGCGGATCTAAATAATTCCGTGAAGGGGCTCTTGGTCTATAGACCACCGGGTCTCCCTACCCGGTTCTCACCTAGTTTGTTCGAGGGTCTTACTCACTTGGCACTGCACCATGACAAACTCCTAGTGCTCGGCGACCGAAAGTTACATTTTGACGACCCCATGAACGTGGGGGCTGCTGAACTATGCCAAGAACTGCTAATGTTGCAACTTAGTTTAAAATCCCACTTCCCTACACATTAGCGCGGTCGTTTACTTGATTCTATCTTTGCGAACTGGGAGGACATTGTAGTTAACACCCCGCTCCCTGTCCCATGGTCAGACCATTTTATGGTCCCCTTTATGATGAGGGTGCAGGGGCCCAGGGCCCAGGAGAAATCCAAGAGGGTCATTAGCTGTCGGAAATGGGTTGGTTTCTCGTGTGAAAAATTCAATAGTGCCTTGATCCAGGGTGGGCCTCCTGGTGGCACCGACATTGAAAGTGCACGAGCAAATTTAAATATGCGTATAACTGCAGCACTGGACCGAACTGCTCCTTTGCTACCTAGTACAATTCCGGGTAGAACACAGAAATCTGCACCGTGGTTCGATACTGCACTGCATACGGCCAAGGCAGAATGCAAACGCCTTGAGAGGCGCTGGATGAAGGGATTCTCAGTCCAGGACAAGAGGGAGTACCATGATATGCGGAAAAGATACCATAGGCTCATAAGACGAGCTAAGGCAACGCACTATCAGGATAGAATTGGGGCAGCTGGAAATTGGACGAAAGAACTGTTCAAGATCTATAAGGAGATTTCTTCCCTAGCGTCCACTGCTGTGCCGGTCTCCGGTTCGGAAGAATCATGTAACCGTGTGGCAGACTTCTTTGCAGACAAAGTGGAGAAAATCTACTCCACCTTTCCAGAGTCTGCAAAGGAGGGCCTTGAACCTGCGGAGGATACCAGGGTGGCAGGAGAGGGAATATGTATGGACAGTTTCATCATTCCCTCCCTCCCCCCGGAGCAGCTAATAAAATCTTGCCTGAGTATCAAGTCGGGCTCCCCCAGAGATCCAGCCTCCCCCAAAGTGCTTGGGGAGAGCATTTCCATCATTGAGCCCTACATCAGACATCTCTTGGAGGTATCTTTTCAGTCTTGCACTGTGCCAAGTAGTTGGAAGGAAGCGGTGGTTCTCCCATTACCCAAGAAACCCAATGTCAGCATAGAGAAACTTGACAATTTACGCCCTATTTCACTACTCCCTTACTTTGATAAAGTGGCGGAGAAGGTTGTTAATAAACAACTAATGGCACATGTTGAGAACCAGGACCTCCTGCATCCCTTCCAATCTTGCTTCCGTGCCTTACATTCGATGGAGTCTGCTCTGCTTTTTGCTGCGGAACCCATCAAACAATGCACAGATGCCGGGCAGACAGCGGCCTTAATACTCCTGGACTTGAGCGCCGGCTTTGACACTGTTGCTCATCACACCTTGCTGCGGTGTCTGAATAAAGGTGGCGTCTCTGGCTCCGCACTGAAGTGGATGAAATCCTTCTTGGCAGAACGCAGTTTCCAAGTGAGGCAGCGATCCCACTACTCTAAAATTATCAAACTGAAACAGGGGGTGCCACAGGGATCAGCCCTGAGCCCGACCCTGTTCAATCTCTATGTGACACCTCTTGCTGAGATAGCGGATGGGTTCGGGATCAGAGTCGTGTTCTATGCCTATGATACCCAGCTGGTGGTCTCTCTGACTCAGGCACCGGACTTGGCAGCCTCCAATTTCGTGGCATGCATGCAGGAGCTTGCATCCTGGATGGCTAACAACTGCCTGAAATTGAATGGAGACAAGACTGAGGTGCTTGTTGTGGGGAAGGCTTCATCAGTATGGTCCTCGGCTTGGTGACCTCCAAGCCTGGGTCCCACCTTCACGCCTTGCACTCAGGTGAAGAACTTGGGAGTGTGGTTGGACTCTAACTTATCCTTTGAATATCAAACCAGAAGTGTAGTGGGTACCTGACTGGGAGTCCTTAAATGCCTCCGGAAAACTCTGGATCTGCTTCCTATTGAGGCCAGGAAGACTATGGTGCATGCCCTTGTGACATCCCGTCTGGACTAAGGCAACATATTGTACCTGGGTACCACTGCCAAATGCATGAACAGACTTCAGGTTCTACAGAACGCCGCTGCTCGCCTGGTTCATGTGCAGCCTAGGAGGGCCGCCTGTAGGAAAGCCTTGGCCTCCCTCCATTGGCTCCCCATTAGGGAGAGAGTGCTGTTTAAGGCACTTTGTGTGTGCAACCGCATCACCCAGGAAATTGGTTCATCGTACTTGACGAACTTGCTCACTCGATATGTCCCCACACGACTTCTTACATTGTGCGGGAATGGTTCGCTGCTTGTTCCTATGGTCATGAAGGGCAGGGTGGGTGGTCGGTCTTTCTGCTTTCTGACTGCGCAGAACTGGAATAAACTTCCTCTGGGTCTCCGGCTGGAGGCATCGGAGGTTAAATTTAGGAGAGATCTGAAAACCCACCTTTTCTCCCGTGTGCAGGGATAGCCCGTTCATACTTGATTGTGCCCGTAAATTAACCTCCTTTCACCACAGCGCGGGGACACACCGGTTTGCGTAACCAGGCGCTATATAAATATACCTATTATTATTATTTATTAATCTGCGTACAGGCAGATAATTCGAAGTGGTCCGGGTAGCTCTGTCGGACCCAAACACTCAGGTGAGAGGTGGCTCAGATTCCCTCAGCACTACCTATCTGTCCACATTGCAGACAGACATTAGATGCTGACCAGCCAGAGGAAGCCCAGTGTTATTAATGGAGTGAACCTGATAGCATCTCTAGACGCTTCAGAGAGCACTGTGAGTGAGCATTGGCTGCGCTTCACAGGTAGCATCAGCATTATTCAGCAAGCAACGCGTTCAGACTCTATCAAAGGACCAGGGATTAATCACTCCTGCCACCTTTGCTTTCCGTGACTTTTGAAGGCAGTGAAGACGCTCTGCGTACCCGTTCACTACCCTGGCTGAGGACTGGCTTCACTCACATTCCAAAGAAGGTGTCCCAGTACCCAAATAATAAGGATGGAAAAGTGGGACCCTCATATCTATTCTTTATGTTGTTCAATGGTGGCCTGCTTCAGGGTCAGGTCTCATTCGGGTCCCTATAAACCAGGGTTTGCTCTCGGGGTATGTTCTAATGATAAAAATACCTAAGGACTACTCTGGTTTGCCTGCATTTTGGATAGCCCAGGTACGATTAAAAGAAGTTTTCTGGATGTTTATGTATACATCTCAATATTAGTTGACATATTTCAGCCATTATACTGGCCTCTAAGAGTTCTTGGATTTGTCAGGACAAAAGGCAACTCCTATCGTTGTATAGGTATAATCCAATTCCTACCAGTCCAATTTATTTTGTGGGAATACATATAAAAAATGCAGGCTTGCTTAGCCATGAGGAATCGCAGGAACATTTTGTTCCAGAAATGACAAAATGATACACATATTCAACAAAATGATTCCACTCATTTTGTATACCTCCTTCTTAAAATATATGTCAATAGAGGTGTGCACTACCATAGCTATAACAGGCGCACAACACACACCACAGCACACTATATGCAATAAAAATAGTGGAATATACAGCACTGCAAATATGAAGTTCTAAAAACTGTGATCATTTCCTTGTCAGAGGTGCCTCTCAGCCTATGTTCGTATCATCATACATATCAGTAAAGGACAGTGACAGGCTCCTTTAAACACATATGATAGGCAAGCCCTCAGGTGGAACCCTCGGGGGGGGGGGGGGGGGGAAGGAAAGAGGAAGGCCAACAAACACATAGCTTTGAGACCTCAAGGATGACTGCAAGGAGATGGGTTACACCTGGAGTCAGATTGAAAGAAAAGCCCAGGCCAGAGGTGGCTGGGGTGTCCCGGTCGATGGTCTATACCCCAGGAGTGGTAGTTGGCATAAGTAAGTAAGGATAGACTGAGCAGGAAAATAAAGAAAGCCCAATGTTGTAAAAGCACAAGGCAGGGATATTATCGCAGTTCTTTCATGGCCGATGCTCTGTGCCCAGTTACTTACTTTGTTAAAAGGAAAATGTCAAAAAAATCCCTAGTTCCTGCCATCCCAGTTCCTGTCTGTTTTTTCATCGCTTAACTACTATTGGTTGATATACCAGTGGGCGTATACATCGACTCGCGCACGTGTTCTTATGTGCGCGTCTCGTTACGTCAATGTTACATGGCAGGATCATAGGTAATTCAGTCTAGTGGAACTCACGCTTCTCTGATTCTCCAGTTTCCAGTATGGGACACTTCTAAAAACAAATTATAGATCTCTTGTGGGCACTCGCCCCCTGGTGTGCTTTGCCCTGGCTGGGTGGACTTCACTGTAGGTGTTCACCCATCTGGCTGAATCTATCTGTAAGGTCACAAGAGCATCCTGGGGATTGCACAGTCTACTGAAACATTCAGCTGCAATAAATAATGTCTGCTGAGAACAAAATGTTATTATTTGAAGTCAGTATTTTTTTATCACTGCTTATCACGAGGCTCAGCCTGCGGGTCATAGCAGGGTCCCTCTGCGGCTGAGCCCAGCTCTCTTTTGCCAGCCAAACCTGTTGGTTTGTCTTTAGTCCCTCATGAATTTCTCATCTTTTACAAAGTTTCTGCAGGAGAAATGGAAGTGTGGCCTCCCTGAGGAGGGTCCCTCTGAATGGTCTTCTGTAGAGTGTGCAGAGTTGCAGGGTACCTTGTCTTTGCAACTTTGTAATTTTAATCTAAATTTCTTTAATAAAAAAATGTTCCATGAAGCTGATAAAGTTTAAAGAAATGGGGGCAAAAAAGGGTCCCTGTGCTGTGGAAGGAACATTCCAGCAACTGTGCGGCATGGGGTGTGCCACTCAGCGGCTGCGTACCAGGGTTCTCAGAACCACCGCCCTCCTCCGCCTGTCCTCAATTCTGGAATTCTCTGGACGGGCCAAGGAAATGATGTTGCCATGGGGTGACTATAGTGTTTTCTCCTCCTCTTGACAACTTCCTGCACCCTGAGGTCTTAGCCATGTTGGTTACGAAACCTGAAGAAAACTAAAAAGTGATGCCTTTATCCATTGGAACTGCTCAGGGACGCATTCCTGTCCATTGTTTTTGTGCTCACCATGGTACCTCAGGCAGGGACCAACTATATGCAAATAAGCTTTGGTCCTGACCAATAGGAATACTCCGACTCAAACTGCGAGACTAGGTCCCTCTGAATGGCAACACATCCACCCCTCGGCTGGTTTGGGCATATGTTGGCCTCCTGGTAGGGTTTAGCTTGAGTCCCATGGCACAAAGAGCCTGGGTCCACATGGGCACGCCCTTTGGTTACAACATCAGGCTGAATTACTAGGCTCATGGGGATAAAGTGAACCTTCCACCCTCTCGCAAAGACAGGGATGTTCACACTTCCTCGCGACGGAGGATCGCCCAAACCGTGCCCAGCTTGGCAGGCGTAGGAAATCATTTTACCAGCCCTAATCGTATATCTCGGATCTACTGTTGTTTCTGTTTATTTCCATTTATCGTGGATTGTTCTTCAGAGTTGTGTCTTTCTCTGTTTATCTATTTTTACTTGTCTGTCTGCTTATTTATCCGTCTCTATCCTTTTATTTCTCAGAATACTCATTCAATTTTGCGCCGACACATCAATTTTTGTTCTGCCTCTCTCCATATCAATCTTCGTATGTATCACTCTGTCCTTTTACTGCTACGTGTATGTCTCGAGTACTGTCTGTCTCCGTCCATTTATCACCTGACCTCTTCTATCTATGTATGTCTTTTTCCATATATTGTTCTGCCTTTTCAATTTCACTCTGCATATGTAGATTTACATTTCTCTCTTTAGGTCCAGTTCTCTATTTGTCTCTCTCTAAATCATGTCTTTCCATTATTGTTTAGCTCTCCATCTTTCTGTTCGTCTTTCCCCTTGTTCATCCATGTCTCTGCCCCAGTGCCATCTTTCCACTCACAACTGTCTGTCCATGGATGTCCATAGCAGTTTATCTCTCTTTCCATTTACTTCTCTGTCATTTCAATTAGAACTCCCTGTGTCTGTCCATTTACATCTTTGGAAGGTTATTTCTCAGACAGTTCATCTGTTTTGTACGTCGTTCTGCCTCTCAAACGATGTTTTTCTTGTCTGTCCATTTGTCTCGCTGTCCATTTATCTGTTGATATCTCCATGTTTTGTTTTTCTACGTTTGTCCTTTTATCTCTTTGTCTGTTCGTTTATTTCTCCATTTCCATTTTTCTATGCCCTTGCATTTCTGTCAGTCTCTATCTGTCAGTCCATCTGTCTCCCCTTTTGCTTTTTTGTCTCACTATATGTTAGTCTTTCTGTCTGTACTTGATTTGTCTGTCTGTCTGTTTGCGCCTTTCTGTCTGTCCATGTAAATCGCTCTCCCTTCGGCTCTCAATCTAACCATCGAGACAAAATAAAGATAATGTGCGCGCCAGAGGACAGTTCAAAGCTGGTTTAGCATTGGCTTTTACTCGAGCGCCAGGATGTTTTGAAAAGCGCTATCTGGCAGTGCTAAAGGTTTATGGTGAATTTATCCCGAATTAAATAAATGGCAGTGCCCTGTTGGCATGGCTTCAACTCCTCTAATAATGGATGTTACCGTAAAAGTGGTGCCTGTTCCAATGTGCGTCAGGGTGCGTCAGGGTGAATGTTTTGTTTTTCAGTTTACCGTGCTTAATTTGAGCTGGTGGGGGGCACCAGCACACATTTTTCTGCACGAGAAATCTGCTGAAAACTAGAGAAGAAGAAGGGAAGACGAGGAAGAGAAAGACGAAAAATGTCACCAAGGGAAAAAACAGGAACCGATAATGGGGGAGGGGTGTCTAGTAGTGGAGTAAAGAGGCGTGAGGTGAACTGAACACTACTCAGCTTTGGAATTCGGCACGCTGACATTTAATTGCACCAGCCGCAGACAAAAGAGCAGAACTTTGGGCACCGGCCCTCATTTATTTACAAATTAAGCCCTGTTAGTTTTCTACATTGTGTTTACGTTGACATTGCTCGACGTGGATTGGTCTCTTAAGATGCTTATTGTTTTCACACTTTTACATTTTTTTGATTGAGCAAAGCATCGAGAACATAGCAATCACAAAGAGAGTGCAGAACAGGAAAACATAAATAAATCATATGGATAAAGCCAATGCATTGTAGTGTAGTTCCTATATTCCCAATAGGCTCTGCGCATTGGAATAATATATCCTATAGATTAGACGTAGGACTGATGTCGACTAGGTCTCTATCGAATATATTAAACTTAATTGTGAGTGCCAGCTAGCTCAGAGGTCACTAGAAACTTTCTCGAATACACAAGAAGGGATTTGTTTCTGACAACTGCATGAACATGACAACTTTGTTTCCCTAGAATAAGAAATATATCTCTAGAGTCGCGGAAACACTAGATAAGTATTTCACTCAGTCAATCGTGCATGCTTCGTTTCTACAGAGTTGCAGAGAAATAGAGAGAAAGGCGTTTTCAATAAAAAGGGTTTATTGAACAGTCTTCTTTCTCATGCAAGAGAAGTGAACTGCTATAATCGTAATGCAGAGTGCAAAGTATAATGCGTACAGCGAGAACAATATTATAAAATAATACTGTAAGAGCATTGTATGGTTTCTAAGCCATATAAAAATACATACATAAATATCAATGACTAAAAATACTCAACTGGTGCTTCTAAAATACGCCTACCCCAATGTACCTAACCTAAGTCTAGTACGCAGGAAGAAGTAAGTATTGTGTAGCATAGGTTTAGTTTTCTTTGCCAAGAATCTATCAAAGATTTCTCTAGGTTCTAATCAGCTCCATACCTTAGTTAGAATGAAGAAGGTCTGGTATCTCTGTCTCGGGACTCGATTTACCAACACCCTGCAAGGGGAGCTTGGAAACGCTGGAGCTAGATTCTCGGCAGGAAAATAGACATCTTCTGGATCAGTGCGTCCAGCTGGAGGGTCGGCTTCCTTCTGCACTTGCTGTAGCGAGCTGCGTCGGGCAAGTAGATAGTCGAACTGCTCCGAACCACTGTGTCTTGCTAGAGCAAGTGTAGGTATATTTATACCTTGAAGGTGTCTAGAAATGCTATAGTTTGACGTAAAGTCGGGCATAATAATGTCAGGAAAGAACCCCTAGGGAATAGTCGTTCTTTGCAAAGTACATGAGTTCTTGGATAAATCAATATTCGAGCATGGGGAAGTTCCCTGACTGCTTAAGCCGATTTTCCAAGAAAACGTTGTAAGGTTTTGGTACGGGTGGAAGTAGCCATGCCTGTATTTGGTCTGCATGGACTATGTCTAAATAAGGGCTTGATTTCTATGCCTTTATAGGGGCAATGTGAATTGTACATATATAAGGGCATGAATCAGGAAAATTCAATCGGGGCCTAAAACACCACACAGCACCATTAACACCATGGGCGCTAGCGGAATTCCGCTCGCACGCTGAGATTTGCGAAAACTCATGTTACGTGAGGAGCTGGGCTCGTCATCAGCGTGCGAGGAGGCTACGCCATGACGAGCCCAGCTCGTCATCAGCGTGGAAGGGGTTAAAAGCGTAGTGTGTGTGCAGGAAACATTTTTTTTCATCAAAGGTTCAGAAACAAACCCATTTCCACTAATAATAATAGTGAAGCAGCTTTAGGAATAACTACCATTCATTCTTACAACGGTACTTAAAGTGCTAGAATATGAAATTGCTAGAGTGCTAAAATGCCAAAATGTTAAATGTGCTTATGTGACACAGGAGAAGAGCTCAACACACAAAGTGTTGTTTTCACACTTTTTGTCATAACACTTTGGCACAAATTATTCATCTGAATGACGCCTATGAAACGGTTAACTCGAGCTGGGAGTAAGGGGTACTTTTCTCACTGAGATCCTTAACCAGTTTTTATTCCGTTGTTTTACTTTCTCATGGTGCTTCAGACATGTGGAGCAAAAGAGTCTTCTGCAGATAAAAAACGCATAACATAATGAAACTAAAAGTATAGAATATTCTGTTATTGGCACTTATGGTGGGTTTCACAAAGCTTGTTCCGCTCATTTGTAGAACATGTACATTGTGTGCACAGGTTTGCACAATGAATATCTCTGGGCTGAAAATAGTCTGCTAATTCAGGTTATATTTTGCCACCGTGGATTACAAAATTATATTTAATCGCCTTAGACGATGGTTGAAATGTAATTATTGCATTAATACACACAGGCCCTATAGATATCAATTCATGTAATAGCTACTCCCATGGGTGACATAGGTGCATGGACGGAGACTGATGACATCAGAGGGTGCCATGTATGTATGTATGCAGTATTTCTATTGCACGAAGCCAGCCAAAAGACACTGAGAGATGTAGAGGGTGAAAGACAACTTTAAATTTAGCTAATGACCGGAGTAGTAGCTGGTTTGTGGAGATTGCTATTGCGTCGTGTGATGCAGTGTTCTTTAAAGACGCGCATCTTCAACTCTGTCCTAAATGGGAGCAGTGTTAGAGCGGTCCTGATAAATATAGGGACGTTGTTATAGATCCTGGATGCATAGATGGAATAGGCCAGTTGCTTGTATTTTTCTTTTATTTACTCTTCTTAGCCTCCAGTCTGATGGTGTCCTGGCTGTGGGCCGAGAACCACCCGTGATGGTGAGCTTGTCTGCAAGATAGGTGGGGTGCTGGTTGTGATGGCTTAAATGATGCCACTGGTTTTGAAGATGGCACGGGACGGTATACAACCTTTAGCATGCATCTCTTAGCACGCACTACCATTACCACGCATCTGTAACAACGCATACCATTACAAGGCATAGCGCTTTGAGGCGATCTGACTTAGGGAATGGCTAGTGAATAGGTTAATTTACTATCCAATAACCTTCCCTAGTGTCCACGGGGACTGGTGTTGGAATAGTAAATTAAACTATTCAATATCCAGCACCCAAAGCACTATGCGTTGTAAAGGTATCGCGTTGTAAAAAATGAGTGGTAATGGTATGCGTGGTAAAAGTGTGCGTGCTAACATCATACATCCGCACGGGACGGCAAGCAGAGCCAGAGGAGTTCCATCAGCATGTGAGTGATGTGATCACATTGCTTCATGCCCTGGATGAGACGTGCTGTGGGGTGTAGGATGCCCTTAACCCGCTACGTGCTCGCATCGGCCGTTGGCACTACCTCTGGGGTGCTGCGCACGACCAAGGCCGGACGCAGCCAGCCCACTCCGTGGAATGCCCACACCGTGGCGGAATGTCCGCCGTGGTAAACCGGTTAAGAGGTGCCAGTGTGCATTCTGGGAGTACATGGAGTAGGGCGCTACCACTATACAGTTGTGACAGTACGAGTGCTTGAACAGCAGTTCTGAGTTCACTTTCTGGAAGAAACGTCTTCACTTTGTTTAGGAAGAGTGAGTTAGTAAAGGACCATCTTTGTTTTTTTTGCAATGTGTTCCCTGAGGGTCAGGTTTGTGTCCAGAGTGAAGTCAAGCGAATTAGGGTTCATTGAAAGTTAGTGGTGCCAGCATGGATCATGGGTGGCGGGCGGGGCAGGGGTGCGAGGATGCGCAAAACAAAAATATTATAAAAATAATACCTTACCTTCCCGCGTCTCTGCCCCATGTTCTCCTCAAGAATCAGAAAGGACAGCCAGGCCCCACTGACCAAACACAGCGCTTGATTGGATTTGAGCGTTCTGGTTGAACGCTCAACCAGGGAATGGCGGCCTGGGCATGTTCTGCATGCAGGGTGTAATGCAGCCTGCACTGAGAACGGGGAACGTGCGCATGACTGGTTTGGGAGGCCCCAGAGGGCCGACCAAACAGTCATTGCGCACTTAGGAGTGGGCAAACCACTCCTCCCTGCCCTGCTCTGAGAGCACAGCAGCCCCGCCCGCCTGGGTTTTGTTGTTCGCCTGCAAAGTAGCACAAATATGAAATGATAATAACTGTACCCATTTTATGTTTCCTCTTTTCGCACTCATGAAAGCAGTGGGGTGACACTCCTACCCCATTATGAAGGAGCTGCCACTGTTGAAAGTTGGGTTTCACAGCTCATGTTATTTACCAATGTTTGTACTGCTTCCTGTTCTTGGCAAGTAACAGAAATCCTGCCTTGGTTGAGTTGAGCTGCAGCTGACCGGCTGATATGTTGTCCCACAAGTCCCAGAGATTTAAAAAAGCAAGTTGTAATATTCCAGACTCAACAGGAGAGTGCACATCATGTGACACAGCCACAGACAATGCCACAAATAGATGGTTACTGGTACATTTTCTGTAAATGCAGTGGGACTCATTTATCACTTGATAAGTGTGAGGGCCAGTTACAAAGCATAAAGTAAAGAGGGTAGCCAGTCTATGAAATGCCTGTGTCTGTTGGTAATATCTGGCCACATCTTGCACCCGCGAGACAGTTTATTTACAATAAACTGCACTCTAGGAAATGTGACTTAAATGTTGCATAAATGTCAGAGTGATGCTGTTCTGTATTAACCATTACAACACATCAGATAAGATAATGTGGACTATTCCATGTCACCCAAAGCTGTAAAAATAGCCTGGATGAGGTACTGCTGCTGTAATTTTAAATACTCTGCTGATGGGCTCTGCTTAAAAATTGATAGACTGCACCACCTTGTGGTGTACTGTAAGAAATAACTGCTGGTGTGAAACAAGTGTTAGTGATGAGCACCGGCAAACATCAGCACAAATTAAGCATGGCTGCAAACTCACAGCCTGCACGAAAAAGTGCTAAGAGACCAATTAATGGGCGATCATGCCTTATGCAAGAATCATGAAACATATCTTTACAAAACCACTAATTAAAATAAATGTTGCACACATACACATTTAGACGCCGTTTTTTAAAGATAAAGAACAGTTGCTTGCAACTCTCTGTGGGTTCTCCAGTGGCTGGACACCCCATGGTTTATCACTATAACAAATGGATTTGACATGACTTACAAGGTGTCCTACTCACTTCTTCTCTCTCCCAAATACCTCTCCATATTATAATTGTAATTGTACTTATAGAGCAATTACTACCCCTGACAAGGCGTCAATGTGCTTTTAAGTGAGTTGCAAGCTCCCCCGGAACCCAAAAGAATTAGTGGTGAATTAGCATAGTGAAATATGAATTAATTTGAGTGGTGGACATGTGAGTCTGTTAGTTGGGTTGAAAAGGATAATGGAGGGGTAGAATGCTTTAATAGCTGTCAAAGTAGACAGGGTAGGAATGCACAAGGTAGACGAATCTGATGAAATCTCAGTAGCGCCACAAACTGGCTTCTATGCACAAGCCAGCGCTATGCAAATTATTTAATAAGTAACATATGCAAGCCATCTGCAGTTCCTCATCACTATCCATTTTATCACCCTGTGATCTGTAATATAATATTGTATTCACCAATCACACTTTTAGAGCAAATGGCAAACAGGTGCATATGTGGCTGTATGGATGGTTCCGCACAGCCCTGGTCTATCACACTTGGCGGATGCAGCCGCGTGAACCCACCACCGCCCCGGCAGCCATTGCTTGGTGTTTTCATAGCTGTGGCCATATAGAAGTCCTGTCACTCCCTAGGGCCTTGTTGACCATCGAGTATCTAAGGGAAGGCACATATAGGGTGTATATGGTGTGGTGGAGGCGAGGCGTTTTTGTGCGAAACTAGCCCGGATATGTGACGTGATGGAGAACAGTGGAGTTGGATGACAGAGGATTTACTATGTAATGGTGCTGAGTGACTGGTAGAATCATTTGCCTTAACTTTTCAAATCCTGAAAAATGATTCCCATATGTGTAGGACAATGAATAATGTGTCTCTGTCACTCTATCCACATTCTCCACTTTTCAGTAAGGTTTCCTTGAAGTAAAATTTCAGATGGACATTTTTTGTGAGTTGCGTGGAAATTCAAGGGGAGCAAGCAGGCCAGTCCCAGGGAGGCCTGTTCAAAGTGTGCGTTGCATGACTTATGTGAAATTTGCAGGATACTCTATTGTCACGCGAACTAAAAAAACGTCATTATTTTGATCTGAATGCTTACACATGCAGCTACGTGGGGTGTCTCTTGTGTGAGCACGGGTCTTACATATGGGGGGATATAATAATGGGTGTCTAGGCTGGAGGATGATGGAGAGACCTGTCCAAGTGCCAGTAAAAGCATCTCCTGTACCATTCACTGCCGCCTTTGAAGTCGCTGCCTCTGTGCCAGCCCACCCACACTTACATCTTCAATTCCACACCCATCTTTAAATTAACCCTCCAGTCCTTTCCCCTAAATGTTCAATTTCCATACCAATATTCATCCACTCACACATCCATCACTCATCAGTGGACCCATTCATTCACACAGAAGCCTTTGTGCCAGCCCACCCACACTTTCATCTTCATTTCCACACCCATCTTTAAATTAACCCTCCAGTCCTTTCCCCTAAATGTTCAATTTCCATACCAATACTCATCCACTCATACATCCATCACTCATCAGTGGACCCATTCATTCACACAGAAGCCTTTGTGCCAGCCCACCCACACTTGCATCTTCATTTCCACACCCATCTTTAAATTAACCCTCCAGTTTTTTCCCCTAAATGTTCAATTTCCATACCAATATTCATCCACTCACACATCCATCACTCATCAGTGGACCCATTCATTCACACAGAAGCCCATGCACTTCAACTCATTGAAACTTCATCTTACTCACACTTTCATCCACTCTCATCATCATCACCTACCCATCTTGCACCACGGGTGCAGATGTAGTAGCCGAAAGGTACCCAGATTAAAAGTTTAAAAATCCAGTTATGCCATTTAGACTGGATATGAAAGGGCGAGACACAACTTGGAAACCATACGATAAATTGTTTGTAATTTGAACCATTGATTTATGAACTGATTTTTATGAATAATCATGTTCGATAGGCTTAAGAAATGACTGAAGGTTAAAATATAACTCATGTCATGGTTTTTGCCTAGAGATGTATAATTATTATACTACCTCTTTTTTAATGACTACCATGTATCAAAAAAAATATTTTTGTATTTTTCTACATATTAGTGTCACTATTTTTCATTTGATTAATTCCATGTATTGTTGTGCTACTGTTGAGCTGTTTATTTGACTGAAGTTGCCCTAGCTTATGTACAGTGTATAAAAATCCAGTTATGCCATTTAGACTGGATATGAAAGGGCGTCTCCTGTGCTGTCATGTTGAAGCCTGGCTCCAATTTAAATTGAGATCTCAGGAGGACCCAATGAGGCTGCGCGGAGTGTCAGAGTGGCAGCATCTTTAATCAAAATTACAAAAGGATGAAAAACTGCAGGTATCCCTGGCGGATTAATTTGCAAAACTTACACCGCCGCAAACACCTTAGAAGAGCTTTCGGTTTTTCTCCGAGGCTGGGAGATGAAAAGCGCCTCTTATTCATATGCAAAATATGTGTTGCATTCTCACCCTTTGAAGTAACATTTGTAGCAAAAATGACAATCTTTTCATGGGTTTAGCGTTGTTTCTGTAACAAAGCAAAAAATGCAGAGCCCCAGGCGAAATAAAGCTTTGAGAAAATGAATCTGGAACAGCAAAGATCTGAACAAGGGCTGAGTAGCTGATAAAAAGCGGAGGACACCCTCAAGGAAAGGAAAACAACTGTTTTCAGTGCTTTGAAGTCACTGAATGTTGATTCACAGCGCTGTAAAAAAAAGAAAGGTAAATAAATGAGCAGGCACTAAACACAAATATATTCAAGGGCGATTTCTTAATAACACAAATCAGTAGTTTGAAGCGTTTAGTTATTCATCCAATGTCGCTGATGCTCTCGTTGTGCACTATTCGTTTCTAGGCGCACTCTATGCGCCAATCAAGCTTCCCAACATTTTAAAAGAACCCCCTCGCGTGAGTGGTACACTCCAGGCTGCCTCTGGATGAGAAGAGAACCCCCTCACATGCGTGGTACACTCCAGGCTCCCTTTGGGCTGCCTCTGGATGAGAACCCCCTCACATGCGTGGTACACTCCAGGCTCCCTTTGGGCTGCCTCTGGATGAGAACCCCCTCACATGCGTGGTACACTCCAGGCTCCCCTTGGGCTGCCTCCGGATGAGAACCCCCTCACATCCGTGGTACACTCCAGGCTCCCTTTGGGCTGCCTCTGGATGAGAACCCCTTCACATGCGTGGTACACTCCAGGCTCCCCTTGGGCTGCCTCTGGATGAGAACCCCCTCACATGCATGGTACACTCCAGGCTCCCTTCGGGCTGCCTCTGGATGAGAACCCCCTCACATGCGTGGTACACTCCAGGCTCCCTTTGGGCTGCCTCTGGATGAGAACCCCCTCACATGCGTGGTACACTCCAGGCTCCCCTTGGGCTGCCTCTGGATGAGAACCCCCTCACATGCATGGTACACTCCAGGCTCCCTTCGGGCTGCCTCTGGATGAGAACCCCCTCACATGCGTGGTACACTCCAGGCTCCCTTTGGGCTGCCTCTGGATGAGAACCCCCTCACATGCGTGGTACACTCCAGGCTCCCTTTGGGCTGCCTCTGGATGAGAACCCCCTCACATGCGTGGTACACTCCAGGCTCTCTTTGGGCTGCCTCTGGATGAGAACCCCCTCACATGCGTGGTACACCCCAGGCTCCCTTCGGGCTGCCTCTGGATGAGAACCCCCTCACATGCGTGGTACACTCCAGGCTCCCTTCGGGCTGCCTCTGGATGAGAACCCCCCTCACATGCGTGGTACACTCCAGGCTCCCTTCGGGCTGCCTCTGGATGAGAACCCCCTCACATGCGTGGTACACTCCAGGCTCCCCTTGGGCTGCCTCTGGATGCTTGGAATGACCTCTGAACCCGTCAGGTTTCTTGACACTCCAGTTGAGCCCTGGTGGATGCTTGACACACCCTACAAGCCCTTCAAAATGGCGGACTCTGAGTGAGCCATCGAAGATGCATGGCACTTCACGAACCTCCCAAGTGGATTAACCCTTTCAGTGAGCCTTCATAGGGGCTTGCCACGGGGTACAGACCTTTCAATTGAGTTGACGGCATCAATGAATCCTCCTAGACGCGGGCACACTCCACCAACCCTTGTAGTTTCTCTAACTTTTCAGCGAGCTTTTCAAGACGCTTGGCCCACTCCATTGGCCCTTCAAGTGTCCTTGATCTTTAGGTGAACTCTTTGAAATACTTGGAGCACTCCAATAACCCTTCAGGCTTCTAGGCGCTCTAAATGAGCTCTCTTGAATATTTGACACCCTTTGTAGATGCTTCGGGTGTTTTTACACTCTCAGTGAGCCCTCTGTATGACCTCTCAGGTTTCTTAGCACTCTCAGTGAGCACTTTAAGCTCCCAACACTCGTAAGGGCCCCTATGTTTCTTGACACCACAGGAGAACCCTAATATATACCTGGGGGACTCTTCCTCATTTTTGACACTCTCAGTGAGACTTGGTGGATGCTTGGATCTCTGCATGCAGCGAAGAAGCGTCTTGGCACTCCCAGAGAGCGCTCCGGAATGATTGGCACACTCCATGGATCCTTAAAGTTTCTTGGCACTCTCAGGGAGCCCTCTTATATGTGTAGCCCTGTGTATGACCCCTCAGGTTTCTTGGAGCTCTCAGTGAGCACTCTAGGTATCTTGACACTACAGGGAGCCCTCCTAGATACCTGGTGTTCTAAGGACTCATCCTCAATGTTGACACTCTCAGTGGACCTTCTTGGATGCTTGGCACTCTGCATGCAGTGAACAAGTGTCTTCGCACTCACAGAGAGCGCTCCAGAATGTTTGGCACATTCCACGGACCCTTCGGGTTTCTTGGCACTCTCATTGAGCCCTCTTGGTTGCTTTACCCTCTCTATGAGAAGTGTTGCTCAATGGTTAGAGCGGCAGACCCTGATGCAGAGGTCTAGCCCGGGACAAGGGTTCGTTTCCCCGTCTCGGCGGGTCTTGGGCTCAAAAAAGTCTACGGACCTGATAATTCTCGCCTCGGTGCCTATTCCAATCCTGGAGTCCCACTCTGCAACTCTGGGCAATAGCTTGCTTAATCTCCACAACGGCCCCCACAATGCCAAGAATGCCTGGACTCCACCTTGGGACCGCCCAGGAGTGGACTCCTCACAGGGAAAGCCAGGATGAGTTCCACAGCGGTATTCGTACAAGAGCCTTGAGACCCTTGCGGGTGAGTAGTGCGCTATACAAGTATCAATTTACATTTATGACCCTTCAGATTCCCTGGAACTCTCAGGGAGCCCTCTTAGATGCTTTACCCTCTCTATGGCTCCTCAAGTTTCTTGACGCTCACAGTGCGAGTCTTCGTGGGAGCACCACTGGTTAATCGAATGACTGAGTCAACTTAGAATACAAGATTGTGCTGGCATGGGAAATGCAGCGATTCTCAACCACAAATCAGTGCATTGGTCCCTAAACTGCCTCTCCGCAATGCTGCATCAAATGTTACTACAAAGGACCAGAGCTTTAAATTGGCCGGTACTCCCCGTACCGGCACTTCCAATTTTTTTGGCCGTTAGTACCGGCACTTCTCTGTAGCCAGGGAGAGTACCTGTACCCTGAGTGACGGCGGCTCAGGTTAGGTTTCTCCTCCAGTGCAGGGCAGAGGCCTCTCTGCTTCTGAGGAGCTGGTAATTAACTGAGCTGTGAAGTAGCCCTTTGCAGAGTTGCTGCTGAAGCTTCCAGCAGAGCCATTTGAGTGTCCCCAAACTGCAGGTGTTTGAGAGGGCTTATGCCACGGTGTGATTAACAGGACAGGGTCTCTAGACAAACCATGCACTGTCAATCAGGAGCATAGTTACCATTTAGATGAAAGTGCTTTAGCCCCCACCCCTACATCAGGTGCGTGAAAAGAGCTGGGGCTTCCAGTCTCATATAGCCTATGGCAGAGCAAGACAGTCCTCCACTATCATCACAGCCGGTTATCATTTCATGTTTTTTTTCAGTACAGGAGCTGCTTCCCTCTGTGTGCCCATACAACACTAATCCCTGCATTTACATGACAACGACTGCCCTGGGTAATGGGCTCATGGGTGTGAAGTTAGCCCTCTCCAACACTGCAGGAATGACCTCCTATGCCAACTAGGGATGTATTTGGTTAGGGGAAGGACGAGATGAACCTAGAATAAGGGGGAGGGTTGAATGTGAAGAAGTGAGGTGACAGGTGAAGGTAGCATTGCCACCTTTTTGGATGAAAATGCCAGATGTTTGTTTAGTTCTGAAATCATAAATGGGCTTAGAAATGGTATTTTAAAACACATTTGTGTAAAGTCAAAAACTCTGGTACATTTCTTGTTAACTTTAATATATAGCCTTAGCGGCTCGCCACCGCCGGACCGGGCACCCGTTCTAAGCGTGTGGACTTCAGTCGGCGAACAAAAGGAGCAACGAAAATACTAACGAGCCCGCACCACCGCAACAAACCGCGTTGTTTACTTTGTTGCACGCACCAATAAATCCAAAGTGGGTTTAAAAACCAACGGGAGTGCTGGTCCTTTCTGCCCTAAGGAAGCAGCCGAGCGCTATATATATATATATATATATACACACACACATGCACACACAATAATATATAGCAGAACAAAATCGTGGGCAGGTGGTAAACTTTGGGGATGAGCACAGCATGGAGGGGACAGTAGGGAAAAAACTAGTGAGAAAATGCAAGAGACTTGTGGAGACAGTGGGAGTAAGAGGCGGCAGAACTAGTGAGAGAAGGTTAGAGGCCGGGTAAAGAGGAGAGGCGAGTGGAGAGGACATGTGGATGTAAACACAAGGAACCAGAAAGAGACAGGAAGAGCCTGGTAGTAGGGAAAAGGGCAGTGGCAGTGCTTTAAATGGGCCAGCACTTACAGGTACTGACTGACGGCACTTCTTATTTTCATCACTATAAGTACTGCACTTCTCTACTCTGAGGAGAGTACTGGTACTCATGAAAGGTAGGTATATCTTGCCCGTAGCCCCGCCCACTTGCCACACCTCTATTTTAATGAGTACCTGCACTTATTTTTTTCCCATTTAAAGCACTAGAAAGCACTGTGAGTGTAAGTGAATCAGGCACTTCCTCCCCTGGCGGCTCTTCTCAGTGACCAGGGTTGAATCTGATCCAGGCCGCCCAGATGTTTTGAGTAACAGGTTTGTTGTGAACTCCACCAAATTAAGTTATTGTGCAACCTCCGCTCTGAGTTTCAACTCGTGGTGCTGCCGGAATTTAAAATACGTGAATAAATGCACTAGAAGGAACCTCAGTGAATGAAACCCGAGGTGACTGGAAAGCAGCTCGGGGGAGGTAAGGCGCTGCTCCCGCAGTCTGTGGGAAACACAGGACGTGACTCACGCTCCGTGACTCGGCCCGGAGCACTTTAATAAACACAGATCCCAGCCCCAGCCCTTCTGTGTGAGTGAGGGTTGCATGGCTGGCTGGAAAAAACCTCAACGCTTTGCCTTCTTAAAATGAAGGGTGTTTTTTAATTGGGCGTGTTAAACAAATACATCGTTAAACATAGCAAGCCAAAGGGATGGCCACTGTGTGTGCTGTGGGAATAGAACCCCGGGCTCCTTGATTTAAGCATCTTCAATGACATGACACAAAATAAAAATAAAAAACTATTCTACGTTGGTGTTTGGAGATGCTCAAAGAGAAACATATAGGGATGTAATGTAATGGCTTACATTGGAGAGATTATTAGGGCTTGCTGACTAGTGAAAAGGGCAATACCTTGTCCATTGTAAAATACAGGTAGGGTTATTTAATAAAGTTTTGTGCAGACAGTTGCAACGCAAAGCATTTCGCCGAGGTACTTCCCTTTATAAATGCATACGGTGTAGGCAATTTCATCAACATAACCTTTAACCCCTTCGCTGCGCGCGTCGGCCAACGGCCGTCGCGAGCACTACCTCGGTAGTGCTGCGCACACCCGTAGGCCGTCGCGGCCCCACCCACTCGTTCAAACTGCTGCACCGCAGCGGAATTCATGCCGCGGTTAAGCGAATAACCTTTAGTAAATAAACCCTAGAGTCTTCGGAAAGTATTCTCCCTGTGTTTCCGTGGAATATTGATGCCTTAGAATATTTATAGAATCTTGTTTGTAAGGTTTCATTTTTATATTACAGGACACTTATAAAGCAGATTTAGTGTGTGCCCTATTATACTCGGTTTCCATGCAGGCTGTCATTATCAGTCGCCGGGAGCGGTATCCCCTGGTAAATCTGGATTGCCTGGTATTCCCAAGAACTATAGGCTGTATATGGGATTACCAGGTGCAGGGTCAATAGGCCTGGCTTTACCGGGTGCAGGCCTGGAGCTATGGACCCTGGCTTCCTCCCACTGCAGCGGTGGGCCAGTCAGAGCTACCCCAAGGAACAATGCCACCGGTCCTGTCACTTGGGGTATCTCCACTCTCCTCCCAAGGCCCGTTGTCCTCCCTCCCACCCAATCATATTTACTACTTGATCTGAGCAGGAAGTAACTTGAGGGGTGAAATCTGTGGTTATTGAAGGAGCCATGCTAAATCCTGCAGGGTATTACCCATTCTGGGGGCTCAGTTCTTGCTGCCTGGAGCTGGGGAAGGGTGTACCAGCTGGAATCAGTCATTCTGGCTCAACCAGCCCCAAAACGTCCCTCTTAGTTGTCTGGCATTAACACGTGGGGGGCAGATTTACAAGCTTGTGACACTTTTGGGCTGCTGTTAGGTCACTTTTGTGGCACAGCGGCGGTGAAAAAAATGCGGGCAATTTACAACATGACGCATCTAGGGTGATGCGTCTCATTGTAAAACCCTGAGTCACATTATACCTGCGTCAGGTATAATGTATTCAAGGTGGGTGTTCCCACTCAGGAAAGCCATGTAAAAGTGACGCAGTGTAATCTACAAGATTACACTGCGTCACTTCTACGACACCACTGCGTCAAAACCTTATGCCTGCTTGAAGCAGGCGTAAGGAGTGATACAATGTAGTAGAAATAGGCCACAAAATGCATTGTTGGAGTGTGTCCATTTTATAAATATGCATAAAATTTACAATGAAAACAAAAAATATTAAAGAAAATAGGATTTGCAAAAGAAAACCTAAGACCATTAGGAGGTTTTACTGTTACTTTTTGTAAAAATAAAACAATGCAAATTGACATTTTACTTGAAAACTTTATAGTAAAAATGTGAGGAATAATTTAATCAAAGCCGATTTTTTTAAAGTGACTAATTTTACTTCTTTATGAAATTTGCACTTGTTTAGCAGTTTCTAAAGTCGTAAAACTTTGCTTATTGCATCCCCCAACTTTTTTAAAACTTTGCTCGCTTAGTGAATGTTACGGTATAACAATGTGGGTATCACATCTGCTTAAACTTGGTTTTTTTGCAGGAACCATGCCTACTAAAGCCCACTTTCTGTGGAACAATTTTTGTGCAAAAATAATTTTATGCAGGAAAATTCTACCTCAATTACTTAGTAAAGTTGACCAAAGAACTCAAGTTGAATGATTTCGCCATGATCACCCAATATAAATTTGCTCAACCCTATTGAGGATGTATCTGAGTTATCAAAGCTGTCATTGCATCTGCTTATTTCTTTACATCATTTTATTTTTAGGTCGAGCCTGGGCAGCGCATGCGGTGCTCTGCGAGCCATGTTGTATTGGAGTTTGTACTTGAAGCCCCTGCCCACTCTCCACCCATATTTGTCATTGGCTTGTGTCATTGTCCTTCATAAATGCTGGCTACTGATTCGTAAAAACCTTGTTAGTCACTCCTTAGTACCGCCTTGTCTTCATTTGTAACTTCCCATGTGGACTGGCCCTTTTATTTCGGTTGTTACACGTTATGTCTTCTTTAGTCTGTAAGCACTGTTTTCTTTTATGAGTTCCTCTTACTGCAGGAGGGCAGGAGGGTCTCTCATGTGCAATTGTGACCACCGGCTTCTTTATTTATCTCGTAACAAACGGGAGCTCTTCCAGGGCCATGGGAGACAGAAGGGGGCAACTCAGCGATGCCTTCAAGCATTTGCAATGCAATAGGTCTCGCATTTGCGAGAGTTTAAGCTATTGGTATTGTAAATGACAAGGCTTTTTATTTATGTTTTAAAAACTCCCGAAAATGTGATACCTATTACATTTCAGATGCTTGTTTCTTTAAAGAAATGACTGTGACGGTCAACGCGCTGGACCTTGCCAGAGCAGAAGTGCCTATATTGTAAAGTGTGGTTTTGTGTATATAAGGGCGTTAAAATGCTCTAAGAGGCGCCTATCGCATATCTTTTCTTTTTCTTCTTGAATCTGAAATAAAAAACCCTGCCTTCAAATGTCTGAACTTAAAGTGGTACAAAAGGGGGTAATGACGGACGGAGCATCTGAATCAATCAAACACTCACACCCAGTCAAAAGAGGGCATGTCACCGTCTTTGCTCCTCCTTTTTGCACCTTCTGTTAAGTGCACATATTAGGGCTCACAGCGCAGTCTAGCATCTTTCCTCTCTGTTAAAAGCAGAGCTGTTTTGATAAACATACCTATTTATGGCATTGGGCCTCTACAGTGCTTAATTTGAGCTCGTGGTTTTCGGTACTCGACACTGGCACTTAATTGTGGACAGTCTGCCACAAGTTGGTGCTGTCTAATGTAGAGATGACCACAACAACAGTTCATTGTTATTTTAAAATACATTAAAAATGACTATTATATACCTCCCAAGCCATTCTTTGGGGGCCTGGAATAGTCTGAATTCTCACACTTGTGTGTGATGGTTAATAGTTGTGTTTTTACTGTCATTGGCAGCATGGCAGGGGCAATGTGTGGTGCCAGCCACAGCGGGCTCCCGACGAGAGCCCTGGCACCTATTGTTTGACAAATTAAGCACTGGCCACCTGTATCAACTCCTTCCAAGCTCATACGCTCAGTAACCACAGTGCAATGGGCTTATACTAACCTGAGGCGTAGCTATCAAAAGTGCAGCAGGTGCATTTGCACCGGGGTCCAGATGAAAGAGACCCACTGAACCCTACATTTTGCTATATATTAATCCCTACACATCTGTCTGGTGG
Source organism: Lissotriton vulgaris (assembly GCF_964263255.1). NCBI lineage: Eukaryota > Metazoa > Chordata > Amphibia > Caudata > Salamandridae > Lissotriton > Lissotriton vulgaris. The sequence continues at coordinate 1,059,454,012 of NC_141698.1, read as the reverse complement.
GCCTTGTTTCCTTGCTTCCACTAGGGCCCATGGCACCCCAGCTACTCCACCGGGGTCATTAACCTAAGGTCGCGGACAACCCACAACGAAGGGGTTGTGAAACAAATGCCGAGAGGTCTACATATATTTGCCACATCTTAATCCAACCATCAGAGACGGGAAGACCCTAAAATCATGCCAGTCATTTTCATACTACAGTCTGTGAGGGAAACATGGAAATAATGGGGAAAGCACCTGGATTACAAACAGCGCCTCCAGGCCATCTGAATAACAGAAGGGACGCTACATAATGCCAAGAATATGAAAGTAAATTGTGAGGTTCTATTCTGTACAGTTTTTCACAATTCTTTGTGGCTAGCGGTGCCCTTTGGACATTTCAGGGTCTATTCATAGAGACATTTTAGTGAGCTAAAATAGTACTCCTGTTGGGCTCCTTACATGCCTTTGTTGATTGGCCCCAAAACACCCTAAAAGGGAATGAAATGTGCATATTAATAGAAGATGAATGTGCAATTAGCATGCATAGAAAGAACTGTTCCCTCGTTGCTATTTTATAAATAGGGAAAGGAATATTTTATGTTGATTAACAAAGACAACAGTATTTAAAAAAGAGTATCCTGTAGCACCCATAAATGCTTTTGTGAATTGGCCCCATTACAAATAGAGCCCCAAGTTACCCCGGCCAGTGTGTTCTCAGATCATTCAGCCCATGATTCGTCCGTGCATTCTGGGACTTGAAGTCCTCAAAGTCAGAGAATTCAAAATAAAACCTGGACTGATAATCAAACCATCGTGAACTTGAGTACTGTTTGTAAATAAATTAAATATGCAGAGGCTCAAGCGCTGCCTTCTCTCTACTGGTGATGTAGTAGTGGTACAACTTTCAGATAGTCGGCCAGGGAGTCCTCTCTTGTTGAGAATGGTGCGTGCGAGGATTGATACGCAATGGATTGGACCAATGAGGAAGAAGTGTAGTAAACAAGTTACAAATACACTGTGATAATAGTGTATAAAGGCACCTTAGGCCGCATAATTTGCCTTTTTCGCCACATTATTTATTCAAATCAAATCTACTTCATAATGTATCAAAATCTACTTCATAATGTATCCCTCCATTGCTGCTAATTCCTAGTGGCTCTCAGCGTCATGATACGCATCCTGAGACCACTTACAACAAAACGACACCCTCTATACGTCACACCATGCCTGGGTACCTTTATTCATCCAGAGTCAAGCAGCAAACAGAACGGTAAGTATGCATAAAATCATATGGGAAACACTGGCCTCCGACCTTATACACACTGTGGACAACACTTATCAAAGACATTGCACCTGGTAAAGGTATATTTTTGGGATAAATTGACACAGGTCAGCCAGTGTCACTGTGTGATCCTGGACAGTTTGCTTCATGTCCCTGTCCAGTAGTTTCACCGGTATAAAACCAGATGTGCACAACAGCATAATTAACTTCAAATCACTCAGCGGCTGATATACAATATATATATATATATATATATATATATATATATATATATATATATATATATATATATATATATATATATATATATATATATATATATATATATATATATATATATATATATATATATATATATATATATATATATATATATATATATATATATATATATTACTGCTAGGGCGAGGATGTCATCCCCGGAGAGCAAGATTGTGGAGCTGAGCTCTCACCGTGATATGATGCATCACAGATTGTGTGGAAAGAAGGTCTCGCTAATTAGTCTCAGGTATAAACACAGTTATTGATTTCGTACTCAGTGGAAAGGAGCCGGGTCAATGGATGATTGTCAGGTGCCAACTTGGTGTGATGAGTGTATGTAGTTGGTCTATTAGCGAACCACCCAGGTGCTTTACTGATAATTGCCAGCATTTCCCGTAGAATGCTTAGTCAATTTACGACTTCGTGGTGAGGCTAAGGGCAGGTTTCAAGGGAAGGCAAGCATTACAAATAATATTTTAAATTCTGCTAGATGTTCTAGTCAAAGCCATTTTTCTCCTATTTCAGAAATTATAATTATACTGGTTTAATTATTTTTTTATTTATTTATTTATTTATAAAGTTTTATATAGCGCAAACTTGATCCCGAAGGATATCAGAGCGCTTTACAATTTGAACCAAAGGTAACAAATCAGAACATTCGTCTAACATGGGGAACCTAATGGGCATTGAATCAACTAGTACAAACATACCAGCTCAATATAACCTGAGTGCACGAGTAGGAATGGGCTATGCGATGGAGCATAGAGAGATAAGGGGAGTACATACAATAATCATATGTTTTCATCATACAATAAACAGCAAAGAAAATAACATTTGCGTGGGTAGTAGAACTCCCATCTAACAGTATTTCTAGTTTATTTATGGACAGAAGGATGTTGCCTTTCAGTCTGTGCATATTTAGGTTGTCCTCTATTTTGGGAACTTGTCTCAAACTCTAAAACAAGGCTTGGCAATGGACAGGGCAGGACTGACAGATAACAATGTGCATTGGAAATGTCCTACCGGCGCCGTTGAGTCCAATAAACCTGTCCCCACCAATCAAAGCGTGTTTGTTGTTTACCAAAAGATTCAGGGCCTCATTTATGAGGCCTTGCGTCAGTTTTGTGCTTCCGATGCGTCATTTTTTGTGACGCATCGGCGGCGTAAAACATGCCTCCTGTTACGCACTATTTATAAATGCGTCACTTTGTAAGCCTCTGCGCTACCTTATACCTGCATCAGGTATGATGTATGCAGGGGAGCGTTCCTCCGCAAAAAAGTCTTGTAAAAGTGACGCAGTGAAATCTATGAGATTTCACTGCGTCACTTTTAGGACGCTGTTGCGTCAAAATCTTATGCCTGCCTCACAGCAGGCGTAAGACTGACGCAGGCCCTTTCACATGGGACTTGCCCCATGTTAAAGGACTCATTGCTGGAGTTGCGTCACTTTTGTGACACACCCCAGCAATGCGTCACTTTTGCGCCATACAGATACGTCAGAAATACTGACGTATCTGTAACTCCTTGCGACATGATGCGTCATACAGTAAATATGACGCATCAGGTATGTCTTATGGAGTGCGCACTGAGAAGTGATGCATCGCTGCTTTCATGCAGCGATGCGTCATTTCTCATAAATGAGGCCCCCAGTTCGCAGCAGAGTTTTCTACATAAAGTGAGTAAATTGTAACTGCTCCTCGAAATCTCTCTCAAGACAATTTCATAAAATAGTCCAATGCTTCAGCTCTTGCAGCTGAAATATTACCCTCAGCAAAGTGCTTAACTTGAGCCGGTGGTTTACGGTGGGGGGCCACCCCCGCTCATTTTCGAGGGCCATCGCTTATTTTTCCTCTTCAGACGTTTCCTGAGATCGAAAGAGGGAAAAACACATAAAGTGGAAAGAAGGAGGAAGAGAAAGACGGGAAACCTGTACAAATGAAGGAAGCAGAAACGTGCAAGAGTTAGAGAAGGGGGGGGGGGGGTCAGCTGGTGTCTATCAGTGGATTATAGAGACCTGGGGTTGCTTCACAACCTTGGTATTCGATGTGCCAACATTGAATAGCGCCGGGCGCTGACGTCTGAACGGGCTTTGGGAGCCGGCACTCAGGGGCTTATTTTGAAGCCCCTTGCGCCGCCGTTGCGTCTCTTTTCCATATTGAAAGTTATGCACCGGCGGCGCAAGGGGCTTGTATATAAGCCCCTCAATCTCTTACAAATAAAGCGCTGCCTAAACAGGGATAAAATGGAGGTGGTTCTCGTTGGTAATCCCGCATTGTGGTCTCAGAGGTGGTGGCCTTCAGAACTCAACTGTGCTGATCTCCTACCCGAATCCAGGGATCTAGGAATCACTTTTGACTTGAGCATAACCTTTGAACCCCACATAAACTCAGTTACATGTGTACTCCGGAAGGTCCTTCCTTTTCTTCTTGCAGCACCTAGGGTTACTGAGGTCACTGCAATGCTAATTGGATGGTCTTTCAACATATCTGATCCACAGAGTCCAGGTAGTTCAAAACACGGCATCCCGTTAGACACAGAGGTAAAGAAGCTGTCAGGAGGCGCACTGACAGCGTGCCACAGAAAGGCGGAGCCCTCTCAGTTCACGCCCTGACAGCAGCCCTCTGGAGGGGGCCAAGAGTGTCCTATGAACCCAAAGACATCCGTTGCGGGCGGGTGCAGTCACTCATTGCAGGCGGTCGCTCATTGCAGCCGCCTTCAAGGGGATCTCTAATCCCTCTTTAAAGTGCAGCGGGTGCCGCCTGCACGGTGAAACATGGCGCTCCTTTTAAACAGCTGCTCTGTATTTCCCCTGAATGTGCTGTCCCCAGGGTACCACAGGTTCACAGCTGCCCTGAGGATAGCACATTCAACCCAACAGGGCGCACTTTCCCTGTTTGCACCTGGAGGTGCGGCGTGGTGCAAACAGAGAAAGTGCACCCTAACCGTAGTAGGGCCCTAGGACGGACAACTACATGTCCTCAGTTTCTGTCCTCTTCCTCCCCACCCGGACAGTATCTCGACATCTGTTATCCACCCCTATGTATGCAAATCTTCGGTTAGGAGAAACATCCCTAGTACATCCCGTCAGTGGTGGAAATCCAGTAAAAAAAGTGCAACGTTAGAGTGCTCAGTCCTGTAAATTGTTGACGTATGGATAATAATATAGACATACACACATCAGCTAGTCTTTCTAGATACTGACCCAAATCTAATAAGGAAATCCAGAATAAATTAAGCAATTAAGAATGAAGGACGACTTGTTTAATTTTTTTAATGATCTATTTCTCCTTTAGGTATACATCACAAAGGCATTTGCCTAATCAATGTTGCTTTTGGTGCAATTATACGAAAACATATTGTGAACATTTTAAAGCGAGCTGTCACTGTTAGAGGAGGTTTCTGGGCATTCAGTGTCTTTTGCTCCTGGTATTTCTCCATCTGCAGTGGGTCCTGGCAGCCTTCCCAAAGACTCTTATGCTGTGTACTCTTTGGTCAGATGCGACAGTCTGCACTCCGCCTCGAATGCTCTGTGAAGCACTCACGTGAAATGACACCCTTGAGCAGCTGTTTATCTAACACTTGAGATGCTCCACAGCATGCTTGACCTCCAGTGAGTTCCTCATAGGTATTCCATGCTTGAGGGCCTCCCTTCCTTGCTTGACTTCCAATGAGCTGCTTTGTGCTCCATGCTCGAGAGCCTTGGCCTACACTTGGCTTCCTGCAAGAGCTTGTGTTCAAGGCTCGAGATGCAACCGTCTTCGCTCTGCCTCTGCTCCAGTCTGTGTGCCATGTGCTGTACACTTTCAGGGTCCCATTTGCAAAACAAATGATGCTGTGCGGCACTGCAAGCCATTTTGCTGCACTGAGCGGTGTCATTTTAACCCCTCCTCTGCTGGTGACGGAACCACTCCGTCATCAGCCGCGGTTCCGCCACGGCCCGTTCGGAACGCCTGCGTGGATTCCGCGCCTGTGCTGAACGTTTTATTGAGCGGGTCGGGGCCGTGACTGAACCGCTCCGTCATGAGCACAGGGCAACCGCGGCTGGTGACGGAGCGGTTCCGTCACCAGCATGCGCCCGCCGCCCTTCCGCCCCACCCCCTTAGCACTGCGATGGAATAGCCGCCGCAGTGAAGGGGTTAAAAGCACAGGGGTGTTTGGTATTAACAACAATATGATGCATCCCTGTGCTTTTCCCAACTCTGGCACGCAATTGGCTGCCATGAGCCAGCGAAGGCACCCTTGCATCATTTTGCAAGGGTGCCTGCGTTGCGGGGATGATTGTATTTTAACAGGAAGGTACAACTTTCTGCACAAAAACAATTATTGATGAAATTTTCCTCTTTCTATGCGTGCTGCATAGAGGGGAAAAAAAGGAGACATAAAGGTATTTCTCCTCGTTGCCCCACTCGGCATGCGATTCTGATGCATTCCCAGATTTATGACTCTTTGTAAACCTGGAAATGTGTCACGTTCCATAGATGTTGCATGGTAACATCCACAGCGACACACATGGAACGCCCCTTTCATGCGGAGCAATGCGTGAAAGGGGCCCATATTTACAAGATACAACAGTGCCTTCTACAAAAATCAAATACAGTTTAGCAAAAATGTCCATCATATAATATATACAACTGTCCAACAGACCAATGATTTGGAGAATTGTATTATTCAAAAATATAATAATTTGAAGCATATGCCCATGTTTAATTAAGTGGATTCCAGTATATTGAATATTGTTTTATCTCTTGTGTTTTCTTCTGTTTGTTGTCATGATTTTGTATTGTTTATTCTATGCACTCTTTTATGTATTTTATCAAGTCTTTTGTGTTTTTTCATTTGTTTCAAGATAAAATTGGTATTGTTTGTCGATACTATGTTGGTGCTCTTTGATATATTTTGTGGTTTTAAATTCTATTATACATGTTCTTGCCTGCCAGTTTATACATATTTTTAAAGATTTTTTAAGTAAAGAAAAGACAAAAAAGATCACATTATTATATTTTTGAATGATAAAATTCTCCAACTCATTGGTCGGTTGGACAGTTGTATATATATTATGGACATTTTTGCCAAACTGTAATTTTTGGAGAAGGCACTGTTGTATTTTTACCCTGTTTTTTCCCTGCCTCCTTCTCCATTAATATATAGCGTCACCAGGGACCCTCTAATCTATGTCCATATTTACAAGGCCATGAAAAGCCACGCAGTGTGACTATGCATGGCCTTGTAAATATGGGCAAGCCCATTGCGCTGCTGGTGCGTCTAAAAAAAAGAACGTACCGGCGGCGCAATGGCCTTGTAATTGAGACCCCCAGTTTTTAATTTGTAAACATGGAGTGCTGGTGCCCAAAGCTGTGCTCGGAAGCCAGCAGACGCTGCTATTAAATGCATGCATGCAGAGTACAAAGGCAGGGTACTCTTGAATCCACCCGGTTCTCATTAATCCAGTACCAGACACCGCCTGTCCCTTTATCTCACCCTTGCATGCTCGTACTTTCCCCCCTCTGTCAGTGTTTTTCCATCTTTCTCTTTCTTTTTCTTTCTCCTTTGTTTGTTTTTCTCTCTCTTGCTCTCGGTCAATATCTGATAAGGAAAAATAAGGTGCGATCCCCAGAAATGAGTGCTAGTGGGCCCTTCCAGTAAACACTGGCTCAAATTAAGCACTGCTGAGCTGCTCGAGCCCTTGTGCTTTATTCCTGAAATGTGCAACTCCATACTTGCTTCCAGTCTAACGCTCTGTATTCTACATTTTACATGCACAACTAGGTGGGGGTCAGACTGGTACAGAAAATAAATCTGACGCCAAAATAAAATTGGCCCCCACTAGAAGCATCAAATACCTAAAAAAGTGGTCCGCATTTGCAAATCAATGCAGTTTTGAACTTGGAAAGACACACTGTATAAGTGTTTTTCAATATATAGATGAATACATACATTTGTGCTTTCTCCAAGAAATACCAGAGAAAAATCAACCCATTAGACCACAAAACACAGCCAGATTGCACTATATACCAGTCTGTCACTGTGCACCACTCTATGCCAGCCTCCAACAACCCACTCTGCTCTACACTTAAAATGGACCCTTCTATGCTTGACATCCTCGAAGCTAGGAGTCTCCTAGTCATCCCTCGCTTTCGTAAGGCGAGGACGGGGGGGCTGAGCCTTTGCGGTTGGAACCTCTAAACTTTGGAATACCCTCCCACTCTCCATCCGCCTATCGGAGTAAGAACTTACTTTTCGACGGTCCTTGAAAACCTGATTTTTCACGAGCACCTAGTCTTATCTTACATTTTCTGCTCCTGCCAGTTCTGTCGCCTACAGTTCAACCTCAGCACCGGGATACCCCGTAGGGGGTAGCTGCGCGCTCTACAAATTCCATAAATAAATAGGCTGCTTGGTATTCCATTCTTGAAGTGCTAGTCTACACTCTGCATCATCTTAAGCACTTTTTGATTCACTTGGAAGATACACCTCACTTAAATTCCTGGGATCGTACTACCTCAAGTGCCCGTGGGCACAACAGGTGTGTGCGCGTGTCTCCAATTTCGGTACACCTAAGGCACTTTGTTATTACAGGGGGGGCTGCAGACACTTTAGTGCCCTCTTCTGTAATAGAGATCATGCCAGCTCGATCTAAGGAGACATTCCTTTATGTGTATGTGGTCTAGGCTCCATGAAAAGGGGTAGAATGCTTTGCCACTGTGCCCGTGCTGTGTTGCGGATGCAGGTGCAGAGTTAAGAGACTGGCAGAAGGCACATTGTGTGCCACAAAGAGGTGGCACACAGTTAGACTGCCCTTGAGGGTGCTGCTTGCGAGGTTTGAATGGAGTCCAATGGACCCCCCAGACTTCCCCCTGCACCCTGGTGCAGACTCTCATCGCACCCTCCTGCGGGGGAATCTCTGCCTCACTTTCAAAAGCAGGTATGGGACCGCCTGTGCTGCGAAATATGGAACATCTGCTTCAAACAGCAATTCTTCCTTTCACAAATGCGCGGCCCCCAGGGCAGCTATGGTCCGTGCAGGTAACAGTGGTGGGGCCACATTGGGGGGGGATTTCGAGGGACGATGCCAAGGGAAAATTATTTTTTTATTTAATTTTACCTCAGCATCGTCCCTCGAAATCCCCCCCAACGCCGCTCCACCACTGTTACCTGCACGGATCGCGGCTGCCTCAGGGCAGGCACAAGTTTCTGGCCATTCTCGGAATTTCTCAACATTTGTTCATTTGAGCAAGTGGTATCCAGTACTTGACGCCAGCACTTAATCGTGAACACCAGCGCCTAAATTGATTACGTGATTTGCCCAGAATCAGAGGATGTTGAGAATAAGCTGAGACTCAAACCTGGTTCCCCAGCTGCAAAGTCGGTCGCTCCGGTCGTTACGCTACATCCTTTTCCCACTTCTTGGGTTTCATGGTTAGTAGTTAGTTTTCATATAGGCGACGCTAATAGGAGCGAAGGGCTGGTGCAACCTGCCTCCTGACGAGAGCCCTGGCACTTATGTTTTCACAAATTGTCCACTGGTTGTGCCCATAGTTGAAGGTGCCTCATGGCACCAACAGGGACAGTGCACCCCTTACATAGTGCAGCACATGTTTGTACTTCACACTTCAGATGCACAATTCAGCAGTGTTCACCTATTAACCTGCTCTGTGTTTCACTACTGAGATTCACCAGTCCATGCTCAGTCTCAAATAAGCTACTCTGTTTACCATGATTAAGGTAATCAGGTCTATGCTTACTTCCTATATTGCACTTTTAAAATTCTTCTTGGGTCCAAGGCGCGATACAGCTGTCCTGGACATCATAGAGGCCTCCATTGGACAGCAACCGGATTGACCACTGTTATAGTGATATTTAGACTGGGTTGAAGAGGGACGCAATAGCTTGTGGTATTTGAGGTAAGCTCCCTTAGTGACTATGCCCTGGACACATGCAGGTTTGCACTATGCACATTGCTACTTTATGTATCTTGCCCCCAGCTGGTGCCATGGTGCAAACAAAATTGTCCCGTTCCGTAATAAAATTAGATGAATTTCCTAATTTTCGCTTACCACATAGGAATTTTGCCCATCTCTATCATGGACAACCAGGGCACTGGCTCAGCAGGGTGAGACCAGGGGCATAGATTCAAGGGGGGAGGGGAGTTTGGGGTGTTACACCTCCCCTAAAAAATATATATTCTGTGGTAAATAGTCTGGTACAGGAGCTTTCAGTTGTGCAGGGTAAAGTATCTGTTGGGTTTTACCCTGGATTTTTGCACCCACTCATTCTCTCTCTCATCTCTTCCTTAAAACTTGGTAGTTTGAAAACCATTGTGTTTTAAGCACTCCTATCAATCCACACTCCTCTCTCTTTCTACTGCCCCTTAAGCCCTTCTCATGTCATGCCTCTCTGTATGTTTTTTAACAAGATATGCCGGCGTGATTGTTGGGAAATCTGAAACTCGCATCCCCCAATCTTACTAACCAAGCTATACCCCGAGGTGGGAGTCTTGTCCACTACCACTGAAGACCCAGCTCTGTAGAGTCATCATGCAGAACAATCGACTCTTGAGCAGGCAGTGCAGCCGCCTGATGGACCGGAGGGCGCATTTACATGAAAATGGCACAGCGCAGGGCCACAAGCAATTTTGCTGTGTAATTTGCAAAACGGAAGGATGCGCTGTATTAACAAAAATATGGCACATCCCTGTGCTCGCCCGTGTGTTAAAAAAAAGCTGGCTAGCACCAATGCAGGCACCCTTGCACCGTACAAGGGTGCCTGCATTGCAGGTATGATTGTGTTTGTGCAGAAAGGGGCACCTTACTACACAAAAACAATCATCAATGGCGTTTTGCTCCTTCTATGTGAGCTGCAAAATGCAGCACACATAGAAATAGCAAAAAATTGAGTGATTGTAAAAATAAAAGTATTTATCCTCGTTGCACCACAATAACTGCTCCTTTTCACAGGTGCTGCCTTAGATTTACAGATCCTTGTACACCTGGAGCAGTGTCAAAAAGCCATGGGTGTTGATAGGAATGCCCAAAGCAGCACCCATTGCAGTCCTTTTGCCACAGAAAACTGTGTTGCAGAGGGCCATGTCTACAAGGTGGGGCAATAAGCCACACAGGGTGACCTAGCATGGCCCTGTAAATATGGGCTTGCCTTGAGCACCAAAGAAGCATGAAATAGTGCTGCTCCGGTGGTGTTGCGGGCTTGTATATATGCCCCCAGGTCCCTCCCTCCCCAACCACAACCATGTCTAAGGGCATAACTGCAAAACAGAAGACCTGCCACTGCTAAGTTCCTGAAAATGAATACAATGTGCTCTTTCGTTATAGTTGTGTTTCAATTTAAAATGGCAATCTCTTCGAGTGACACCCCGCCGGCGCGCGCGCCGCTCGATGAAAGCCAGTTGAATGGGATTTAGGAAGAGCTCAGGGTTTGTATTTGAGTCTGTGCCCTTAGGTGTCCACACTCATTTTCTCAAGGCGCTCTTCAAGGGAAGATTTCTTTTTCTTTTTCAGACCAAGTGGCGAGGAACGATCTCGGCCAGGGTCTTGCTTCGGGCACCATAGCGTCCTTGTCGCCGGCCCATTTGTTAGCGGTGTCGGCCAACGATATGCAAATGACCTAAAGTACCATTACTTTGTTTGAGCCAAAGTGAGCCCATCTGTCAGTGTCTGTGGCACTGTGATATTCTGGCCTGAATCCTCGGGGGTGGGACTTTGTCCTTGAGACATTGTCTTCTATCTTTTTTTCACGACCCGGATGCTATGGCGCGCGGCACTGTCGCGCGGCTCTCCTGCACACATCAGCCTGACTGTGAGCATCAAGAAAGCGTACAGGTAGATCATAGAACATTTAAATAACATATACACTGGCTGCTTTGTCTTACTTAAAAATAATAGCAGATGTGCCTAGAAGCTTTTCTTTAGGCAGTGCGCTACATATGTTCCAAAAATAGTGTTTTATATTCTTTGTTGCCTCTTTTCAAGCTGGTTTGTTTCGCCATAGTAGCTGTGCTTGTGGTTAAACAAATTCTGTTGCAAAGCACGCTTTAAAATGCACATTGTCTCTCTGATTTAGGTGTTACAAATATCCAGAGGAGGTCATTTTATTTTCTTCAGGAGCATAAAGTAGTCCGGATAGTCAGTTGTCATCTGCAGATTACAGGCAGATCATGCATTGCACAATATTCAGTAACCCACTGAGCTATCTAACCCAGAAGGCAACTAATGTGACAGGTTCGCCATGATAGGAGTAGAAATGAGACGAAAGAAACGAACATGGATTTTACCTGAACTTAAGAAACATGTACATTTAAAGGCTCAAGACCTCTTTAAAGTTTTAAATGTTCAAATTTTAAATGTTATATTATCTTTCCCGCTGTTGTGATTTTCATGCCGTGGATTTTACTATTTGATTATACTGACTCAATGTAAATCAGTGTTAGGTTTTAATATATAATCAAGCACTGGCAAAGGTAATTATTGTCTCAGCTGTGAAATCGGGAGTACAGTGGTATTGGCTTGATAAACGTGTTTTGATTGGCCATCAGTTATGAGAAAAACCTTTATAAAATGTGCATTCATGCATGCACTTGCATTAACAGTCATCTTGGGACATTTTTCATAAAGCATAATGAAATACATTCCAAGATACCCGATATGGGTTTGCATGCATGTAAACGCACAGAGCCCATCTAGAAATGAATGCTTTATGAAAAAATATTCTAAAATGGCTGCCGTGGATACACAGGCATACTCCATCTTGGAAAGTTTTTTCATAAAGCAATAAAGCATTCCAATATGACTGCTATGCGTGCAAATATGCATATGCATCCACCCAGGCGGCCATTTTGGGATGGTTTAAAAAACATTCAAAGAGGCCTGCTGACTACTGTATCATTGGCGGATGGAGTGCTGGGCACAAGGTGGTGTGGGAAAACAAGATGTAATAAATAAAGTGGGTGGATGCGAACGGAGAAGCAGGGAGGGTAAGGAAAGAGATGAACAGAAAAAAGTAACTGAAACAGTGCAATACAAGGTGCTGCCATGAAATGCATCTTTGGGTGTGTCTGGGGAGTAAAGGCATCAATTCAGGAGCAGGGAACTGAGATGGGCAAGAAAGCCATCGAATCATGAGCAGGAGGTGGAGCAAAGGCCCACTCTGAGTATATTGGATACAATTGTTCTGCTGCTAGGCATTTAGACAAAACATAAAGACATAGATTAATCAAGCTAAACACCGCTCGTAAAGGGGCAGATTCTCAGAAACCGCCCCTTTGCGACCGGTATTTTTGCATTTGGGATGCATCATCCCAAATGCAAAAATCGCAATTAAAGAAATCGCAAAATTGCGATTCCTCAAATTGCTATTGCATTTAAGGAATATCAAATTGAGATTCCTGAAATGCAATGCAATAAAATTAAAAAATTAGCGATTTCGCTAATAGGGGGAGCAAATTACCATGAAGTTGAACTTCATGGTAATTTGCAAAAACTTTGAAAATTCCATTTTACACACAAACATGCCCTTAGGGCATGTGTGTGTGCAAGATGTACCCATATGCAGATTTCAGGGGTGCAACAGGGTGTCCTTTTGACACCCTGGCACCCTTGAAATTGCAATCTCAATTTGCGATTCTCTAATTAAGAATCGCAAATTGAGATTGTCTTCCCATTCATTCCTATGGGCCTACAGGCCCATAGGAATGAATGAGGAAGTATTCCTTAATTGCGAGTCGCAATTTGCGACTCGCAATTAAGGAATTTTAAGAAATCGCTATTTTTTTAAGCAAGTTCTTCATGCATTGCATTTTGCTATTCCTTATTAGCGAATCCTTATTTTCGCTAGTAAGGAATCGCAAAATGGATGTTTGATGAATCTATGGGAAAGATATGTATATCCGCTTAGGTCACCTTAAGAGTCCTGTCTCTGCTCATAGTTTATAGAAATTGCACATACCCTGTTTTTACTCCTCAATTAATACCGAGGAACAAAGTTGAATGTTCTATTTGTAAACACTATGGGGCTTATTCACAACGGGTCTCTGAACTTGTGGCGGAGGCCTCACAGTTGTGGTGGGGGGCCCTGAGTGGCGGGACCTCCGCACTGCAGTTTCTCATTGATGAGGTCCCGCGACGAGTACGGCGCCCGGCCACGACTGCGCGGACTCCGTCACGAGCACGGAGGACCTTTGTAATTCGTCCCATGTCAGTTTTCTTCAGATACATTATGAGGCAGATTGTGATCAAGTGATGTTTCCAAAGTTGGAACAAGCGAACTGGTGGACAACTGGTTCTTCTGGTTTTGCTATTACGTGAGCACTGGTCTCGAATAGCCCCGCACTGCAGTTTATGGATAAAGGAGTCTGCCGGAGAAGTAGTCGTTCTCCATGCACGACTGCGTAGGATTAAACATAACTTTGCAAACCGCGCCCAATGACTGACAATGAACAGGGTAGATGAGCTAATAGGTCCATCCGTAAAAGAGAAGTCAGCTTCACGATGGAAGTATTCGTAAGTGGCTTAGGGCTTCCGCCGGTGTTACAGCATGATACCACATCTTAGAAGCGTGTGAGCAAAACATGTCTTCATATCCCCTTTCATGAGATGGTCATCAGAACCCTATTGTTGTACAGCAATCTGATACATTATGGTTGAAATCCACCACTCCTCCAATAAACCAGACATGGGAATACTCCAGCATTATAGCCCGCTACTGAGAGCTACTCCGGTAATTTTTGTGTCCCTCCCCAGTTTATAGGCCCCGGACACAGGTGCATTTGATAACCAATATATCCCACATCGCAAGGTCTATAAAGCTATTAGAACATTCCACCCATTGACAACTTCTTATTGGGAATCTGATGACATTTCAGGACATTTCATAGCATAAATCTAAAACTGCAGATAGACCCGATCAGATGAATACTGCTGCGCCAAATTCGTTTTTAATATTTTATTCCCATAACTAATCGTATCCATTATGTTTTACATTTTTTAAATCCATTTTAGGACTTCTTGATGGCACCAATTGTTAACTTTAATCGTGACTGTTTTTGTTTAACCTGCTTTTATTGTAATGCATTTACATTTACACAAGAAAGTCTCACACCATTGATCACTAAATGAGAGAAACAAAACATAGGTGCCATTAAATGTTAGGTCAGAAGGACACACCATCCATGACCTAACCCCTGACCCTTGCAGAGTGCAATGCTGCCACTCGCGAAGCCTCGTATTACGTCACCTATCAGTTTATGTTGCAGGGCAGAGGGTGTATGTATGGCTGGGAGGGCTTTGTATAAGCCACTCCCAAACTCTAGGTGTGAACTGAATTGCACCTGCTTTGGTGGGTGGGCCTGGTGTCATGTATGTTTACGAAGCACGCTCACTCACCGGTGCAACACTCGACGCTGATTACGTCAAGATAAGTTAAGAGGTAGATCTACCAGTTAAACAATGTGAGGCTTATTTACAAGCGCCTTGCGCCGCTGGTGCGTCACTTTTAATATGGGAAAAAGTTGCAGTTTCTTCTCCATTGCAAGCAAACATTAACACAGTGTTCCAGAAGCCATGAGTTCAAGTCCTGGCAAGACGGACTCAGCCTTCCTTATGTGAGAGGTCAATAATTACCGGAATTGGGAAATAGTAACACGTAGCTGCCAAGGTTTCAGATTGCTATGTGTGACATTTTCATAATTTAGTGTAATTATGAGTGACATTTCAACGACTATGAGTGACACTTTCTCACGAGCAAACTCAAGCAATGAACACGAGGGAAACATACAAGCCCTCAAGAGAGTGAGGCTGAGGCACACATAGGTCGCAGCCAGGCTGTATTATTTCAGAAAGACTTCAGTTTGCTCAAACCTATAAAAATCATTGGCTGAGCAGTCTGCCCCAGTCCGGCGTGCCACCCTCTACCTGCCCAGCCCTACTGGCGGCAACAGATCACACCAACAGCTACTCTTCAGGCTCGCTGACTTAGTGAAGCCCGGCTCTGAGTTCGGAGTAGTTAAGTTGCCTCATAGTGGCTCTCACTCCTGAGACCCAAAACTAGTAAGTGCGACTACTAACACACCTGAAAATTGTCACTGAGCACAGACTGCTCTTAGCTGTATCACAGGGTAGGCAACTCAGAAGATGATCATGACCCCGCTCACTGCTAAAAAGCAGATTTTTATTAGTATTTAACAGCTTAACTAGGAGATACCTCACTGTCACGCTCAGGCACCTACTTTGCGAGGCGAGAGCCCGTCGGCGGCAATTGGTGGACAGTGGCCGCAACAACTCGTGGACTCTCACGGCAACACCGCATGATTCCTGCTCCACTGTATACTGGACTGGTGTGCTCTGGGCTGCTGAAGAAGCACTTCGGCGTCGCGCCGATACTGGTGGGGTCGGGTCCTGGGGTCATTTACTGACGCCATTGCCTGCAGTGCGCTAGCCAAAACTTTATTCAGTCTTATGAACTGCTGCTCAATTATGCTGTAGGCATCAGGAGGGACCTGCATAATAAACTTGTCTGACTCCTAACGTCAGTGAACATAATGCTGTATGGTGTAAGGTGTCCTATTATGTGTTACATTGTAACAGGCTAGCAGCTAGAGCTGTGAGCAGCTCAGCCAGCCCACAAGCCTGCCAGTAGCAGTGTGCACTGCATGCTTCCACTGCAGCTTTCAGTCAGTATAGTGCATTATAGCTGCGCTCCAGCTTGACAGCTGGGAAGGCACTAGAATGTGTGACTTTGCATTTCAGTGCAGTGATGCGGACCACCGCACTGAAATGGGAAACATCCTTTACAACGAAACTTTTTCCACACAGTATCTTTACAACGCAGGAATTACAACGCAAGTCGTTACAATGACTTGCGCTGAAGGGCGCTGTAGGATAGGGAATAGTTTAATTTACTATCCAAAACCTTCCCTACTATCCACGGGGACTGGAGTTGGAATAGTAAATTAAACTATTCACTATCCAGCGCCCCCCAACGCAACTCGTTGTAACGACTTGCGTTGTAAAACCTGCGTTGTAAAGGCATGCGTGGAAAAAGCATGCGTTGTAACAACATACATCCCACTGAAATGCGTTAATCTAACTACTGATGCGTGGTACTTGCCAGGGCTGGTAACATTTGTAATTTATACCTCTTTAAATGTATAATATGAAGCGTTTTGTAATTCTTTTACATGCATTGAACAGTGCTCTATGCAACGCTCCGTGACGTTCTTGGCACCTATAAGTAGTGTTCAAAATACACAACAAATGCATACATAAAGCAACAAGTTTTTCTTATTCATTCTCTTCTCACAGTTGTTGCTGCTATTAATGTTTTTCCCGGGCCTATGGATGAAAAATAACTGGCCATGAGAAACACTCCGAATGTATCTCACCTGGGGCTTTTGATCCAATACATGGATAAACGGAGTTGGTTCTTCTGAAGGGTATATCTTTATCTGCACATATTAAACGGAGTTGCTTCTTCTGAAGGGTATATCTGCACATATTAAACAGAGTTGCTTCTTCTGAAGGGTATATCTGCACATATTAAACGGAGTTGCTTCTTCTGAAGGGTATATCTGCACATACTAAAGGAAGGTGGTTCTTCTGAAGGGTATATCTGCACTGTTAAACGGAGTTTGTTCTTCTGAAGGGTATATCTGCACACATTAAACAGAGTTGGTTCTTCTGAAGGGTATATCTGTACTGTTAAACAGAGTTGGTTCTTCTGAAGGGTATATCTGAACATATTAAACAGAGGTATTTCTTCTGAAGAATATATCTGCACATATTAAAAGGAGGTGTCCTTCTGAAGGGTATATTTGGGCATATTAAACAGAGGTATTTCTTCTGATGGGTATATCTGCACATATTAAAAGGAGGTGGTCCTTCTGAAGGGTATATTTGGGCATATTAAACAGAGGTATTTCTTCTGATGGGTATATCTGCACATATTGAAAGGAGGTGGTCCTTCTGAAGGGTATATCTGCACATGTTAAATAGAGTCGGTCCTTCTGAAGGGTATACCTGCACATGTTAAATAGAGTCGGTCCTACTGAAGGGTATACCTGCACATGTTAAATAGAGTCGGTCCTTCTGAAGGGTATACCTGCACATGTTAAATAGAGTCGGTCCCTCTGAAGGGTATACCTGCACATGTTAAACGATGCCTCTTCTGCTGCAGTTCATGGCTGTCCCCACATGTGCCGCAGCAGCAGCTTCACTCTTCTGTGACTTATGACACCTCCTATTTCCAAGACAGGGTGGGGCCACGGATGTGCTGCTATGTCTGCAGCTCAAATGCAAAAACAACAGTTGATGGACAGAATACAGAACAATATCATACATTCACCCCAGTACAGAGATCTGGGCCTAAATCCATCGGTTTTTTTGCACTCCACACCACCCCCAGTTCAGACATGGCCATATGCAAATCAGCCTTGACCCTGTGCCTCATGGGAACAATCCAGCCCGAACTGCCAAGCCATGTCTTTCCTGGACTGGAAGCAAGCATCCTAGGACCGGTTTCTGGCTATCAGCCGTCATCAGCCAGGATAGCGTGACTCCAGTGTTGTGGAGAGCACGGGACTCACGTCCGAGCATGCCATGCTCTGTGTCTGCAGCTCGCCTGCTTTGCTGCCCCTCTCAGCAATAGCCCTGCAAAGGAAAGTTCGCCCTCACTGTTTGCAATGTTGAAAAGACCACGTTTTTTTGACGCAGACTTTTTCAGGAAAACAAGAGGGTTTCCAGCAAAACCTGCTGTTTGCAGACCTTTTCCCACTGTATTTTGGTAAATGAAAATGGCGCAAATGTGACGAACTTCACAAGAGTCTCAAATTTTTTTTAATTTAAAATTAAAGATAAAAGTTGTAGATATAACACGTTTGGAAAACACACCTGTAGTACGTGCCAACATTTGCATGACCAGTGAAGCTGGACTTTCTTAGACAATGTTATTATTTCATCCTTATAAAGAACCAAAATTAATTTTGCATCGAAAGAGGCCAGTGCAACCATTGTGACTTAAGTAAACAGGCAACCACATTTAGAAAGATATTTTAGCAGGACTGTGTTAAACATGACAAGTGCCTCATATGGAGTCATATGTATAAAAAGTAAAATATACTCCGAAATATGTCATTCGGCGGTGAGCTCGCAGCCGGGTTTGGACTTCTGCTTGTGACGGAGAACTGAGTATCGGCCCAGCCCCACTGCCCATCACTAGCAGCATCCTTCTCTGCTCCTCAGAGAGGTAAGGCTGCGCCATGTCTGTCCTTGTGCGCCATGTCTGCGTCCACGTGCGCCATGTCTGCGTCCTCGTGCGCCAGGCCATGTCTGCGTCCTCGCACGCCACGTCTGCGTCCTTGCGCGCCACGTCTGCGTCCTTGCGCGCCACGTCTGTGTCCTCGCGCGCCAGGTCTGTCCCTCGCGCCTGCTCAGCCCCAGCTCCATCCTGACTGATGCTAACATGATTTCATGTTGACAAATGTAATCTGCGTCTCCCTAATGAGGTGAGGTCTGACTCACGGCGCAGATGGCCGGAGTTAGAGCGCCAAGAGCTGGAGCGCTGACGTTAGGGATCCGATCTGAATTACGTGCGGCCAAGGCCCGTGTTTACGCCGAAACGTAAATATTTACTGCTTGCAAAGTCAATTTGAAGGAGGTGCGGATGTCAGACTGAGCGCCTCCCTTTGCCGTAAATTGTGATGCATTGCATTAAGTATTAAATCAATAATTGTTCTATCTGATGCTGGTGCCTCTTGAAAACCTTGTTTCCTCTGTGTCCATATACACAGAGGAGTGTGTGTGCTTTAATTAAGCATTATAGCACGTTGACCAGGACAATAACGTCTGATAAAGGCCCTGAAACAGAATATCGCCCAAGCCACAGGCAATGGACTATAACTGTGGTCAAGGCCATTCACATCCACTATACCTTAAGACAGAAGGGTAATATATGGGATATAGTACCCCCTGTTGTACATTGTTAAGGTCAAGGATATTGCAAATCAGCAGTTGTGGGACCTCATAGTGGAGCACGGCTGAAGGTCGTGTTCCTTTATAAGGTCATGGAACTCCTAGGCGACTTGCAATCTTTTAATATACTGCAGATGGGTTTTTTATTCCATATGATATAGGGTCACAGCATTACTCTTCCCAGAAACTGCTTAAATAATTGGAGGTTTCCACTTTTACATGAAAGAAATGGTATGGTTGCAGACATTAAGAAACAAACTAAATCTTTAGTGTGGAATTAAACTGACCAAAATCAGTGAGAAATATGTTGTGGAAGGTTCGCAAGCGGTTGAGGAACATGGAGGAAGGGTTATAGGATACAAGAAGTACTGGCTTCACTAACAGCAGGGGTTCTGTAAGTATTGACTGCACGACACCCTGAAACATGTTGACCCCATCAAGGATAAGTGGGAGCAGCCACTCGGCGACCACGGTGGGAACCCAATGTTGAAGCATGCCACCTATTGGATAGGTGAGTGAGGGTTCTTTTTAAAACACCTTGTGTTTTCCAAATCAATTACACTTTGGATAACAACAAAATAATTTAATGAAAAAGGCAAAAAAGGTATGGATAGAAGACTCGATCTATTGTTGTTGCAAATACACTGTCACTTAAAGCCTTCCATAATAAATGGTTTTCACTATGAGTAAGTCTGGCGTTCGAGCAAATAACCTGGCACATAGTAGGACGTAAGATGTGGCCGCATACACTCTCTTCAGAAAGTCATTAAAAACATGGCTTTTCTCGTTGGCATACAACTAGTTCACCTGGCCCGTATCTTCCAGCCCTCCCACCTCAGCGCCAAGAAACCGTAGGTGAAAGTGCGCTTCACAAGTTCCTTATATCATATCATCATATCATATCAGCAGATTGCAAATGGGCAGGTAGGTAGGGAGGGCGGGGCTTACCCGCAATCATTAAGGGTCTCATTTATAGTTTGTCAGATGCAGCGCATCCACCAAAAAGCAGCAAATGTGCTGTCGGTCAGACTGGCGGTTCCTTACTCTATTTAGAGATGGGAAAGAACCCTGCCTCTGATGGCAGACCCTGGGCTGGAATCCTTTGACTGACGGTCTGTCTACTACTGCACTGTCAGTCAATGTGAACCAGAATGTCAGCTCTATTAAGGGCATTCATTCCGTTACGTATTTTTCCTGTTTGGGACCTCCAAGGAAAGCCGGGCAGTTCCTAACATTGAGGGAAGACACCAAGATTGTAAGGGAGATGTATTTTTTTTTAATTTTCATGAACATATTCATCCTACAGGAATTTGTTTTTCAAAAACAAAAAATGTTGTTAAGCGGGTGCTGTAAACATGGCACTCGGTTAGCAAAGCTTGAGTGCTTACAGCGAAGCCTGCTGAGGAAAATGTATGATGGAATGACCGCCCTCAATAGGGTGGCTATTCTGTGGTACACTATCTGACGATCTGTCCACCTTTGGGCTGCTGGTCAAAGATTTCCTTAGAGGAAACTAGCAAAGGCCCCATACTTAGAAACATAGCGCTTCCGCCGAGACTGAATAGACATGGAAGCTACACGGATCTCGAACACTTTTTGGCTGATGTTCAGCATTTGCCAGACTCTGGAAGGCCCTAATTCTCTAAGGGTGTCCCTATTTAGTGGCAGAACAGCTAGGAAGGTTCTAACTAGTATATCTATCAATGTATCCATTTGCACTGGTCGGTTCTTGCATATATTATTTTTTTGCTGCTCTGCCAGCACAAGTGGGGTTTTTGCTTAGTCAGTTTGCTCCAGCCAGTCAGTACAAATCTGCTTTTTATGCCCTTAGAGCAAATTACATTTTTGCACTTATCACTAAGCTCATGTTGCTTTTGCAGTAGTCAGTCATTGAAAATGTTTTTGCCACTGTTTGTCCCTGCGGTCGAAGTGCATTGAAAAAGTAACGGAACTGTGACGCTGTGCACGATGGGGGCAGAGTCAAAGGTGTGGAAAAAAACACGAAATATGTGTAACCTTTTTCAGTCTTTCACCTTCAGGTATATACACATAAAAATACCCCGCTTACATGTAAAACAAATGCAAGTTAAGTTAATCAGTGGGAAATGCACTATTACACATTATGAAACCTCTATTAGTTAATGCACTGCAGGGATCTGTGTCTGTAACCAGAGAGATATGGGATTGAATCCTGGTTGGAGCAGTGGAGAATAGTTGGGAGCAAAATAGAGGCCCCTGTGGTGCAGGGACATGTGTTACGCCCCTTTGAAAAGCACACAATTCACATCTCAGCTGGTAACTCCTTTCCAATACTATTCAAAATGAATAAACCGGTGTCATCAGGAAGCACCAAGTGATTCCAATAATTAAAGCCGATACCGACTCAAGCCCCTTTTACGTTTGCAGATGGACCCGTCGTGAATATTTACGTGTCTTTCAGGTAAGCAGGCACCCTGGCCGGAAGCAGGGGCGTAACACAGGCCCCTGCAGCCTCGCGATGCGGGGGGGGGGGCACAAGCTCCAGGGGGCCCCCTCAGCACAGCACTTCGGCAGGAGAGCTCCTGATAGAGTCTGGAGGAGGACTCTCCATGTACCTTGCAGGAGGGGGGCTCAAGTTTCCTTACACCACTGGCAGGTAGGCTCCGGGCAGCATGACTAGAGAACCCAGCCTTTATGGGGGTTGTGGCACTGCCTTCCACTATTTGGCGGGCCTGGTGCATAAGGTGCAGAAGCACCATTCCTGCAACCAAGCAAATGCACCAGTCCAAGAAGCTTACATTAGTGCACTGATATGTGCCTAGCAGCACAGGCCTAGCTGCGAACTTCCGGCAGGTAAGCCCTCCCTGCTCCACAGAGGCAGCCAGCACCACCATTGCTGTATTTTAGCCTACCAAGGACCTAAGGAAGGGCCAAGTCACCACTGTCACCAGTAACCACCATTTGTCACAGTAATATTTCTTGCCTGTGTGGGGAGGCTGGACAGGCCAGGCTTCAGGGGGTTCTGCATGTGTTTTTTAAAGGTCTGTCAACCATGGCAGAGAGCGGGAGTCCTTGGAGGGGAGAATAAGGCCTGGAGGTTCCCATTAGCAACCACTGGCTCAAATTAACCAATGTATCCTCATCCAAGATGAAGTGCTCACACGCACAGTCCTATGTCTGCTCTCCGTCTATCAGCCCCTAATGGGGACTTCGAAGTAACCCAGGACCAATAAACGTCTGCATCCCTCAGTCCACAAAAGACTGATGCTGAGTTTGATATGATGCTGCTCATAAAACTCTACTCCCTCCACCCTTGATGCTGAATATGGTGAGACACACTCCTAACAATGATTTTCCAGTCCTCGATGAAAAGTTTGATGTGACGCACTCCCAGTCACTCTCTGCATCCTCCAGCCTCTGGATCAGAGTTTAATGTGACAGTCTTCCAATGGTTCTCTGTATCTTCCAGTGCCTGAGACAGACCTTGATATGACATTCTCCCAATAATTATCTTCATTTCCTGCTCATTGTTGCAGAGTTTCATGTAGCGCCATCTCAACGATTGTCTAAATGTTCACATTTCTGGTTCAGGGTTTATGATGCATCCAATAATTCGGTGCATACTTCAATCCCTAATTTAAAGAATGGCCTGGTATGCTCACAATAATTCTCTGCGCCCTCTGCTCCCTTGTGCAGGGTTTGCTGTGACATATTCCCAATAATTATTAGCATCGGCCAGTCTTCAGACACCGATGCAGAAATTGTAGTCACACTCCCGGTCATTCTCTGCATCCTCCAATCCTTTGCTGAGGACTTATTATTTAGATCTCAATATTCTCTGCATCCTTCAAACTGGATCACATATAATTTGATAAAGTTAGATTACATGTGTAGAGAGAGGTGTAGAGAGCACCACAGGGTAGTGCTTAATTTGTAAAAAAAAAATAAGTGCAAGGGCCCTCGTCAGGAATTTACTTCCACTTGCACCGTCCATTGCCGCTGTCAGTTTTGCCAATTAAAGTAACAGCCAACTACTAACCGTCACACTCCTACAAGTGTGACAAGTCTGACTATTACAGGCCCCTAAACCTATAAGAATGGCTTTTGGAAGCAGATATGAGTCTTTTTTTATCTAAATTGAATTAATAAACAAAAGTTGTTGTGCTGACCTCCAAATTAGATAACAGTGCCACCATGTGGTAGGTTGTCATAAGTGCTGGTGTTGGCAACTAAGTGCTGATGCTGAGCCCCAGAAACTACTGGCTCAAATTAAGCGCTGCCACGGGTATTACCCTTGCCCAGGAATGGTCATTCCTCCAAGTTTCATGTAAGAAGTCGGAGTGCTGGTCAGTACGCTAGGATCACATGATATGAGGTATCTGGTGGGAAGACAAGGGCACGTACAGACTTACCTGGAGAGGGTTAGGCCAACACACATCCTCCCTAACTGATACAACTGAACACAACAGGTGTTTAGGCTCCTGATCAGTGAATGTTTTACTATGTAATATCCTACCACACCACATCACCCCATAAAGGCAAACAGGTACTTCTTAGATCAACCATGTAAGGCTTAGTAAGCAAGGCAAGTGAATTAAACATTTCCTGTTTCCTTTACTGTGGCCTGTGGAGGGCCTTCGTTGTAGGCAGGATGTGGTGCTATTGTAGGAATAGAAGACAAGCTGGATAATTCTGCATCCTTTATACATAGGATACTGATTTGTTAAGGAATCTGGTGACGAGGCTATTGAAACAGTAAAATAGAGAAAACTGTTGTAATGGAGCTGGGGAATGTTTCTCCTTCATTAAATGTTGCGGATTCTTTTTTTCAAACCCTTTAATCGCTTGGGCTATGAAAGGAAGAAAATGCATATCAAACATATCTTGCGTGTGTGCCTAGCTCAGCAACTCCACCACACAGGTGTCATTTTTCACCGCACCGCGCTGCATGACAGAACCTACAAGGCAGTCAGCATCCCTCCCCTCACAGCTATGGAAAGTTCCTGCCACACAGGCCATTTGCTGACTGCCCCCACCCCCCTTCCATCCTAATCAAGCCAATTAGATGCTTCTGTCATTTATTTCAGGTCAGATATGGCAATGGGTGTTTATTGGTGCAGGATAAAGTTGGATAGCAGGGAACATTTGTTTGTGTATTTATAGAGAGCAGCTTTTCACCCCTATCCAGGCACTGTCCATGGGCACGGGGAGATAAGGGGCAGATTTACAAGAAACTGATGCATCTCTGCAGTAGAGCAGTGATGCATCAGTTTCCCTGCACCTGCGTGTGAAACCCTTGTGCCACCATGGATGCGTCCTATTTAAAATACAGCGCACCATGATGCAAAGATTGACAGATGCGTCAGAAATTGTGACGCATTTGTGTGGCGCATAAGTCACGCATTGCTAGAGTTGTGTCGCAAGCACAACGCAACTCCAGCAATGCATGGGGAGGCCTATACTTATTGTGATGCGTCACTCCTTAAGCCTGCTCCAGGCAGGCGTAAGGTTTTGACGAAGTGGCGTCCTACAAGCGGCGCAGTGAAATCTTGTAAATTTGACTGCATCACTTCTACGAGGCTTTCCTACGTGGGAACTCCCACGCTGCATATATTATACCTGATTCAGGTGTAATTTTGCGCAGGGCTTTACAACGTGATGCATCTCCCTAGATGCGTCACATTGTAAATGGGCCGCAACATGGCACATTGTTTAGGCGGCTGCTGCATCACAAAAAGTAATGCTACGGCGGCGGAAAAGTGACACATGGAGCTTGTAAATCTGCCCCCAAGTGATTTACTCAGAATCACAGAATGTTACTCCGAGACTCAGACGCAGATACCCCTGCAGCAGAGTCGGCAGCTCTAGCCACTGCGCCACCTTCTCTCCAACGTGGGGAAGGTGTGTTTGTGTGTGTAGCTGCCAGGGTGTGACGAACACATTTGACTTATGTGAAAATTAGAACTGCACAGTCTGCCATGCATATCTGACGTGACACGAGACACCCATTGTGCACTGCTCTGTGTGTCTAGTGCATAAATATATTCACAGCTTAGGCCCACATAGCCATAAATCTGGGCCACTATTCATAAAAACTGACCAACACAAGCCACAAAACTAGCCCATGCCCTGATGTGTCAGACTGGCCCGTGTGACACTTCCAGAATGCCCTGTAGGCCAGTCCACCGTACCTCTAGTCCACAAGACATGGTTTCATGAGCATTGATCTCTGCAATTCAGTGCTTGATGGCTGATCTTGATGGACGTGGTCGTAAATCTCATTTACATCCTCAGATCGAAGATAAAGGGTATGATGGACAGAACCAATTTGCTAATTAGCAATCTATGGAGCAAATAGAGATTCCAGAAATGCCCAATCGCTGCTCCTGTAACCCCCCCACCAAACATCGAGAACGGTACACGAGCCAGTCATTCTCTGGTAGTGCCACAAGAATCTGGAACTCCGTACCCCCCTCCCTTCGCCTAAGAATCTGCATGTTCACCTTCACAAAGGACCCCAAGCTCCTCCTATTTGACAGACACCTGGGTTCATCACCCTTGACCATACCGAAGTACTCTCTCCAGGAGGCCAACTGCCTTCATTGTGTGTCCCCACCATCATAATCAATACTTGAACCCTGCACAACCAAGGCTTTAAGTGGGATGAAAAAACTGGGGGAGGGGGGTGCTAAAAAGGGGCGCGGCCATTGTAAATAGGGGCGTGGCTTAAAACACATAAGCGAAAAATCTGTGTTTAGCATAGTGTGTTGCTGCTTCTGTCATTGCGTCCAGATATATAATACAACAAGTAACATTACACCTATTGGCTTTGTCAATGGTTGTAAGTTGCATAAGCAACAACTATGACTTTGTTGAATATACTATGACAATCCTTCAGTTCTGAAATGATGAGATTGTGAAAGAACTTTAACAAGTCTCTTCGAAGATACCCCAAAGGCACTGTAGGGTGTTACTGCTGCAGAGTTAAGAATTTTTTTTTCACCTGAAGGGTGATGGCAAAAATGGAGAGCTCGAAAAGGACCCTTCTCGATACCTGCTTTTTAGAACTGCTGGGACTCAGCACTGGCAGGACCCGGCCCAATTAAAGCCCTGCGTACGACCCTTGACCAACTGCTGCATTGTCCTGGCCGCAGATACCGATGCAAATGTCTGAATTTATTTATCGTACCTGTAACTTGCTGTACCCTTGTATCCTGCTACTGTTGTAAAGCGCTTTGATGCCTTCGGGCCATGTCTGCGCTATATAAAATTGCAAAAATAAATAAAATAATAAATAGGTTTTAAGCTACTGATTTTACGTGCTGAATATTTCAATTTGGATACCCAGCCTGTACTTATAAAGAATTTCTCATTTAGCATGTAATCCTTCATTTTATTTTGGAAACCGTGGGTGGTTGCTTGAGGAGCCAGCCACCGTCCAGTTCCCTAGACTGAACCCCCCCTCCCCCCGACCCCTCTCTCCCTCTCCCTGTTTCCCGCCAACCCGCAGTATACAGAATCCCAGCCTCGGGCTCTGCGGGGCGGGGGGTCCCGCAGACAGGAAAGACATCATTAGAGCCTTCACCCGCAGACGGAGCCTCCATCTGCGCCCGGGGCCCGCGCTCCGGAGCCCATGATTGAGCGGTCACTTCTCCGCGCCCATCACTCAGGAGATAACGCGGCCTGATCCGCCGGACGCTCCCCGAAGGATCCGGCCGAGGGAAAGAGCCCAGATTACCAGCCGCCTGCAGAATGTTTCCGCGCTGGATCAAAATAAACGACCGCGGGAAGCCAACAGGGTGCTTTTTGTTAAAGCGGCAGTACATCCCGAAAGAGGCCTTTTTCTCTGGAGTTAGTTGAAATAATGACACCGCTGGCATTTCCCCAGCTCGCCTCCCATTTGCTTTTTTGCTCCAGAAATTTGTTTTCAGGGTATTACATCTGCCAACTACTATTTGTCTAAAATGCTATCGGTGGCAGGATCAACCTCGCGCGTTTTTTAATGCAGCTTGTTAGGGGGTTGCGTTTTTCAATGTTGCTTAGACAAAGAAGCATTTGAGGTTCATGGGCAAGGGTCCACTTCACTGAACGCCCTCATCACCACTGGCACAAGTAGCCCCCCTCCTCCCCAATTTCAGCAGAAAGCCAAGGTGCTGGAGGAAATGGGCAAGACATCTCAATGGCTCCCCCTTGTCCCGCCCAAGCTGGGGAGATGTGTACAGATGTTGAAAATGTTGCCCGTGGGACCTCTATGCCTGAATACCATTCCTAGTAGTAACCCTGCGTGACCCAAATAGTGTGATCTTGGGCACACCACTTTTTCGGCCTGGATTTTGACCGTGCACCTTTCAAACAAACCTATGGCTTAAAATCGTTCAACTATTGTCTTTCTTTGGCTAGTTGTTTTTAGACTTTGTTTTGAGACATTTTTAGTCATGTCTTGGCTCAGCCTCTTGTTGTATTGACCTCTCACCTACTTGATATTGGGTGTTTTGATGTATCCTTCCACCATCACATCATGTCAGTGTTGTAATTGAGCTGCACAAGGGACTACTTTACAATGATAGCCATCTCTGTCCTCTTCTGCTGGCTCCCTTCCTTCGTGGCCGCTCCCTTCGTGGCGCGCTTTATTTTGCTACCACTCCATGTGCTAGTACTTGACACTCGGACATATTGCCTTGGCCAATGTGTGTTCTCCCTAAAGCACAGTTTCTTTACCTGAGCAACAAGCTGAACATTCAATGTTTGGTGCTCTCTGTGAAGTAATAGAGCCTGTTCAATGGTAGGGGGTAGAATGGTTTAGTGTAGTGTCACGGAATGATTGATTCTGTGTTGTTTAAAGAGCAGGGGAGAGGGACCGTCTCTTCATCTTTGGTCCCTGAGTCCCTGTGAGCCGGGATGGGGTGTCCCTTGAAGAGAGGTGCTCTCTGCTCCTGTCTGAATAGCCAGGCTGGTCGGCAAACCTCACGCGCGGCATAATGTTGTCCAAGATTCTTATTGCTTAGCTTGATACGACTTGTTTTCCTGCCATTTTCTATTCACACCTCAAAATTCATATCTGGCATTTTCCATTTCCTTCTCCTCTTCATTTTGTTTTCTGTTTTCTACTTCCGTGCTACAGAGTGCCTGCTTCCCCTGCGGGCCAGTGCTTGGAATGTACAGAAGTGCTATATAAAGGTCTATATAAAAGCAAGTTTCTATTAATATTTTGTAGTGGGCAGAGCTTTGGGGCAGTGGGTGTGGTACATTTTCAAGTAAGTAACTGATAGCTGTGCTGCACAGGGTCCCTGGATTTTTGTCTCCAAATGTTGGCAACTGTGACAAGATAGACACACAATTTGCTCCATCCTCTGTTTCTGCCCCATGATGCTCTGCTTCATAACAGGCCCGCGCAGCCAACCCCTGCTCGTACAATGAAGGGGAGGTAATGAAGGCCAACGGGACTAATTATTTGTAAGTACCAATAAACCAGGGGGCAGTATTTACTGGGTGCAGTATTATCCCCCTCAGTGGAGTTTTCGAGGCATAGCTTCAGTGGTAGAAGAGGGCGGGATCGGAAGGGCACGGCGTGCCCCTACTTTTAAAAATTATTTCAGTCCGTTTCCCTACTTCTTTCTTTCAAAACATCGTCCCGGGCGGCAAGAATAGTCCTACTTAAAAAAAAAACGATAACTTTTTCATTCAGCTTCAAGGGGCTGCTCGCACTTTTCTGTTGAACTCCAGAGGCTGCAGGAGCCCCTCCCTGATCTCTCGCAGACTGCGGGCAAGCCTATTGTCCTTCCGATTGAGGCAGATTATACCCTTTGGAATGACAATGCGCCCGCCTGCCCTCTGCCTTTAGCATGTCAAACTGAGTTAGTGATTACAGAGGAGCTTTCCCCAAACAGAGTACAGTGGGGAATTTGCCCCCTTGTGTAATTTGTCAATGTTGTACACATAGTGAACTGGGCAGGAGCAGTGACGGGACGGAAGAGGCAACAGGAAAGGAGAGGTGAGTGGGCAGGAGAGGTGACCGCACAGGAGTGGTGACCGGGCGGGAGTGGTGACTGGGCAGGAATAATGACGGGGCAGGAGACGTGATGGGGCAGGAGAAGTGAACAGGGCAGGCGAAGTGAACAGGGCAGGTGAAGTGACGGGCCAGGAGAAGTGACGGGCCGGGAGAAGTGACGACCAGGAGAAGTGACGTGCCAGGAGAAATGACGGCCAGGAGAAGTAACGGGCCAGGAGAAGTGACTGGGCAGAAGCGTTGATCGTGCATGAGCAGGAGTACTGACTGGACAGGAGCAGTGAAAGGGCAGGAGCAGAGAAAGGGCAGGAGCAGAGAAAGGGCAGGAGAAGTGATGGGGCAGGAGAAGTGACGGGCAGGAAAAGTGATTAGGCATGAGCAGGAGTGGTGAATGGGTAGGAGCAAATAACGGGCAGGAGCAGATAACGGGCAGGAGTAGTGAACGGGCAGGAGTAGTGACCGGGCTGGAGCAGTGACCGGGCAGGGGAAATATGAAGGAGCCTTTGTGGGTTTCTGTGAGTCTATATTCTCCTGAAGAGTCCCTTTCTCTTCTGAGCCCTGCTTAACACATGTGTACAGGAGGAGCCCTGTATTCATGTCCTCAATGTTTGAGACAAAAAATACTCATGGATTTCTGAACAAGGAGAGTAAAAGCATTAAGGTAACATGTTGTTCCTGCTTATATTTCACACGCTTTACATAAACCTGTATTCCCTATGAGTGTTTGCTTTTTCCTGAATAAAACTTCAAATAACCATGTTTATCCATTGTTTGAATTAAATAACGTTATAAGCTGTAACTGGTCAGTGAAATGCTAAACTTACTAAAAATTGTATGTTTTGCTATTTCTAGCCACGCCCCTGACTCCGCCCACTGATCCAATCTTTGGTTATTCCCGCCCCCTCATTCTCCACCCACAGTTCCCCTACTTTTTTCCCCCCACTTCGACCACTGCATTGCACGCGGAGTCAGAGTTTTAGAAACCAACTATCTTTTGCTAATATCCAAGGGATTTTCCACAATCACTTTTCAAAAGTGTTTTATCCTGGAGAAATGTGAATGGAAGCAAAGTACCAGATGAGGTTTTTTTTCCCATTTGTACCCAATCAGGATTCCAACGATAGCCCGCATGAGTCAGAGATTGGCTCACGGTGCAGGGGGGCGGGGTGTGCCAGGTGGGTAGAGGCTGCTTGAGTGGCAGGTAAAGGGGTGGGATGAAGAGCCACGCTGATTGGATGCTGATGTTCTGACTTGACGCACGCTTTAGTTTTATTTGACAAGTTGTAATGGCCACGTCATAATTGACTGATCCTGTTTCTGGGCACTAATAGTTTGTTGAACAACTGATGTAACAATGATGAATGTTTCCTGGTGTCCGCATCCGGTCTGCCCAATTGTCTCTTTGAGGGTCTGTGCTGGGCTCCAACAACCAATCACAGAGCAGAGTTGTGGCGCGCTTTCAGCACCTTTCACTCTCCACTCATTGTAACATGAGCCTCGCGCCCCCGTCCCTCTGCGTACCATATGGTTGTAATCTCATGCAAAAAACATCTGTACAAGAATGTGTTATGCAACTTGGCAACAAGAACCCGCCAATTGTATTGTCAAGTGCGTCAGAGCGTTGTATTGTTCGTGTGTGAGGCCGGCCAGGCCACGCAGGAGTAATGAAACCCGGACACGCGAGGGGCGCCTTCCTTGTGGTTCTGCAGGAATTTCAATGTGTGGCGCCGACGGAAATCATCTGGCGTTGATGAGTTGGTATGCAAGCGCCGCCATTTCTAAATTCCATCAGAACTGGTTAGCACGAGCACTCTGCGCGCGTGCATGCCCATCCATGGAGTAGCTACAATGACCAAGATCACTCAGTGCTACTCACTGGTAAACACTGCCACAACTTTACTTTTTCCATGTGATTACAGTGCCACGGCCGAGCATGACCTTTTACCTCTGAATAGGGTGACCAGATCTTGTGACCCAAAAACAGTGACATTTCGCCTAAATAGAGGAAGGACTACAATTTTACATTAACGAAGTGACACAGAATAAAAACATTCTTCAACACAGAAGCACTAAGCAAATGAATAAAGTGTAGTTTTTAAAACCAGCATCTTACCTGTTAATGAAAATGCTTTCCTGTAGCAGCTGTTAACTAGCCCTGCTTTGGAACACCTAAAAAAGGGCCTCTCACTGTTTTCAAATATGTCAAAATCTACCGGGACAGCTGTGGAAAAACCGAGACTGTCCCGGCAAACCCAGGACGCCCGGTCACCCTACCTCTACACCAAGCCCTGCTGAGGTCGGAGGTCAGAGGGCCTTGAGAAGAAGGGTTGAGGCTCACACCTTGTCTTTTGGAAGTGTCTATATTTGGACAGACTTTAGAGTAGGCGCTGGAATACGTCCAGAGTACGGTGAGGAGCAAAACAAATCCGGGAACATTACATCTCAGCATATGAAAATGTTTTACTCGTGTTTTGGAAACGCCAATAAAAAGAAAATTGCAGGTCCTTCAAGAACAAAAATATTTTGACTCCAAGACCGCCTGTTAGGTGCCCCGGGCCCTCTGTCACCAATCAAGGCTTTCTGAGCAATGCAGCCAGTTATTGAAGGGCATGGCTCCACCACAAGTAAAGTGAGTCACGCCGCGTTCCATGGAGGCCGCGTCAGTCACACGCGGGGGTCGCCGCTCCGTAAAGGTGAACTAGGCAGTCCTCTAACGCGCCAAGCTAAGTGGGCTGTCACATTTGTGAAGAAAATAAAATGTAAAAAAATATATATATACTTACTGGTGGTGCAATGGCTTGGTCTGCACCGCAAATCATACATCCATTGCATGTAGCACGGGTCAGTAACACTTTTTGTCAGTTGCCCACCCATGCAGAACCAGTGGTTGCCCATCTTTTGTACTGAGGCTGCATGTGACTGTAGTTTCACACCCATTGCATTCTGCCCTTAAACCTTACAGACCACACTCATACCATGGGAACAGTACGAAAGGCTGACGGACTCCATTGAGAGAAAATGAGTTAGACATGCAAGCAATAGAGACGGTGGGAATTGCACACCCATCTTGCAGTGGCGGCTTCTCCAGTATGGCGGAGTAGCGTCGCCCCCTTGCCTGCAGCCTAACATTTTTTTTTCAAACCGACAATAAACCTGGGTTTATTTTCGTTTTATTTTGTTTGCCGGCTGAGTCTTCGGAGGCAGGGTCAGGGGGAGTGACAGACACTGAGGGGAGTGGTCGCACACACTGCCTTCAGCGTCATGTGGGTTCGGCCAGCCGTCTCAGGACGGCCAAACCGACATGCTCACTGAAGCTGACTTCAACCCGAGCTGCGTTACTGGGTTGGAGACAGCAGGCACAGGCTCCCAAACTCACTGGGAGCGCCAACCCTGGTGCTGCTCTCATGGAGCAGCATGAGAGCAGTGTTAGGATTGGCTGCAGGGGAGTCTGGGAGCCTGTGCCTGCAGTGAACTGGAGCCAGAGTTGAGCAGAAGAGCTGCGAGGAGGCAGGTTCGTTTAAACATTTTTGTTTGTCCGTCCATTGCGGTCCCCTCTACCCCCTGGTCCACCACTTTGCCCGGACACCAACCACTACTCCTATCTTTCAAAGACTGTTCATTGATTTAGGCCCCCATTAGAAGGGGTCTGGTGTTTGATGCAATATTAATTGCACCTGATACCCTCTCGGGTGACAAGAAGAGCTCTACAAATTTACAGATTGATTGAGAAATAACAATGCCCTTGGCATCCTTATCTATCGGATCCCATAAATATTTAGAATTACAAACTTCAGTGCAACAATGGGGAATATCATCTAATTATTCAGCATTTTCCCTGGAGAATTTCAGCAGGATTCCCATGTCAAAACAGACCAAGGGACAATTGTTAGGGTGATTACCACATGCAGTTTTCTCTGCATTACATGTAATTCTAATACGGGGCGACTGAAGTTAGCACACATTTCAGACTGCACAGGCCCTCATATTGACGGCCTTAGATTTGGCTGCTTAAAAAAAACTTCAATTTCTGGAGCAAGTGGAAAATCCTGATTTGGAGGATTTTACTCTTGTGAACATTTTCTGGAAGAATGACATTTGTCCTCCTATCCTCTGGTGGTGGCAATTATGTTTGAGGATTCTGAGAAACAAGGCAACGGTCCTCAGGTGATGTTCTGTTAGACTTAAGTGTATGTTTCAGCTCTGCTCTTCACACACCTGAGATTTATGTTTCCACAAACAGATTTGTGCCAAAAGTGTGGGGTTTAGCTGACTTTATCCAAGAACTAAAAGAAACTAGAAAATGTTTGTGTGTAGCCCCTTCCTTCCACCTCAAATTACCTCACCATCTTGTTCAGCCAAAGGCAGTGCTTAATATGAGCCGGTGGCTTTCGGTCCTCAGCATCTGCATTTAACTGTCAACACCAGCACTAACAGCGGCTGGATTTATCGGGCCTGGCTGCCATGCAGGAAGGACACACGGACTGATCAGACATAAGGTCTTTGAATTAAGATGAGTCTCTTGGAGAAACATTGGATAACATTTGGTTGAAAGTGGGATCATTTTGGAATCTTGTGGAAGGGATAAGGAGAATTCAGGATGTTTCCGATAAATTAATCTGTGAAGGGGTGAATTGTAAAGGCATTTAAAATTTGGATATAAGATAGAGGTTCCTTCCCTGAGGGGTGTTCTTCCGCACAGGAAATTTGACGACTGTGGTATGAGGATACTAAAATTGGAGATAAATTGTAGTTTTTAATAGATAAACAGGCTGCAGACAGTAGACGGAGGAATCCAATATTACTAGAATTGCAACAGCGAGACCGCTTCAGTTATTAAACTCAGAAGTATCTCCACCCCTGCTTGAGACAGCAAAGATCTCAGCCCCTACTTACGAAGGTGAAGATCTCAGCCCCTACTTACGAAGGTGAAGATCTCAGCCCCTACTTATGATGGGGAAGAACTCAACCTCTACTTTTGAAGGCAAAGATCTCAGCCCCTACTTACGAAGGTGAAGATCTCAGCCCCTACTTACGAAGGTGAAGATCTCAGCCCCTACTTGTGATGGGGAAGAACTCAACCTCTACTTTTGAAGGCAAAGATCTAAGCCACTACTTGTGCAGGTGAAGATCTCAGCCCCTACTTCCTACTTTCTTTGTGAATGGGGCCCAGTATTTCCAAAGTTAGTAACAGTAGTATCCTTTTTACAACAGTGTTTCTATTTTTCAAGATTTTTAAGAAAAACGTCTAACCTTACTTGCAGGCGGTCTTCTGATCTAATAGACAGCTTCACCTTTCAATACCCCGAGCCTGTTTAATTGTCAGCAAGGGTGATATATTAACCTTCAAAAAAGACGAAACAGACAACTTGAAAGAGAGTGGGTCACACTGGAGAGGGAAAAAATCATTTTATGGCTAATCTCTTGCTACTGGCTGGATGGTGGCACCGGGTCTAGATCCTTAAAAGTCCTTCCTTTATGGTTTAGATTTAAAACCACATAACCTTTTATTTTCCCTCATGCCACATTCCTCTCCCTCATTTATGACTAGGAATATTTTATTTTGTGTTCTCTCTTTGAAATGTCCAATTATGAGATTCAGACACGAATGTCGCAGTCTAGACGGGGCCTATTTACAATGCAAGAATCGCTCTGTGTGTTCGGGGTTTGCTATTGCAGGTCACGCTTATGATTGCTGGCTCCGCCTTTCATCCTTTGATGAAAGTTGTGTAGTAACAACACTGGTTATTTACAGAATTATGTACGGGCAAACCTACCGCAACAAGTGTTCTGCAAAATAACAAGTTAGTGTTATAAATAAAGTAGTGTTATTTTTAATGAGTCGCAAAGGTATTTAATTTGTGGTCCTCTGAAGGATGAAAGTTTGCCTCACTCCCGCCCAGATTCGAACCTGTGTCTTGCTGACTGCAAAGCAGGAGCGCTCCTATTGGGGAAAGCAGGCGGACAGGGGAGGGGGCTAGGGATGGGGGGCGGGAACGGGGGAGAACAGAGACAAACAAATAAAACTTACCTGCTGCCCTCCAGCATCACGTCGCGCTCTTCTGCTTCTCTTCGCTGCTGCAGGCAGGCACAGGCTCCCAGCCAATCCTGAAGCTGCTCTCATGCGTGAGAGCAGCTTCAGGATTGACCTGAGCGGCGATGATGTACGCTCCAGGACAGGTGGGAGTCTGGGCCTGCTCTCTCCACCACCAGCAATGCAGCTGCGGTCAAAGAGAGCTTCACTGCGCATGTGTTTTTTGGCCGGCCTAAGAGTCCAGCCTGTCATCACCATGGCTGTGCCCCGAACCCCAGCACAAGCTAAATAAAAGGATAATAAAACGGGTTTTAAACCCGTTTTATTAATGTTCTATTTTTGCATTTTTGAAAGTGCTGGCAGGGGGGTGACGCTCCTCCGCCCTAGCAGACGAGCTGCCGCTGCTGCAAACGCTGTGTACAGTCACGTTCACTCGTGGTAGATCTAGCTCCTAGAAGCTGGGCCGTTCCTACTTGCTAGATAGTTAGGCCAACTATCCGAGGCCCTACGAAGTTCACAAATCAGTACAAATTTCATTGGTTAATAACCACCATTACTCTTTAACCCCTTGTGTGCTGTTGACGAGCTCAGCTCGTCATGAGAGACGGTTGAGCTGCCCTCATGACGAGCTGAGCTCGTCACAGCCGTTGGAACGTTCGCACGCGGGGATAATTTCCCCGCTGTGCTGAACCTTCTAAAAATAGGTGTGGTGTGACGAGCTCAGCTCGTCACGAGGGCAGCTCCGCTGTGCCTCATGATGAGCCGAGATCGTCAACAGCACAGCGGCGCCGCGCACGCCCCCCCTGCACAGCTGGGGGAAAACACCGTGCAGCCAAGGGGTTAAGACACTTTCTGAACTATGACAATATAAGAGGCTTTCTATAAATGCATTTAATAAAGAAACAAGCATTGACAAAGATCAGAGTTCTTGACTAAAATATATTTTTTTAACTGTATAAACAGTGCATCTGTGGGATAAATCATTTACTGTGTGATGATTTAATGTACTATTAGCATGTTAAATAGTACCCCATGCATTGCAAAGCATGCAGTCCGTAGGCGGTGGAATGATACACCAAACAGTCAACAGCATGAAGTGAGAGGGAAGTACGCCTACAGGTCAACGTTCGGTATATTTTACCAGATTGGTAACAATAGGTGAGCAGACAAAGGTGTTGTCACGCCAGACGTAAAAATAAAAGCAGCTAACGGACAAGGAGACAGGGTGGCTACAGGCTGCCTAGGATATCCTGTAAATTCATATAAACACCTTAAAGTAAGTACAATTTCATAGATTTTTTTAAAGTTATATTCAGTGAAAGAATGGTGTGGCAGATAGCAGAGGCATAGCTTCAGGTAGGGAGTTTGGGGTGTGACGTCCCCCTAATAAATGCATTCTTAACTAGGTATTTGGTTCTACAGGCCCTGAGCCTGTGTTAGTTTTTTTCACTATCCTGATTTCACTAAGAGGTTTTAACTTGTACATTTTTGGGATCAGGAATTTATTTATATGTATATATATAGTGACTAGTTCACCCAAAACAATAGTTAATCTGCAGCCTTGGAAATACTCATTGAATAAATACAAATGTACTACTTTTCGTAATTCAGAAACATTGTCAGTAGTCGGCTTGGAAGGCCGCTCTAGCTCAATTTTCCAGGCGTATTATTGGCAATCAAAGACCCAAAACGTAATGGGACAAATGCTTGCAAATATCCCGGCCACTGGCTGTCACTCAGGGTTGCACTTCAACCCATTGTTTTTCGACCTCTGTGCCACTCGAGACTGAGGGCCTGAACTAGGGTTTGGTGGACAGAGTAGGGTAGCAGAGGACTTTAAATCTTCCAGCCAGTCTTTACTCCTCAAGCCAAACTTTAGATATGTCCGCCCGCCTGGTATATATCTCCTTATACATTGTCAGTGTTGGAAAAGTTTGACGGGCGGTTCCATCAAACATGATAAATGGTTGTCAAACTTTTTTATTTATCAAAACAAATTCATAAAGAGGGAGTTTATTTTTGAAAAAAAATAATGGCCCCAGCACCCTGGGAGCTTTCTCCCCGGGTGTGGTGGTCATTATTCTTTTTGTTTTACTGTCCCTCACGGCCAGGATAGATGGACAGTTAAAAAGGAAGCCATCTGACAGTCCTCTCTAAATAGGGCACTAAGTCGGCTGGCTTACCTTTGACAGCCCCATCTCAATTGGGCCATGGAGGTAGTTTTACAATGACTGAGCACATTGTACCAACTTTGGGGCCCATTATGATCGCGGACGGACTTGAGTCCGTCCGCGACCCCAGAGCAGGAGGGATCCTCCACATGGCCTGTGGAGTTCCCTCCTGTATAAAATAGGATGTGACCGCCACCCTGGCGGTCACATCCTCTATTTTTACCATTGCGGCGGGTGCGGCTTCAAGCTGCACCCGCCGCAATGTTAAAAATGCATACATTGCATTTGTATGCAGAAAGCAGCAGGCACTGTGCGGTGCCTGCCGATTTCTGCATACAAATGCAGGGGGGGGGTACCATAGGTACCCCCCCCCTGTGCACCCCCCACGCCCCCTTCACCCAGGGGGCCCGCAACGGGCCCCCGCAGTGAAGTTCCACATGCTTTTCCACATCGGAAAACCCGCCGCGGAAAAGCATTTTTTAAAGCCCATCCTAATATGGCTGGCGGTGTGTGAGAGACACCGCCACCATATTAGAGCTTTTCCGAAGCGGTTGTAAGCCAACCACGGCGGAAAAGCTGCGAACGGAAGCCAGGACCCACCAGCCATCCTAATGTGGCGGTGGGTCTTTGGTGGATCACCTGTGGTTCTTCCGCATCCTCCAGCCCAGCGGTGGCTTCCGCCGGCCCGGAGGATGCGGAAAAACCGCAATCGTAATAGGCCCCTAAGACGGGCAGACTTTTAGTTTGGTGGGCAGTATACTCTATTGTCTTTCAGTATCCTGTCCGCCAAACTGTAAAACAGCCCCAGTGGCCCACCTAATGCACATCAGTACTGACCCTGTGCGTCCTGAAGTACAATTTTCTTTACACCATTGGTGCAGTCAATGTAGAACTCTTTTCAATATACTTTTCATTGGGTAAGAAAGTTTCAAGGAAACTACATAACTCTGATGCATAAAACACACAACCCTAGACGAGAAAGGGACTTACAAGAAAGGGTATTGAAGAGAATGGGAATACCACCCATAGCAGCACCGCTGAGGGAACATGACTAGGTGATGGTAGAACCACTAAGTGTGCCAAGGAGCGCACATTTAATGTGCAGCGTGGAGAATTAGAAATACCTTTAGTAAAGGCAGCATTCAGGCACGGTTCTGGTGCACCTGCTTCTGACATAAAATACTCATTAATTTAAGCAAACACATTGATTTTTGTATACATAACATTTGCATGTCACCTTAAGCCCAATAAAAATTTGTCAGAGCTCCAATGACGTGCCAGAGTTGTTAACCACTTCTGCAAGGGGACAAGAGGTCATTGTTGTTTATGGGCAGGATCAGAGGTCATAGGCCGGAGGTCATTGAGGTTCAAATGGAGAATTGATTTGTTTTGGGTCTCCAGAGATCTTCAGACCCTCTTGTGATCTAGTTCCTGGCAGAGGAGAGGTGGCAGGTTTTCTAGATGACTTACTGTTGTCCAATCAACTTCTGCAGAAAAATATGGTCCAACTACAGAGCTATCATTCAGTCAACCAATCAAAGGAATTGTAAGTGCACTACCCCCTAGTGAGGGTCTCAAGGCGTGGGAGGCTGTCCACACATTCAATAACCAGGTACTCGGCTCTGTGGCACTGACTGTTACTGGCTAAGGTTTTAGAACTAAAGTAGATACATTGGTGAATTTGTAGTAGTTTGTGAATTGAGTGTAGATTAAATGTGCAGATAAGTGTTTGAAAACCAAGCCAATATTTTCTGCTTACCTATAAAGTGATGACCGGGCTTGTGCTCATCCTAAATGACAAATGTATTTCTTTCTTATGAAAGCTGTGTATTATTTCAAGTGTTGGAGTTCCTTTTGCATCCTTTTTTGTTCAAATGGCAACATAGCTGGCCAGTAATGCCACAGTGTTTACATTTAATCACAGATATATGCAACATAATTTCCACTTTCTTGAGGCAAAATTAGCCCTTACTTTGCTGCATAATTTAGTCACTCCTACCATATAATTAAACCCTAATTGTCCACAGTATTCGTGTGATTCTGGTTATGCGGCAAATACCTCATCTGGTGTAAATGTAAATTGCCTTTACATTTATGGGCTAATAATACTCAGTTATAAAAACAACGCTGTGTGTGTGTGTGTGTGTGACTAGTTGTATCTTTTATTTGTCGCATTGTGGCCGTGAACATGCGAGCAGGTTACGAGTCGCACTCCTGGGAATAATGTATTTAACAATTTCAATAAAGAGCTAATTGGGGACTCCATCCATTCGAGCATTTATGGCCCATGCGTCACACAGGCCTATTAAATGTCACTTAACTATGCCAGCCTGTATTTCATCCTCTTCTCCCCAGGAATATGCAGGCTGGTCCTGCCACTGGCTTCGATGTCTAGCACCCAGCCGGCCTTTGTTAGCCTCATGGACGCTCCCTTCCATCTGCCAATCACACCGCGCCTAAGCGTGTCCCTTAAAGCACCTGGGGAGTGGCTGCTCACAGTCTGCCATCGGCTCTGGCTTGAACAGTCACAAATGTCTTTAGTCGTGAAACTGGAGACACTTTTGACTGATTCTCCTGGCTTATCCCGAGCTGGGGCATCTAAGCTTCTCTTTTCTTATTCGCTCATCCCCGAGTTGGGGCCTCTGAGATTCTCTGCTCTTATTGGCTAATTCCTAAGTAAGTGGTGTGTCTGGGCTTCTCTGTTCTTATTGGCTCATCCCCAAGTGAATGGAACCTCTGAGATTCTCTGCTCTCATGTTCATTTGCTACTGCCAAGGTTTACCTTCTTTTCATACTCTGTCGTGAACATCAACCGAGAAGTGGTCCGCCTGCTTTCTAGCTTCTAGGACTCATCGGGTTGAGTTGGATTCTTTTTTGTCAAGAAAGACCAATATAACATGTGGGTTCCTGTGGGCTGTCCCTGTCACCTGTGTTGTTGAAGATGTACCTGGCTCCATCGCTTCTCGTTGTAAGAGACTGCTCTACTCTATTGCACGGCCTCTAACAATGATGAACAAGTAAAAGCCCAACAACAGAGGTGACAGGATCACCCCTAGGACCTCCAGAGAGCATGTTGGCTTCTCCATCAGAGAGCCAACCTGGACCAAGAGAACCCTTCAGAATCCTTCCTCTTGGAGGTCAGGGCATTTAG
This sequence comes from Lissotriton vulgaris, assembly GCF_964263255.1. NCBI lineage: Eukaryota > Metazoa > Chordata > Amphibia > Caudata > Salamandridae > Lissotriton > Lissotriton vulgaris. The sequence goes on along the minus strand of NC_141698.1, from coordinate 1,059,413,180 downwards.
GCCGCCAGCCTCCTTCAGCTTAAGGAGCCAACATGGATGTAAGAAACATTGCCACAAAAATAGATCACCTCTGGAACAAGGGTGCCACCTTCTCATCTCGGCCCGGAGTTAAAACCAGTCACTAAAGTAGCAAACACAGGCGCAGCTCTTGACTCCGATATGACCACGGAAGCACAAGTCAGCGAGGTGATGGGGAAATGCTTTTTCCATCTCTACTTCGCGAAAAAATATTTCCTCGACTGTCCCAACATGATGCCCTTGTGGTAAAGGAGCAACAAACTCCTGTTTGAATGATGGTAATGACTTGAAAGTTGGAATACAATGTTACACAGGTTTGAGGCAGCCAGCATTATAGCTATTAGAACGATCTCTCCCCGATGCAAGTCGGCTCTTGTCGCGAAGGCCAGGAGGTTTCTACAGTGACTCCCAGTAATGCATGGGCCGCCTTTGAAATAGCATGCCGATGCCTTCTTTCAACGAGCACACATCTGCCACCAAACTTACTATGGTCCCTCACCCTCTCGAACATCATTCTACCGTCACTCCTGAACGCAGTTGTAGGGCAAAGAGTAGCCACGGGTTCTCCGTTCAAGCGGCGTTGTTCATCTAGGGTGGGCTGCACCTGCTCCTGTGTCAGCTTGACAAGCTTCAACCACCTGCTCAAGGCACATTTACTTCATTCACAGTAATTAGTTCATCCGCGCCAACCACGCATCCCGGGTATGAGAGCGTCGTAAGAATTTACTCAGGCTTGGATATCCGTGGTTTGTCCACGGTGAACCCTAAACAACTGAGTCCAGCCACGGTCTTGACCACGGAAGATATTCATTGTCCAGTGACCCAACAGCCTTCTATTCTTCAGTGGAATGATTTGAGGCGATGGCGTAAGGAAACTTGAGGGGCCCACCCTGCCAGGGCCATGGAGGGGCACCCACTCCGGATTTAATCACGAGCTCTCAGGCCAGGGTGCTGTGCTGAGGGGCCTCATACAGCTCAGGGCTCCCCCACACTGCGGGGGCCTATGTTGCGCCACTGCTTTGAGATGCAGTGGCATCAATGAACTGTACGATACCATAGCACTGTTTTTTTTTTGTGTGGTGTGTGTGTGTATGTGGTGTAGGTGTGTGTCGGTGTGGGTGTGTGGAGGTGTGTGAGGGGTGTGGATGTGTGTGTCGGCGTGGGTGTTTGGGGGGTGTGTGAACGGTGTGGATGTGTGTCCATGTGGGGGTGTATGTGTGTCAGTGTGGGTGTGTGAATTGGTGTGTGAGGGGTGTGGATATGGGAGTGTGTGTGCTTTGGGTGTGTGTATGTGGTCTGGGTGTGGGTTAGTGTGTGCAGGTGTGTGAGGGGTGTAGATGGGAATGTCAGTGTGGGGTGTATGTGTGGTGTGCGTGTGTGTCAGTGTGGGGGTGGATGCGGGGAGGTGTGTTGGTGTGGGTCTGTGCGTGCATATGCATTGCTATTTGTGTATGCGTGTGTTTGCGTGTGCGAATGCATCCTCACGTGGGCATATACGCATGTGTGCGCATGCACACGCATGCTTATAAGTGTACGTATGTATGTGTGCGCAAGTGTAGATTTAGTAACAATGTTTTTTGTCACAGTCTACGGACGCTTTACAATCACATAGTACATGTTCAGTTTAAAAGTTTGCAAACATGGCCTCTTTTTTAGCGATCTAATTTACTAATGGGGCCGCATTTATTTTGGTGCCCAGCCAAATTTTCTGTCCCAGCCCGACCCTGAATTTAGCGGCAAAAGCCATGTTTACGTTCTTTGATAAAAGCCATGTTTACGTTCTTTGATAAAAGCCATGTTTACGTTCTTTCGTTTTCGCTTGGAATGTGATGGGAGTTGTCCAGGGTCACACAGGGTGAATGCCACTATTTCTATAAACACTTTAACATCTTTGGCCAAAAAGCGCCATCTTGAAGACAGAGGAGGACTTTAAAGAAAGAACATAAAATGAAAACTGAAATCTATATTTACCTTGGCACGCGACTGCTTCAAAATGTGTTTTCATCAAAGCAACAAAAAAAAAAAAAAACGATTTCAGTCCAAATAGAAGCGATTCCATCAATAAAATGACACCACAATACATTTTCTGCCGAAAAAAAGAATTCTGATTGAAATGTAAATATGGCAAGTGCTATTTTTCCGCCCTGGTAGATGTAGAAAGGAAGGAATTTAATTATATTTCCTCAGCGGGTTGTGAAAAGAAGTTCTTGGCTTGTTCTTTCTACTTGTCGTAGTTAAAGCCACGCTTCCTAAGTGGCCGCCTACACTGTTTTCCCAAACGTCGCTTTATTGTCCTATTTCTTCTACCTTGACAGTGAAGGCAGCTAACGCGGCTGACGCGGCTGTGTGTTCGCGCGCGGAGAAGTCGCGTCTCGTTCTCAAGCGCCAGCTGTGGAAGCCTGTGCTTCTTGGCGCTGTGCCTGTGCTGCAGAGCAGTATGCAATTTGCGGCGGCGGTTGCAGGTGGTGGGGCTGGCATCCATTTTTGCGGACCGGAAGTCATATAGACCTATAGAAAGAGAGAGAAAGGCAGAAAAGCGAGAAGGAATAAGGGGAAGGAAAATAAAACAAGCATATAATAATAAATAATAATACTGGATTTTATACAGCGCGAACAGCTACGTCTCGAGGAGGTGTCCCGGCGCTAGTAGTTCACAGATATCCTGGGCCAAAGAAAGGAGAGCTAGCGTGGCTGGGTGAAAAGCCAGGTCTTTAGCAGCTTCTTAAAGCAGGGTTCGGAGGGTGCCTGTTGGATTGCTTGTGGTAGGGAGTTCCACATATGCAATGTGATACGTCTCGCATTTACAAGAGTTTGAGCTTTTGCATTGTAAATGACAATGTTTTTCTTGCTTTGTAAATAACAGTGCCTTAGATTGATAAATGGAATTGTCATTTACAATGCCAATAGCTTAATCTCTCACAAATGCGAGACCTATTGCATTGCAAATGTATTTGGTGCCCATGCTATAAAGATTTTTAAAAAGCATTAGGAGAGAGCATGCAGGTATGACAAAGCTATTTGAGAAAAAAGTGCTCAGAGGCAGTAATTAAAGCCTACTGAGTAACAACACACTTAACAGGAGATGTCCTGATGGGAGGTTACAAAATGAGACAAGGCGGTACTAAGGAGGTACTGCGAAGCCTATTCACCAATGAAAAGCCACAGTTTACAGTGGACAATGTCACAAGCCAATGAAAAATATGGACGGAGGGGTGGCGGAATACAGCATGCCTCGCAGACAGCGCATGCGCTGCCCTGGCTTGACCTAAACAGTTACGAACCGAGTCAAATGCATTTGTCACTACTACATGGTCTGAGGATGCAAGGTGGGGGCAGAAACAAGTGATATTTGAATTATATTTTAAATGTATTTTACGATACTGCTCTAACGTCTGGAAGGATAGAGTTCCATAGCCTAGTAGCACTCCTGGAGAAGGTTTGTTTTAGTGCCTGACATTTAAAATAATAAAGGGAGTCTTGAAGAAGGGTGCCTAAGCTAACATCTTGGACGCTGTTGATAGCCAAGTTTTTACTTCCCGAGCCCTTGCTGAATAGTGTTGCATTAATCTCATAGTGTCATGCAGGTTAAGGCCTGTGTAAGGCAGCATCCCCGCTAGGGGCGCACAGTCAGAGTTGGAAACTGCAGACAGCGGTCCCATGAGAGGTGAAACAAATTAAATTCAACACTCTCTGGTAGGTTTAGAGACCCAGGCGGTGAATGCATTGAGCGGAAATCCTGGGAGAGGCAATGTGTGGTTTGAAAGCAACACTACAGGCAAGATGGTCTATGTGGCGATTCTCTGGTTGTAGGCAACTATAAGAACAAAAAGTCCAGAATACCCATGAATGTCAAAAGCAAATAGCAGTCTGTCACCATCTCCCATGGCAACAAGATATCACCTTAAGGCAGCTGCGGCCCGTGCAGGTAAGAGCGGTGGGTCAGTGAGGCCAGGCTAGGGGGGGGGATTCTCTTCTTTCTGGGGTCACCCAACCTCGCCCTCCTATGCACTCCTCTTCTCTTCTTTCTGGGGTCACCCGACCACGCCCTCCTATGCACTTCTCTTCTCCATTCTGGGGTCACCCGACCACGCCCTCCTACGCACTCCTCTTCTCTTCTCCTTTCTGGGGTCACCCGACCCCGCCCTCCTATGCACTCCTCTTCTCTTCTTTCTGGGGTTAGGCCCACACTTTTTTCACTTAAATGGTACCTATTGAGTCGTCCTTCCTTTTGAACTAACTTCATGTATATATATTTGCATTTATAATAAGTTCTTGTTTTTATGTAGCACTCATGCACCTCGTTTATTATTTCTAAGAGCTGTAAATAATAGCAGGTATTATTTCCTAATGTAATGGCACTCAACTTGCTGACATCTCAAGGATGGACGTTTGAGACAGTCCTGCTGAGATTTTAATTTGTGAACATCATAGGACTGCATGCTTAAGCAGCAAGTGTTTAACTCACTGAACCATTCTGCCAGGTAGTATAGAGTAAGGGTGGTCAACTGGCGCGTTTTGCAGGTTTGTCCCATATTTGGGTGGTCTGTCAATTTGCCGACAGACAGCTGGAGCCGAACTCCAAACTTCATGCTCTTTGTTGCTGACAGGACAACATGAGCCGATCGGTAGGGGTTCCTAGCCGACTGGTAGGGGTTCCACTCTCACCCTTATAGCCCCCGATGAGCATTGAAAGAGGTGCTTGTCTGTCGATGGAAGGAAGAACTGTAGCCGGCAAAGGGCCCTGCACAATGCATCTTCAAGGTCACCTCTGGAGATGCTGATGGAGAATCTGGAGACCTGCAGTCAAACAACTCTGAATGTGTGAAAGGAAACCACGCTGGGGCAAGAGCTGAGAATATTCCCTTGGTGTTTATATATTCTATTAAGTTTCCTTCATGGTGCACCAATATTACCAGTGCAGAAGATAGAGGCGTATGAAAAGCAAGATTTGTCTTAGATCAAACAGTTTGGTAAGAAGTGCTGCTTGTTCCAAAGGCGGCTCCTTTAGCACCGCATTACAATTTGCTGATTAGACCATGAGAGTAGGCACTGTCTACCACCCTCCCCCGAGGTAATCTCCAAACCAGTTTTTTCATTATCACAAATTTACTAGAAATGTGTAGATTGATTCTAGACACTCCAAATCTCAACCAAAAGCGGAGACCGAGAGATAAGTTCAGAATATGATTGACCAAGAGTAGTCAATTTAACCAAATGTGGAGATGGGGCTTACAAGCCATGCCTCCTAGTGCCACAGTTTCCTAACACACTAGCCCACACCTGGGGTGGCAGTGACTTTAATGGAAATACCAAGGGACTACCTTCTCAATGAAATGTCACTTTATTGTGGGTCCTGTCCAGATGTATAATTTGCTGTTTATTTCCAGCATATTTAGGTAGAATTATAACATTGGTGGTGTCTGCCTTCCTCAGTGAATCGTTCACCTTGTCAGGGTTCCTGTCAAGTTGCTGTTTATAGCACCTGCTATACATATTGTGGCTATTTCTAAGCAGCCCTTTCCCAGACATTTTCTTGTGATGGAAAAGACTAGGAGTACATTGTGAGATCTTTTCGTCAGGCCCTGGGGCAGGTGGTTAGTGCTTAGTATCCAGGGAGTTTACTGCTGTTTAGCAAACACAATACGATAATGGACGGAGTGCTGAAACATTTCAACCACTCAACCCCAGTCAAGAGATTTGGGTTTAATCCATCCTTCTTTTGCTCACCATGCCACCCCAGTCTCTACCCAGCCATATGCAAATCAGTCTTCACCCTGCTCCTCATGGGAAAAATCCAGCCTGAACGGCCAGGCCTTCCCTAGACCGGAAACACGCACCCTGTGACTGGTTTCAGGGTATTACCCCTCATCAGCCAGTCTAGCTGGAATCCAGAGGTGCAGCGAGCAAGGGACCCACATATGGGCATACACTTCCACTTAAGGCAAACAATGCAAACACACTGCAAGATGATGGACAGAGTTCAGAACCTTGGCAGACATTTACCCCATATTGTTGTTTACTAATGGAATTTCAGATTTTAAGAATATTCCATTCTATTTGGATTGTATAAAAACTTGCCTCTCAGGCTTAAGTCAGGAAGTGATAAAGGTCTGGAACTTAAATACTTAAATAAAGATTGGCTCAGTTTTCAGATGTGATAAACTCAATATCCGGTCTGATTTAGAGGAAGAGATTATGAAATTAAACCCCAAAAATGTACTCTGAGACTCATAATCCCCCTACTCCCCAATAAACATCTTCTAATGTGGACCGTATCTCTGTACATGCAAGCGCCTATATGCATGCAAAGCGTCCTGCAAAGTGAAAACTGAAAGCTGGCTCCGCTATGAGGAGTATAGTGTCGCGAGGCTTTTATAGGGCACCAAACGGCAGTATGACCTATTGTTGATTAAAACGCGAGCTGTACAGTTATAGTTAAGCCTTGCAGGCCCCTGGAGTGCTCTATATCTGCAGTTCATGAGCACTATTTTGAATGATAAATTCTCAGCCAATGTTGAGGGTGGAGAACAAGGAAGCATCCTCAAGCACTGGTTCAGACCTCCATCGATGTCTGCAAGGCTACAACGAAAGGCAGGATCAAGTAGAAAGCAGAGCGATTAGGGCTGTACAGATAATAGAGTAGCCCCAGCAGCCGCGGTCGGAAGTAAGAGTTCCTGCAGGGCAGTGACGTGGGGAGGGGGAGGGGCAGGGTGAGGGGTAGTAATGTATGGATTACGGAGTTTAACAGGTAAGTAAACATATAAATAAATAAAACGAATTTCGTTGCGCGCACTGCATCGCATTTGGGGATGGGGTGCACTCAACGAAATTCTTTTTATTTATTTATGTGGCTGCCCCAATATATCTCATGCAAATACTGTTTTAATGCCATGAATTGTGCATCTTACATGGCACACCTGGTTCGCATAAGCATCTCATTGGACCCCACAAATGACCGTGCTAGCAGTAACACCTTTTGTTAAATAAAAAAACACTCCATTTAAAAAAGTCAGATCCGTACCAAAGTCACTCCAGGTTTTCAATGTGCCCCACATGTTCTAATTGCAGGCTTGTCTGGTATTCTATCAGGAACTGCACACACGTGAATCTTATTAGCTGTGACTAGTAGGGATGCAAATATTTACCACTGCGCATAGAACAACTTTGAAAAAAAGAACTCTTGTGAAGACATTCTACAGACATTTCCCAACTTGACCAGGGTTGGATTAGAGTGAAAATGATCTGGCTGTGAAGTGCAAACTAGGCCTGTGAAATGTAAAGCATGCTGGTATAACTTTTGTAACTGTGGGAATTATGTGTTAAACTTCTTCTTGCGTGATATTCCCGAAATTACGCCACTACACCTCTCCACGTGGTTACATGCCATTTGCTGTGAACATTTACTATGAACTTGAAGTTTGCTGTACATTCTTTACCATGAACGGATGGAAACAACAGCTGTTGTTCACGGTGCTTTTGTTTAGATGTGTCATTGTGCCAAAATATGACACGAGGACACATTTTGTCCTAGAGTATAGTGCAGAATGACAGATTTGCATTTCACATAATTACATGTAATTCCACATCATTTTACAGAATTGCATTAAAGTAAGATACATGGATTTCACACAACCCTAGAAAAACCCATCTTGTTATGAATGGAAAACCAACTTCTCGCTATGCAGGAAAGACTTTGGTCGCAGAAAGGTGAAAGTAAACTGGGATACTGCACAACATTTTCAAAGGGTAAAAAGTGGGACATTTTTTAAAACTCAGCCGGCAAAAAAGAAAAACAACTTTGCATGCTTTGCAAGTTACTATAGGATAGTCACTGGGCAGAATGCAGGGGCGTGTACTGCGTCACTTCCTGCATGGGGAGAAGGATGTAGTCATCTCTTTCTTGAGCAGTGTCACACATGCACATCTACGTATATATTGAATTCTTTTATATTACCCTCACCCGCAAGTAATTTCTCACACCATGTGCATCTGGTACCACTTCTCCTTGTAACTGTGTGCCCTCCCACTAAGTACCCCAATTCCCCCTCTGCCGCGTTGTGTTCTGCACCTGTCCCTGTTGTTTTCCACAAAATGTGTTACCCTCCTAATCTGGCGGGTGGTCTGACCATGGCCTTGGCGGTGCAGCGGCAGGGCAGAACCAGCGCTGCGCCGCAAAGTCGTAATTGGGCCCTAAAAGTGTTACACTTTGAGTGCGGCTGAGGCGAGTGCGCCCTGCTCACAATGTTCAGTTGTGTTTGCCTTAATTTCTAGCTAGCACTTTATTCCCAAAATCTTGGTCTGTTTCCTCATTTTGCAGTTCATTACCTTCGTAAAGATGTTCCCTTCGGGTTGCATAACTTCTCTTAGACGTGTGAGCATCATTTTTTTTACCCTAAACACCCCAAACTTGCTCAGATAGTCAACCCTCCAGCCCTACAATTAATTTGTTTTGTTGACTTTGTCTTTCATCTTTTCACATGTGTTAAGGTCGATTTGTAGAATAATGATAGTGGCCAGGGCAGAACTCATTGCCAGCTCTTTATAATGGCAAGGGTCTCCCTGAGAACTATGGCATGTAATGTATAGGCATTTATATAGCGCACTACTTACCCGGAGGGTCCCAAGGCGCTTCGACCGCTGCGAAACCCTTCCTGGTGTGGCCGTGACGAGCTGAGCTCGTCATGAGCACAGGAGCGCCGTGCCTCATGACAAGCTAAGCTCGTCATGAGCATGTGAGCGCTGTGCGCGCCCCCCTCCCCCCAGCACAGCGGGGGAATATCCCCCGCAGCGAAGGGGTTAACAAATGCTCTTTAACGTAACATAACATAACATAACCTCCTTCCTGACATAATAACGCTGCTGCGACGGGCCTCCATGATGTGGTCAGTATGGTAAACAGCGTTTACAACGATTCTTTTTCTCCGCGGGGAATCACAACGCGGTCTTTATCACAACCGCATTGTGATTCTGCATACTATTACTCCGCAAGTTGGAACAACAACTTGCGGAGGGAGGGGGGGAGGTGTTGGATTTAAAATCCAACACCTTCCCTAGTGTCCGCACAGGCTGGAGTTGGAATAGTAAACTATACTATTCCAACTTCCGACTTCCGTGGTTCCGACTTGCGGTGTGATGGTATGCGGAATCACAACACGGTCGTGATAACGACCGCATGGTGATTCCCTGTGGAAAAAAAGAATGTGGGATTTCAACATATATTCGGTCAGTACGCCCAATGTGCTAGCACCGCTATTAGTGCAGGCAAGTAAGACTCAGGCTCTATTGCTTATTATTTTTTTCATTTTTTCTTTTGTGCTTCTCTATATGGCATTTATTTTTTTTCTGTTAGAATGTTCATCTTTTGGGTGGGTGCGAAGTTGAACCCAATCACAAAAGATAATATAGCCATAAAAAAAGCACAACAATGCCAACATTGGCTTGGCTCCGGTTCCAGGTCTGACCTATCACCAGTGATGCTAGAAGTATGCAGCAGAGGAGGACCACATTATGTGGCTAAGTGGAGTAAATGATGCAACATGAAAAAGCATATGATGTGGTGTGATGTGCCTCATTATGTAACTGCCTCATTATTTTGAATTGTTTTACTCATGGTAACAATGAGAAAAGATTTCACCTTATTAGTACCAATTTAATAGCCAAATACGGCAAGAAGAAATGTAAAGATTTATGAAGGGACTTCCAGTGCGCAGGAAGACATTTTGCCATGTTTTTAGCAACGCTTTATCTGTTTTTTTTAGCTAGAAATACTTTTGGGTTAAATCTGCAGGTTATGCAGCAAATGATGGATTATGTGGCAAATACGGCAAGTCCATAATTATGTGTAAAACACTGCACCCACGGAATAGCATCATTCCAGTGGCCTTGCCTATAATTCAAGGAGTGGAACTTAACTGGTATAGCTCTATGCAGTGGGCTATGTCAGAACATTGCAAGGTTGGAGCCACATTAAATCTTGTAAAGTTCCAGAAGGCCAATAATGACAAGTAATGACCTTCAACTCCAACATTACAGTGTTTGTCTTTCTTTTTCCCCCTATTTAATTTCAATAAAAGCATTCTATCTTCAGTGTGTGGAATATTTTAATTGCATCATAGCCCTTCAGACCCACGTAATGTTCAAAGTTAAAAGGCCTGTGCTTCAATGTAGCGCCTCGCCTGTAAGTTAGTGAATCACCCTTTAACCACCACTGCATTTCAAAATCCCATTATTGGATTATTGAGCACACCATTGAAGACAATGCACCCGCAGAGGATGAGTGACACTATGACCCGATAGCTGTCCAGGTCTATTATTCATAGTGAACAGTATATATCGCAACAGTTGCCTCAGTGCTTAATTTGAGCTGGTGTTTTCTGATGCTCAGCTCCAGCACTTTATTGTTAACACCAGCTCTTATAACAGCTACCACATGGTGGTACTGTTTGTCTCATTTAAAGAGAAGCACAACAACGGTTGTTTAATAATTAAATATACATTAAAATCAGTATTACCCACCACCCAAAGCTAGAAAAATAGCTTGGGAGGTACACATTAGTTATTTTTAATGTATCTTTAAAGTCTGCATTGTCACACTTGTATGAGTGGGATGGTTAGTTGTGATGGTACTGTCATCGGCAGAGCTGACTTTGGCAGTGGTTGGTGCAAGGTGCAATGGCCTCCTGACAAGGGCCCGGGCACTTATTATTTTACAAATTAAGCACTGAGTTTCTTAAGTACGAGCTAAATTCCAAAGTGTTGTGAGGTAACGTAAACCGGAATTTAGCGCTTCACAAACAACATAACCGGTTTTGGTCCAAAGCTCGAACGACCAGTGCTTGAAAAGGGTAAAAAAAAAGTACAGGTACTCTGTAGCAGAGTATCTGCTTGTTTCTGAGAAGTGCCGGTACTCTGCAATTAAAAGTTTTGCATTTCTCTTGAGAAGTGCCAATACTCTCCCCTTCAAATAAAAAAAGTGCCTGTACTCTGTACAGGACAGTACCGGCCCATTTAAAGCACTGCCAACGACCCAGGGTTTCTCCTTTTCTTCTGTGTGTTTTAAGGATTACACCCTGCTGACTGCTCGTGGGCCTTTCGTATAGCATTGAAGCCTGTCTTCTGGGAGCTACCCTGTTGTTCTGAATGTGCTCCCTGAGGTGTATGCCTTATGCCTGCCCCTTTATCCAGTGAAGAGGGGGTGCATATAATGACCAGGCTGCTCTGCTGAATGGTAAGACTCCAAAATTCTTCTGTGGGAGCAAAGCACTTTACTAGCTGGACCATTTTCAAAAGTAGGGCCTTATGAGTGTTTGTCATTGGTCGAAGGGCCAGGCGTGACTGGCATGAAGAGGTAAAGGTCCCTGAAACCTCACACTCAGCAGTGGTCATGGAAGCCCGGGGCGGGAGCCCTGGTTCCCACGAGGAAGGCTGCAGTTTATTCCAGCCCAGCATTACTGGTCCATTCCCAGTCCATCCCTCCAGGCACGGGTCCATCTGGCCCCAGTCCTGGCTTTGATGCCTGAGTACATATTTCTGTTTACCTTCCCGGCTCAGGGTGGTGAGGTCATCCTCCCTGCTTAAAAATACCATCAATCCGGACCTCAAAAAAGGGACCTGCTGTCACGGGGCCGGTGACGACATCTGTTTTCGGTGCCGGCTGCAGCCTCTGGTACCCACCGGACAGCGGTGGGGGGGGGGCTTGGGGGGGGGGGGGGGGGGGGGGTGTTGTTGACGCGCGCGGCGCTCTCTCTCTCTTTCCACTAACATTTCAGAAAGTTTTACAGCTCTGGCTTGTCACACAATAGCAAGAGTTAGGTCTTGTATATAAGTTTTGTTTACTTATGGTAGCGCTGTCAAGCTTTGGTGTTAGGGTGCCTTACAGAACAACACTTAGCAATACAGGATTTTAGGGATGCTCTGAAATATGTCCCACTTCACCCTTTGAAAACAAGTAAAAAAAAAAAAAGTTCCAACTCAGAGTAAGGACTTTGCGACTCAGAAAGCGGAGGGGCCGTGAAAGTAGCGCATTCTACTCATTTCATTCCAAATTGCAGTGCGAAGGAGTGTTTGGAAACCGGCCCCAGTTCTGCAATTGGAGAAAGTTACTCCAGGGGCCCATACATTTGCGTCAAGGTGTGGCAGTGGAAAGGGGGTGGAGTCACAAGGCGCAGAGCTTGCAAAGAAGAGTCTGACACTCTGGGGCATATTTACAAGCCCCTTGAGCCGCCGGAGCATCACTTCTTTTGACGTTCCGGTGGCGCAGTGTGCTGGCCCATATTTACAAGGCCACGCAAAGTCACCCTGCATGGCTTTCAAAGCCCTGCATGAAAGGGTCATTCCTGGGGTGATGCTGCGGCCTTTCCCATGCAACACTCATGGATTCTGACGCATTCCCTGATTTACAAGGTTTTGAGGAGGCTTAAAAGTGGCGCAACGAGGAGAAATGCTTTTATTTCTCCTCGTTTTATGAGTGTTGCATTCTGCAGCACACACCAACGGAGGAAAACACCATCAATGATTGTATTTGTGCCGAAAGAAGTTCCTTATTGCACAAAATCAATCCCCCCTGTAATGCAGGCCCCCTTGCACCATGGTGGAAGGGGGCCTGCATTGGCACTAGGCGGCTTATGGAGTGCCAGCACAGACAAAAGCACAGGCATGTGTTGTATTGCTATAAATACCACTCATCCCTGCACATTCCTAACTACGCAGCTCCACATAGCAAGATGGCTTTCAGGGCGACAGTGCATCATTATCTTGTAAATATGCCCCTCAATTTGAACATTTATTTTAAAAAAAAGTGCTGCAAAGAAATTGGTAAAAGACAAACAATTGATGGACGGAATGAAGAACAAATCAAAACATTCACCCCCAATCGAGAGATCTGGGTTAAATCCATCATTCTTTTGCTCAACATGCCACCCAGTTTAAACTTGGTCATATGCAAATTAGTCTTGACCCTGTGCCTCATGGGAACAGTACAGCCCAAACTACCAATCCAGGTCCTCCTTGGACCGGAAACAAGCATCCTGGGACTGGTTTCGGGGTTTCACCAAAAGAAAATGGTAACAAAGTCAAATGTGACAATAAATCTGTTTTAGCTTACTAAATTGAGCACAAAGAGACTGCATTTTAAAATATCTTACAGGGTTAAGACTTTCTTTGTGTGCCCAGCAATTTTGAGGGGAATATAATTGTGGTAAAATAAATCTGGTGGCTAATGCAGCTCTGGGGGAGTTTTGTGTTTTGACCAGTCAATGCTTTGACTCATAAAGTAGCATACAGAGTTAATGTGCCTGCTGCAAAGCACAGGCCTCTGGAGTAAATAGCGCACATAGTGTAAATTCAATCACAGATTTGTATTTGATGTTGATAAGTTAGTGGGCTGCTGCTTTTGACAATGAGAACATTTTGGTACTTGCAGTGGTAAATTGCAATCCTTTTAATATTGCACAGTGGTCTATCGACTGGCATAAAGGACCAGCATAGAAACGGCAAGTAAGGATTTTAAATCCTTATAATACGTACCAAGTCACTGATTATAAAGTAAAGAAGTAAGAACTATTGTAAGGTTATTACAGTTGAGTTCTGACTTTACTATGCCTGCTGCCAGCAGCCGAGGTGAAAGGCAGGTCAGGCCATGGAGCATAATTAAAGCAGCTGTTTAAAGCAAAAAAAGTACATTACTTTTCTTTCTTGAGCTCCATTTTGTTAGCTTATTATGACAAGCAGAGAGAATCTGTTTATTTTTTGCACTCCTTAGAAAGAGGAGAGCTAGAATCTTTCTGCATGTTTATGCTCGTTCCCAGCTACTGCAGCTTTTTACAAAAAAACGGACTTGCATTAGACTATTTTTAATATCTGTTTGCAATAAATATATAGCAGATTTTTGATGTGTTTAATTTTGCACTAAAGGTTTTATTTTTATTCTTCATGTTTGTACACAAGCTCACGCCTCGGTTAGTGGGGCAGGCTTCTTGCCAGACACTACTAGAGAGGCAGTGATAGTCCCCATCCTATCGATCACTGTTGATGCTGAACATCGATTAGAAAATCCTGAGTAAGATCCTAGCAGCTTGGCTTTTACCCCTCATGACCAACCTGATCCTTCCAGACCAGGCAGCATTCATCCCAGGCCGTAATTCGGCAAGGAACATTCGGCGGCTACTAGCCATCCTGGAAGCGGAAAAAGATGACCGTGGAGGGGCGGCAGTATTCACTGTCGACATAGAAAAAGCTTTCAACAGCCTGGAGTGGTGCTATTTGTGTGAAGTGATGGCTCACATGGGGTTGGGAAAGGGCTTTATAGACTGGACTTGATTACTGCATACTAGACCTACCGCTAGGGTACATACAGGGTGGGTCATATCCTAGAGTTGTCTGGTGGCATGAGGAACACAACAGGGATGCCCTCTCTCTCCCCTCCTATTTGCCGCAGCTATGGAGCCATTGGCGGCATCTGCCAGATCTGGGCAATTGTACAGGGGATTATCCATAGGTCGCAATCAACATTGAATTGTGCTTTACGTAGATGTTCTGCTCATCTTCCTGGATGATGGAGAGGGAAACCTGAGGGGAGACCGATCCATGATGGAGGAGGTTTGTCTATTATCTGGGCTACGAGTCCATTGGCAGAAGTCCAGGCTTTTCCCTGTAGTGCGGATAGAGACCTTTATACTATTTCGGTACACTTCCAATATTGATACCAAATGCATTCTTTAGGGAACTAGACTCCCTGATCTTTGCATTTGTCTAGGGGCAGGGGGGGTCAGTGAGTAGCATTAGCAACAATGCAACTAAGCATGGGCGGAAAATCCGTTTCGCTCGCGGATTTTGCGGATTTTCGGTAAATTCGCAATCCGCGAGATTCGCGAATCTCCCGCAAAATCCGCAAATCCGCGAGCAGCGGATTTTGCTCGCACTGCTCGCACTGTTCGCGTGAGTTCGCGGCTTCCCAGTACAACTTCGCGCCCCGCGAATAAGTGCAAAATTGCAGAAATACGATCTTAGCAAAACTGAAACTACTTACCAGGTTCAAAAGTTCAGGCTCATCATTAGTAGCCATTTCCTGTAGTGCTTCCTGAGGGGCCCCTCCAGAGTTCAGTTGCCAGTTGCAACTATTATGTGACCCTGCTCTGAACCTCAGAATAGTTACACATATGCCACAAAGGTCCTGAATTACAGCTAAGGGAGAAAAGCAGGAGCCAGGCTGGAAGTTCAAATCCATTAATCAGCCCCTATTTCATTATTGTCAGTTGGGGCAGGGCAGGTGTTGTAACTAATTTTGCAACAATGAAAGCACTTAGCAAGTGCAAAAGATCACTAATCAGGAAGCACTAAGGAAGCAGGTGCCAGCTAAAAAAATATTCTGTGACACATTAATCAGCCCCAAATTAATTCAGGTCACTTGAGGCAGGGAAGGTGTGCTTGCGTTGCCACAATAATGTACACTGACTGGACAACCAGAGGGTGCTGTGATGAAACAGAGGGTGGCATGGGTGGGCCAGAGGGTGGCATGAGTAGTCAGAGAGTGGCAGTGGTGACAGAGAGTGGCAGTGATGAAGAAGAGTGTCCCAAACAGGCTGGACACGTAGAAACAACAAGTTCGCGAAACTTGCGACCCGACAGGTAAGTTCGCAATTTGCGAAAGTGTACAAAACCCTCGCGAACTGGCAGAAACCCGCGCAAACACACAAAAAAAAAATCCGCAAATTCGCGAGAATTCGCAGATTTTGCGGATTGCGAGTTCGCAAATCCGCAAAATTCGCGAACGCGAGATTCGCAAAATTCGCCCATGCTTAAATGCAACGCCCGGTAGCGGAGGGTGGATTAGCAGTCCTTGACATTGAGACCTATTATATTACGGCCCAACTGCAGGGCTGGTCCAGCGGATGGTGCAGAGACAAAACCCAGATTTGACCCCAGGCCACTTTGTTCCTCCAAGTAAGAAGATTGTCTAGAATTGATTTGCAAGAATTTAAAGTGCTGGCTAAACAGAGCGTTACAGAAGACACGCACTAGGACTCCTTATTCCTCTGACTTGCCTTTAGAAATGCTGAGGGCTCTTCTGCATGGTGGTAGCTGACGAAGCAGCGACCTTTGGATTGAGGCTGGGCGACGAAAGTGGGGGATCTCTATAGATATTCTGAACTGCTTCCGTTCAATAAATTCCGCACTGAGTTTGACTTCCCCGGGGACATTTCTTGCTGCATAGAGTGCTTACATCAGCAACACGCAAACACTGGAATACAGGGACTGCTGAACCCCTAGTACTGCAGAGATGTTACTATATGTCTCTCTCTACAGGCACCATAAAGATGGTCTTCTGCTTATATAGAGCCTTGCGTAAAGATCAACAACGGCCACTGGAAAAGCTGCGCTCTCGTGGGAGGATGAGCTGGCTATTCCTATCGCAGCGAAGCACTGGAACAACGTTGTAGCCTGAACGCCCAAGAGCTCCAGGAATGCGCGCTTTAAGCTGATTAACTACTACGTACTGCATAGATCCTATCTGGAACGCCTAGGTAGATACTTTCTGATAGCTGACACAGCTTGTCCTATTTGTAGGGAGGGGGGCACACACATACTACACATGTTTTGGGCATGCCCTGTGCTGCACACATTCTGAGAAGAGGTCTTATGCATGATTGAGGGGGATATTAAGAGATGGGTCCCCCACACCCTGGGGCATTGTTTACTGGGATGGTTTTCTCCACTCATCTAAGATAAAAGTAACAAGGAAGTTCCAAGACTTGACGTTTATCCTTGCCAAAAGGGAGATAGTGGGGAGTTGGAAGGCACCTAGGCGCCCTCGACTGCACACATGGGGAAAAGAAAGGATAAAATGGGCAGAGTGTGTGGGGTGAATACTACTGACAAAGTTATAAGAGGGATAGGAAATATTGATATAGGCTGAACCTGGGGAACCAGGGTAGACAGCCTATCCAACCCGGAACGAGACACACCCACGAGGTCCGCTGCGAGGCTTTGAGGTTGCACTGAGCTTCTCCTGGTGGGCGGGGCCCCTCTTGACTGGGTCCATGCTGACGACCTCTAAGTGACTAATCAGAAGAAATGCCTAACTATGAATGCCCCACAACTCCTTGCTTATACTGACACACTTCTTAAACCACAATGTTTATTCTTATTTACACAATGTAGTACTGACTAATGGGGGAGAGATGGGGGGGCGACTTAAAAATTGATAACGTTGCACTGTCATGACTTGCTTCATGCATAGACACTGTACGGTCCTAGATCTAGGGAGATCAGTAACAAATGTAATTTTCGTGCTGTTGAATGCTTTATAAAAATGTTTGCAAACATGCTCACTCTTTCTTATTAAAGAGGTACACACCAAGGTTGTAAGTGGTGTGTGGGAAAGGTGATGGTGTGCCCATGCATTATATAGGCTAAAGACCACCCTGGCATACAGTGGCGGCTGGTGAAATTTGAAAGTGGTGGGGCGTAAACTGATAATCATACTGCACCGTAGCGAGCGAGCGAAGCGAGCGAGCCCGAACCCCCTAAGGAGGGTTCGGGGGGATTTCCCCCCGAGAAAATTTTGAAAAAATAGTGGGAAAATGGTGCATTTTCAAGCAAATTTGAGAAAGTAGGAAGGTTATAAAGCAATTGTGAAAGTGCAGGTATTACATTTTTAAAGAGCTGTCATATAACATAGGTAGCTGCTTATTCAGTAGAACCACAGCCACAGAGCTTTCCAACAGCCTTCTGTGCTACCTTTCCATGAATCAAAACTTCAATTAGACAAAAAACTCTGATCTCTCTCTCTTGCTTGTGCAACTTAAATATGGCATTCATCAGTGGTAAAAGCAAGAGCGTGAGGGCTGCACTGGTTTCTCTTAGGCCTAACACTGAAGGATTTGAGTTCCTCATGTAATGCAACTGGTGCTATGTAAAGCGCATTGATACCCTATATAAAACTGTATAAAAAAAAAATACAGACCAAATAAATAAGAGATCCAGAATGGAAGACCCCTCAACAGAATCACACACAGTGTGCACCTAATCTGCTTCTGGGCACGCAGCACGGTGCCCACAGTAACACCATAAACTGGGGCGTGGCAAGAAGAGCACGGTGGATGCACATGGAGGAGTGGCTCTTGACTGTGGTATATTAATATAAATTAAGTAAACATTTTACTTGAGAGCAGAAGCCGCAAAGCTGTCAGAAATAAATGAGCACGTGGGCGGGACTGCACATAAACCACAGACCCAAACTGACAGCGTAAATCAAATTTCTTTGGACAACAAATCTGCAGCTTTAGTTCAAGAACATACAGTATGGCAGCCAAGCCTCTCTATTACAACAACATACCCTAAATAATAACTCCCCCTGCTTTGAGTCACCCCAGAGTGCGAACAGTGCCCATAAAATTAATAAAGATCCCAAGACCTAATTTCAACATCGTCATCTTCCATCTCACAACCATGCTTCACTAACCCACCCCTCACGAGCCACAAACATATCAAAATGACACAAAAACATGCTCCGCTGTGCTTGCAGTGTATCTAGAAGTGGACAATCGGCCAGAATGTTACTTTGCAATAATGTTCATGCTAAGAGCATTCACTGAATTTTGGTGCAAGGATTCCACACTCAGGACACCTGCCCGTAGCTGTCCATATGCAGGAGGCTGCCTAAATGAACCAGATGCTTCCTTCCCTCCAACCTGCACTAAATGTGGGTGTGCGGCTGTAGGTAAACTGCCTTCCTCTCTCTCTATTTCCACACTCTTTTGCTCTCCTAAACATAGATGTCCCACTCTACCTGTGCTGCTTGGCCTTATCCCTGTATCCTGTAGCGTACCAAGGGTTCAGTGAACCACAATGCAGGAAGGAAATCGGACCCTCGCCCCACTGACCACTGTCCCATAGTAAAAAACACAACCACTAACATTCCCGTTCCCTCACCACTGACGCCGCTGCACCTGCAGCACGTAAGGAATAGCCCTCTGAGTCCGCAGTTGAATGATGCATCCAAAGATCTCTCCTTTGATAACTTGGCATCGACTTCCACTCTAGATCACTCTTAGCATAGGAGCAGAGAAATATAGGTACAGGGGTATGCAAGGAGAGTATGACACAGACATGATGGAGGCACACGGACGTAGAGGCACACATGAGGGAGGCACAGGGACGCGGAGACACTGTGAAACAGAGGCACGGGCACTGAGAGTTGTAGGTACTGGAGGAATGGACATAGGGTGGAATAGAATTTCAGGCATAGCCGGCCATGCATTAATCCGGTCAGTCAGGGGTCATTCCTGTTACAGACGCTGTGGGTAGGTAGACACAGGCTCTGTGAAGACACTGACACTGTAGGCCACCGTTAGTAGTTTATTAGCAGTGGATCACAGATAACTTTTACACTATACCCTCTTCAAATCTGCACATAACTTTGCATTTTTTATAAAAAATGGCAGTGTTGTTATTTTATTCTTTGTCAGCAAGCCTGCACTGTTCAGATTTTAAAACCTGGGGTTGCTTTTCATCCCAGGACAGTGAGACTCGGAGACGGACAGTCACAGGGAGATGCAGGGATCCTGGCATATGGGGAGAGGCACAGAGGGGGGATTTGTGAATGAGATTGCTGGGATAATGATTAGGGCTCCCGGTTTTCTGTTTTTACGGATATTTACATATAAATACAGGCGGAAATATATATTTCCCTTGTCTGTATTTATATATAGAAACGGCAAAACACTAGCAAATGTTGCCGCGCAGCCGCTGCATGCAGTTTCCTTTTCACGCCGAAATTCATTTAAATCCCTTCCAATCAGGGTCTTTTAACGCCCTCATGTGGACCTATTGGCTCAGGGTCTTTCAAGGACGGCCGATCATCCCCTGAGCCAATCTGCAGCAAAGGGGTTAAGCAGGTCCCTGTGGGGCGTGAACGCCACACTGAACAACCTTGGCTTTCCACGTGCAAAAAACAATAAAACAAAATGGAAACAAAAGAAGAGAAGCCTGTGCTGTCATCACTCAGCGTGTTTGCTCTTCGGGTTGAGCTGATGTGTTGACAGCTCCTGATACTGAAGAGAGGGGCAGCTGAGGTGCGAAATTTCTCACGCTTGTGCCCGAGACATTGCGTGCCTCCCTGCTGTATAACGCGTTGTGTACAGTGTGAAGACCAGATATCAAAGTGTGCCATCACCCAGTTTCAGGGCACCTGTACAGCTTACAGGCGGTGGGAGTTGACGGCAGAATATGTACGCGAAGTGAGGGTACCAGGGTTGGGCACGGTTCCAAAAGAACAACCTAAACAATGACAAATGTGCATCAGTTGGGCGGAACAAACTTTTGAAAAGCCTATTACAAGTGTGACTCCAAGGATGCATTTTTTGCTGCCAAATAATGCACAACGTAGAGTTATGGCCAGTACTCTATTTAACAGTCAGGACTGGTGTTCTTATTTTAATGTCCATGAAGAAAATTGGGAAATTAATTGACAGCTTAACTTTTGCACCATTGTACCAAAACATATAATTGTACCAAAACATATAAATGAAAAAAATCTGAAGTAGTACTTGGAACTGTTAAAATTACATGAAAATTGCTATCAATGCAGGTGGAGCCTGAATTGCCATGCATTAGTACAGAGAGGCTTGCACCAGTTACGATTTACCCCTCCACACCTTCCATAATATCGAAACCCAAATAAATAGGGGCCTTTTCCCAATCAAAAGTGAGAACAATGGACTGTCAATTCTAGAGGGAGTGTTTGTAAGGCGATCTTTTTGAAAACAGACTTTCTTTGTCACTGACTCCAGCAGTGGACTCAGGAGCAGCACAGCATGGGATATACACCAAAGGCCTCCGCCCGTACATCAAAGAGGACAGGGATTGTTTTGCAGTCCTAAAAAAAACCTTAATTTATTTCAGTGCATGGCTGTCCATGCGGCTGCTGAGGTCCCAGTCTCCATCCTCTACTGTGCTATCTGTAGGGCTGGGTGGAGCCTGTTGTTCGTGCTGGATTAAACCGAGTGGAGGCCCCCAGGTAGCCGATGCTAAAAAAAACATAAGAGGCAGCAGGGGGTTCCTTTTGGCGATCACAGGTCACTCCTTGGCTGAGCAGGGACTGCTCCCTAAACATAACCAGACCTCCCTTAGTGTACCCAGAGCACCAATTGCTTATCTCACTAGCTGCCTTATGCTGAGGATAGTTTTGTTGATGTGTGCCAGCAGGGGTGAGACAGTGAGGGAGGGCAAGGGGTTAATGCAGTGTTAAAAACATTGTCCACAGTACGATAGTGTAGGATTAAAACCACTTACTGGCAAATGAGACAGAAACAAGCTCTTAGCGACACTGACAAGGCTGGAGCAAGACTACGGAAGTGGCGCTGTTAGCATGACCTTAATCCACAAAGCACCATGCGCCCCTCAAAATATTGGCGCCCGGGGCCTGGGCCCAGCTCGCCCATGCTGAAGGCCGGCCCAGCTGGGGTGCATCAGTTTGCACGACACCATAGAGTACACCTCTGTTGAATAACTGGGAGTGAGCGGGGAGCAGCGTGCAATGGATAGAGGAAACTTGAGCATTCAATCCAGCAACGTTGTATGAACCCCCTCACCAGTAGTTTAACATCACTTCCAAAACCATTGCCTTTAATCCGATTTTTGTCTTTTTAAAACTTATGGAGCTGAAGCATATTTTCGTGTGCATTGTTTTCTTTAGTTTTATTGTGCACACTGTGAAGGCCATCCATTTCTTGCACTCTGCGAGCTTCACCAAAATCCACTAGAACTGTCAAGGTGACCATCGGGCATAAAGTAGGTTTTTCAATCGTACTTGTTAGGTCTGGTGGCTTAGTGGTCTGATGTGTCCACTGTAGAGGCATGTTGTTGTTCTCGTGGTTACAGGTCCAAATCTGGGTTGGCCCACTCAGTCTTTCATCCTTCTGAGGTCGATAAAACAAGGACTGTTGGGGAACAATAAACATCTGCTATTCGGTGTCAAGATGCTCTTAGGTAAAGGTGCGCTTCACAAATAGACGTTATGTTACTTAGCTCGCCTGCTTGCAAAATATTTCAGTTCCTGTTGAGGTTCCCCTATGAGATATTGTGGGTGCTTCTGTCGGCACGTGCATAGGGTTAGTATATAAGGCCTTTTATCTGTAAGTTCCTCAAAATGTGCATTAATCAGTGAGTTCTAATAATCTGACAATCACTCTGCGTCTCCCCTGTCTTTTGAGCGAAATCAAACAGAATAACCCACAAAACGCTTTGTGTGCTGTGTGCTTAGATTCGGGCAGACAAACAGTGAGTTGGGGAAGCCAGTATTACCTGCACCACAGTGTAAAAAAAACAAAGCACCCAGAATGAAATATTTTCCAGGATAATATGAGGTATTGACATTTGTCTCCAAGCCATGGAGTTTCCGTCATTAGCAATTCTCCTCCCTTTTTCCACAAGGGTAGTTCAAACATGAAAGGCACAATATCCTAGTTTCAGTGGTCTTCATTTCATTAACAAACCAGAAAGAGACTCAATGTCTGCAAAGTCTCTTGAAATGCACATGTGCTTGTACTACAATGGCAAAGTTTTCAGATGAATGTATTGTGTTGACCAATAACAACCGGGCACTGATGTGCATTGTCAATTTAAATAAATGCGGAAAAATACTAGCTGTAGTGGCGCCTTTTGCGTGTGGCAAAAATAAATGTGGATAAATACAGAAAAAATGCCCAAAAAATAAATATGGATAAATACAGACGGAAAAGGCCAAAAAATAAATACCATAAAACCGGGAGCCCTAATAATGATTCACGAAGGCATACAGGGGCAAACGAGATGTGAGATTTTGTAATGTTAGGAGAGTGTGGATGGGAGGTACGGAGGTAAGAATTCATTTGAATGAGGAGGCAAGTCAATGGAGATGATCACTGATCTGAGAAGTGCATTATTGAGGCATAGGGTGCATGCAAAAGAAGCCACTGACGCAGGTTGGCACAGAACCTGCACATTGAAGAATGTGAGTTATAGAGACACAGGGTAAGTGGAGGATTAAATGACCCATCTCACTCGAACAACACACTGCAAATGTCTGTCGCGCTCCGAAATGCCTCTACCTGATAGAAGTACTACGAGCAAGAAGACACACAACCTGTACATGGCACGGACCACAATCATTTGGGTCAGGTCAGTGGAAGGTCAAAAGACCTCAAGGATCGAATGCAGAGTGCAAATGCAAGTCAGCCATCGCAGATACACAACAGCATGGAGGGCCCATAGAACTGGAAAACACGAATCTATACACAAATTGTTCATTAGTATTGCAAGGGTTCGTCATGATTAAATGTGGAAAATGTCCCTATTACAGTGCTCAGGAAGGAGACTGAAGTGTGAGGAGGAACAAAGAAGAAAATGACGGTAGGTAGGCAAGTAGGAAAGGGATCTCAAAAGGAAAAACTGCTAAAATATGAAATACAAAAATAATAAAAAAAGGTAGAAGAGTGCAAGAAAAGGGAAAATACGCGAAAAGAGAGGAAGGAAGGAGGAATATCCACTGCCAAGCGTACAATGAATGTGACCAGGGGCTCATAAATTAGGAAACTCGAGGGACCAATATAGTTTATTGACTTTTACTGAGAAGTTACAAGTCGCTGGATAAAGTATTATGGGACTCCATTCAAATTTCTGGGTTTCTACCCTCTACTCCAACATTGTGTATTGTTCTATCCATCTATTAGCACTACAGTGGACAAGTAATTTGTCATTCAACAAATCTGGCACCTTTTCGTCTGATACGACTTCTGATATACCAGCAAGTAAAAATTAAAAATAAACTACCAGTGGCAACTAAGAAAACATTTGCAATTCAACTACCACTGGAAGCGACACTGTACATTACCGTTCTTAAAGGTGTCCCATTATTAAAGCCACAGACTGAATCAAAGAGCAATTTATAAAGTAGCTCATTGAATAAAGGGGAAACAGATGACAGTCACAGTGCATGATTACTTTAATATGGTTCAGAGGATGTCTTGGGTATGAAATAGTCCAAAATCTGATGCAAATTATAACGTTGTAATCAATTTTAAGAATCGTGGTATTGTATTGCATTCCTTCAACAGAAAATACAATTTATTTGAACATTTCACAGAATTCAGGTGGTGCACATTTGTTACTTATAGACCCAGATTTGTTCCTCCAAACACTTCTTCAGATGTCTGGTTTCCCCAAGTCAGAGGTATCCCATTAACTTATCCGGTCCCGGTCAAATAGATATGCTGTGGTGGCATAGGATACTTGCATTGATTGACTTAAGAAATAATCGAAACTGTGCATTTCTCTACCAGTTTAAATACGGTTTTCTGTGGGTCCTGATGTAAATTAACCAACTTTCTCTAAAGTTTCTTCCGAATTATAGGAGTGCAGTAAGGCCATTTGCACATTATCCACATCTAGTATGAAGTATTCTCCCGAATATTGGTGTTTTGTTGAACTGTCCCATAGAATATAGGGTGTCTAGGGGCCAAACGAAAAATCTTAATTGGCTGGCTCATGGGAAACTACTATGTAATCCATTGTCAGAAACCGGGCTAATGCCCCTCTACACTTCACACTAGAAGTGGTTTTATTAACCTGTTCTTTGAGCTTCAGTTCTTTAGCAAGCAAAAATCATAGATTTTTTGCTTTCGTTACTGGTTCTAGCAGGGGACCTAATGTGATGGATTATTGCCAAAAGGATAACCTCAGTTTTCGCCGACTTCAGTTTCAGGCAATTACCCATCCAGTTACTCATTGCTCATGCAAGTTCTTAAATCATGGCCAAGGTTGTTCGAATGTTTCTCTAATGACACCACAATTTGTGTCTCATCTGCGTAAGAAGCTAGGGAAATACAGCTATAAAAAAAAATACGTTTAGCTAGTGGTGTGACAGATTGACCCCTCAGAGAACATTATATTGAAAATGTGCACAAGATGCTGGCCACTTGTGCTGGAATCATATGCATTATTTTTGGAGGACAAGGGTCTTCCAGAGCACCAGATTCAATTAATGGAATAAAATTCCTAAACTGTTCTTCAGATGGCACCTTAAAAAGCATGCTCTATTCGGTTTCCTAGATTTGAAAGACTTGAAACAATACACCACACAGTTAAACAAAACCTAAACAGGGTCACCTTTGCATAACCTAGGTTTTCATCTTTATTTGTAGCTCCACAAGTACATCTCAACTTGTCAGTCCAGCATCCTCTACCCAAAGTTCAAACTCAAAAAACCCGATCGTTCAACGACTTACTTAAGCGTTGAGTCACCGTTCAACCAAGCTGACAACCAAATCAGTCACATTGACAAATGTAATCTTCAGCAACATAATCTGAACATCTACCGCCTCGCTTTACTTAAACCATTTAAATATACAAAACAAGTTAAGATGGCGTCAGGAATTTCTGTAGATGTTAAAAACGAAAGATTTCATCTATGTACAAATGAAATCAGAAAAATGTTTTAACAACTTTACTCTCAGCAGGATTAATGGCAACGCTACCACAAGATGAAGCGCTGTAATTGCAACCTGCTTTTGTGCTAAAATACATACGACAATAACAGTGCAAACAAATGCATTTAAGGGTCTTCTGTAATGTTAAAGCTAATATTTTCTAAAAACCTGAAGCGAGGTCTCCTCATTTTTTTAGTCTCAGCAACCTGCCCCCCCTACCTTTGATTCTATGCTGCTATGTTAGTGGTCGGAGTCGGACTTCTTGGTGGAACAGCCTGTAATTAGTCACAGACTCGGGCTCTGTTCTAAAGTACATTCCTGTCTTTGCTGCTTCCTCAGAGAACAGCAATCTCCTCGAGTCTGCAATGTGTGTCTTCGGAAGTTCGAAGCTTCCCGCTTGCCTGCAGCCTCTACCCCACCCCTTCTCAACTCGTCATAGGGCAGGTACCACCCCCTGTGACGAATGGGAAAGGGTGGGGTTACCATCATCTCCACTCCTTGACTGACGTGGATCCCCGGTGCTACAGGGCTTCAACCTGAAGCGCCCGGGGCAAACTCTATCCACACGTCATCAGGGGGTGGAGACAGGAGCTCGAGTGTATGTATTTGCCGAGCTGATGACCTCACAGGCCTCAGGGCTGTGAGCTCTTCCGCCGGCAAATACATTAGACTGAAACTCCCGGGTCCGCCCTCAGGCAGAAAGTTAAGGAATGTATCGGACTCGCTGGCAGTGTCAGCACATCGACAGCCCTGCTCCCAAGAAACGTGTGTAAATTATTTTTATAATAATAGATTTACAGAGTTTATTTTCACTTTAGCAATGCCGACGCTGGGGGGATGAAAACAAAGGGGGCGGAGCCCCGACGCCCTTTATCAGAAACCGCCCCTGCTGGCATACATGATAAGAATTGCAAGTCACATCGGAGTTTCATACCCTAACAAAGTAACTCAGGCTTTGGTCTCGTTCCTCTATATGATTATGGAACTCCTTTGTGGCTTGAAAGATCTTCATATTGTACGGAAGGAGGTACTTTATCCCTTATATTGTTTTTTTTCTCAAACTGTTGTTAGGCTAAGATTGCAAAGAAGATTTCCTTTGGGATGTTATAACGTCTTGTCAATACAGACAGCCCCAATCCCTGTGTTACGTTTTATATCCTGACTTAATGTTCCTCCCGACCAATCACTCTTAATATATAATGTCTACAAGAACAGACCATAGGTGATTCCTACACCTTATATCCCTCATTGTTTTGTACAACATTTCCTCTAAATTTATTTACACACTTTTACGATTCATTGCGTCTCTGCATGTGATGTAAAGCGATCTCCCACGCTACACTGGGATGATCATGGCTATATAAAAAAATAAAGATACAGGGATTGAACAAAGTAAAAAAACTGCTGCCAAGTCATAATTTCTTTAAAGAACTTGCGACTAGCTGTGTGCCTTTAGTTCCTACCCTTGCGTTGAATTCTTAATGTTAGGCCCAACTGGATGTGAAAATAAGACCACCCCCTGCTGGTTGTTGCTTGAATGGAACGCAAGCAACTTGCGGCGTTGCCAAATTATTTCCCAGTGTCAGAAATTAACACCAGTACCAATTCATCATATTTCCTTGGGTCAGCCAGATCCCCTATCTGGGCTAGAAATAGCTGCCAGAACCAGGGACCAGCAGAAACCCCCTACTTGTCTGCACCAATCTGAACCCAAGAGGGTTTGGGATCCATTCTCAAAGAGGAAGCTGTCCCTGAGATTATTGAGGTACAACCTTGATCGGCTGAGAGGGGCCCCGCTCAGGCCACACCCTCCACTTTGGGAAGGAACCAGAGTAAGTCACACGGGTTGAGGTGCTTAGACCGCCAACATATAGACTTCAATGCAGAAACACAATTGGAAAAGTCAGATTACAGCAAATAGCATATGTTACAAGAACACACACAACCAGCTAGAAGAAAATCTTGATCCAAGCTGTTCCAAGGAGTGCATCAAGGGCCCACCTTTTGTGATACACGGAGGAAGGGCCCCCTAGAGGTCAGTCTTGTACAGCCAGCCGCAGGGGCCAGCTAACACTGACAGGGCAGTCCCCACGTTCATGCTCCATCCTGTAGTGTTCAACAGGGATAGTTTCTCTGATGCCCTGGGGTTGCCTTGGTTGCAATGCACACCTCCATGGGTTGTCGTCTTTTTGTGTAGTCCGCAGGCTCCCGGATCAGCCACGTGGCCAGTTTTGTGCAGGGTGGATTCAAGTTTTTTGAGCAAGGGTCACCTCCTTGTTTTGAGGGCCGTAGACAGGGTAAAGCATAAACTGATTAACTTACCAAGTCCATTCCCCCACGGCCCCTCCGATTGTGATCCAAGCTACTCTTTCGCACTCCAAGAATTAAAAAGGCTAGCAAGGGTGGCAAACCCTTTACTCATCTTGCCCGACTTTCTGGAACGAACTTCCCCTCCAGCTCCGCGACTGTCAGAGCCTTCCTCAATTCAGGAAGCTTTTAAAAACCTTTATTTTCTGAGTTCCTATGGTTTGGCTGTAGCACTCAGTCCTAAGAGCAGAGATAACCCTTATAGGGTGATTCAGGCGCTATAGAAATTAATTAATATCAACTATCAACACAGTCATCCCGCAAGGAGACAACTGAGTACATTTACAAGCATATAACATATTTTCACTTATGTGAGTGACATTGTACTGCTAGTCATGAAACATTTAAGCTAACAGAGGCCATGCAGTCAAATCAGGTAGGACAACTCCCAGTGTGATGTCAAAGCACTGTTGTGTCTAAGCAGTGAGGAAAGAGCCATGCATGATGCGGCATCAGGAAGAGCAGTTCCCGTTGTGTTGTCACTGCGGTAAGTGCACCTCTGAGTGTGATACACTCTGCAGTAAGGCCCTCTCCAAGTGGGATCTCACTGCAGGATGCGCAACACCCAATATGGTGTTGCATAGTCAGGACTGCCCTCACTGTGATGTCACTTCCCCTTCCTTTTAGAGTCCATCTCTGCTTCGCTGTAAAACCACTCCAGAATTCCTTACTCCACCTGCAGCACAGGGGTGCCCAAAGCTAAGCTATAGGAAATTAGGAAGAGTAAAACTCACAATTAGGAAAACAATTCAGACTCAATGAATCTTGTGCTATGTAAAACAGTTTGCTCAACATCAAACCCCCTGAGAAACCTATTTGTAATTTATTTATTTCTGTGACTTTTTGTAGCGTGAACATGGCCCAGAGGCATTAGAGTGCTTCTCCCCAAAAAAATACCAATAACTAATAGACCATATACAAGTACATTAAAGGTGGAGTGAACACTGGTTTATCTTCTCACTGGAGAAAAAGCATTTCACACATACTCATAGCAAAACATAAAGTGCTTAATTTGAGCCAGTGATTGCAGGTGGGAGCCATCGGCATTAATTTTTGGGGGCCGGCATTTATTTTTCAGCATCAGACATTTACTGAGAGCAAGAGAAAGGAAAACACAAAGTGGTAAAAGGAGGAGGAAGAGAAAGAGGGAAACTCACAACGGGAGAAAGCAGAATCTGTAAGAGTAAGAAAAAGGGGAGGGGAGTGCCTGGTAGTGAATTAAAGAGGCATGAGGTCGATTCAAAGCCATGCATCCTTGGTATTCAACACACGGAAAGTTAATAGCACCGGCCCAGAGTTCTGAGCAGAGTTTTGGCACTGGCCCTTAATACTTTACAAATTAAGAGGCAGATTTACAAGCTCCTTGCGACATCTTTATGACACCCATGAGACACTTCTGTAAGGCAGCGGCGTCGTAAACAATGCGCCACTATGCAACATATTCACAACGGGACGCATCTAGGCAGATGCGTCACGTTGTAAAGCCCTGCACTACATTATACCTTCGTCAGGTATAATGTTTGCAGGGTAGGCCTTTCGTCACAAGGAAAACTCGTAAAAGTGACGCTGAGTCACTTTTACGACCCCGCTGCATCAAAACCTTATGCCTGCTTGTAGCAGGCGTAAGGAGTGACGCAGCACAGCATGTATAGGCCGCCCCTGAGCAGTGCTGGAGTTGAGTCATGCTTCCGACACGATTCCAGCACTGCATCGCCTTTACGCTGACAGATGTGTCATACATCTGTCTATCCATTATAAATGTGGCACATCCATGGTAGCGCTAGGGTTTTTTTACATCACGCAAAATAACTGGTGCATTCCTGCTAATATGCAGGGATGCTCCAGTTATTGTAAATCTGCCCCCCTGTGTTTGAGAACATAGCCTTAAAATGCAGGTGTACTGTACTCTGCGAGCATCATTAATAATTTGTACAGGTTGAGGTTGGTATGTGATTTTAAGGAGCGAGAGGAGTGGATTAGCAGGCGTGGGCGGCACAGGTAAGAGCAGAGGGGTGGGGGGGAAGTCAACAGATGACGGGATAGGTAAAATTAAATAAAAAAATAAAACCACTTACCTTGCGCTCACCGCATTGCCGACTCGGCGATGCGGCGAGTGCAAGGTAAGTGGTTTTATTTATTTAATTTTACCTATCCTGTGACCAGGGACTCCCCCCCCCACCCTGCCCCACCACCCCACCATAATGCCGGCCGCGCCTGTGGATTAGGCCAGGTGTCGTTCAAAGAGAAGAGAATTTATAAAAAAACATCATACGCTGTTCAAGTAGGCTCAATAAAATGACTATTTCCACCCAGAGCCGCAATAAATGTCTACGTGCAAAAATGTTACTAGTTCTATTGTAATAGTAAAGTATATTTCAGTTGAAACATTAACAGAGAGTGAACTGACATTGCTTATCGATTGACAGGTGTCTCATTGATTGCAATATCTTTGTACATTGAAGCCATTATTCAACAGTGCGCTCACCTGAGACTTCTCTTTGTTTCCAGCAGTCCTATGCACCCGCACCCCACCCCATGGCTCCCCCCAGCCCCAGCACCAACAGCAGCAACAACAGCAGCAACAGCAGCGGGGAACAGTTGAGTAAAACCAACCTGTACATACGAGGCCTCCCGCCGGGTACCACGGACCAGGACCTGATCAAGCTATGCCAGCCGTAAGTACCCTAGACCTCTTCCCAGCATGCCTCAGTTTACGTCAAGGCGTTGCGGCCATCTTCACATGTCTGGGTCTTCACTGGGTGCTTGTTGACCTGTTGGATATGAGGACTTTGTGCCAAGTAAGGAGTAACTCACCTTTTTCCAAAGTCATGGTCTACTTCCTGGATGGTCACCTAGCTCAATGATTGATCCTACTAATGTCTAAAATGAATTAAGACAGTATAATCCTATGTAATTCTTTTAAAGTTACCCCATCTGTCTCCTGATGTAGGCATCAGTGTTGAGTTTTCTGATGTGAGAACAGAAAACAAATGCTGCCAAGCGCCTCCCACAAAAGTCAACAGATATCACAGGCAATCCAGGATGCTCTGAGGACTTATGCTTTTTGAGTGTTAAAAGGGTGGGTGCCTGTTTTCCTTAGGGGCCAACCAGACAGTGCTTAATTTGAGCCGGTGGTGCTCGGTGGGTGGCCAAAGGCACTCATGCTTGTTGACTTATTCTTCTGCATCAGACATTTCCTGAGTGCAAGA
Source organism: Lissotriton vulgaris (assembly GCF_964263255.1). NCBI lineage: Eukaryota > Metazoa > Chordata > Amphibia > Caudata > Salamandridae > Lissotriton > Lissotriton vulgaris. The sequence goes on along the minus strand of NC_141698.1, from coordinate 1,059,382,123 downwards.
GAGGGAAACACACAAAGGAAAAAGAAAGAGTAAGGCGAATCTTTTTACCAAAGGGAATAAAAAGGAACTTGGAAGAGTGAGATAAAGAGGCAGAGAGTGTCTGGCAGTGGATTAAAGAGGTTTGAGGTGGATTCAAGACTACAAAGCCTTGGTATTGGGTGCAACGACCTTTAATTGCACGGGCCGTGGGCCTCTGAGCAGAGCTTTGGGCACAGGCATTCATTCTTGTACAAATTAAGCACTGCAAGTTAGCATTGAACAGCACAGTGTTATACTAGTCATGATACATTTTCCTATAACCACTTAAAAAATGTTCACATTAACCTAAGTAGCATTGGCATAAAAATCCATGAAACTTCCTCAAACTGGTCCTGAGTATGCCAAGTTGATGTGCAGTTGGTGGAGGACCTCCATCGACAATAGCCAGAAGTGTAAGAAGTTGCTAAAACCTTCTTGGCCACTGTTTTTTAAACATGTGCATTAAATCCACGACCTTCAAATCAATCTGTTTCATTGCAAGAGATGCTCTTCTTAGTAAAACAATTGCGACACGAACACTCCAGAAAATACAGTTGCAGAGACAAATTCTGACTACATTTTGCCTTTGTGTATAGATAAACTTCAGAAATAGTGAACTTTCAGAGAAACATTCTGCATTTCCCTGCTTGTCTGGGTTCGACTACAGGGAACATTATCAGGCTATGTAGTGAAAATTAGGCACAGTTGAACTTTTTTTATGCCAGTATAATCACGTGAAAATCTTGAAAATGTGGGTATCATGTATTTGATGTAACTTCTGTTTGCTAATGCTTTCTCTTTTCCCAGGAAGACTTGGTTGGAGCAGCAAATGCCTTTCTGTAACTGTGTATCTGGATGTGTATTGCATGCCCTGAGCTAGCAATGTTCACCGCATAATTACAGAAACTGGATCGAAAAGACAGTGCCTTGGTATCTCATGTGCCTTTTGAGGGCATACATGTGTGTACAGATTTCACAATGGCAACTACACAATTAATTCACTTAATATGTCACATTTTCACAGGATTTTCACATATTAATGGAAAACGTTCTTACCATGCAAAGAAAAACTTTGGGTGAAGGCTAACCTTTGTCCTCTATTCCTTCTCTCTTTTTCCGCTTTCGTTTCCTCCCTTTGAGGGTAATATATAAGACCACCAATAGCACCATACAGCAAGTTTGTGATTGCCTTTCTATTGTACACGTGACCAATCATGTCAACGATATGCCTAATGTAACCCCATCGGCGTATAACGAAACCAGTATTGCCTTCACTATATATGTACTGTATATATAAAATTCTTCTAATAAAATAAAAAATAAAAAAATAAACTTTGTGAAGGGTAAAAATCCTGGACTCCCAAAAGCTACCAGCGGAAAAATTACTTGCACATCTCGGGCCCAATTCCCAGAACTAACTTAAGACAAAATCATAAACTTACTACTTTTGGTATTCACAGAAGTTAGGATTTTGTCTTAAAACAGACTTAAGAAAGACTTAAGTTAGGATTTTGTCTTAAGACAAACTTAAGACAAAATCCTAACTTCTGTGAATACCAAAAGTAGTAACTTTAGGATTTTGTCTTAAGTTAGTTCTGTGAATCGGGCCCAACATTAGCATCTTAACTCGTATGCATGGGTTGTAAGATAACTGAAGTTGACTAGATAATTCAGAGCAGGTAGATCCAATTGCCACTCTGTCCAGTGGATCATCTTTTAGTAATTTAACTGGAACAATTTTAGTTATTTTCAAACGTTGATGTTTCTATTTAGCCCCCAGAGTTCTCTTTCCTGTGTGTACCCCCCACCACCCCAAGCGGCTTTGTATACATTCCTGTCCATAGTCAAGCTGGTTTGTATGCAAATTGTGGGAAATTATGATGTGTACAAGGGCTGAGTCCATCACCTGTCAGTGGCATCTTCAGTAGGGCTGAGGGAGTGTCAGTAACACCTCATACGAGCTCGTTCTCAGCCTTTCTAACCTTACAGAGGTGCTGTATTTTGCCAGAATCTTGTATAAATACCAATCTGCAGCACAAGCTATTAAACTTCTCCGCTGGCTGCCTGTCAGGCGACAGATTGAATGCAAAGCCCTACGCCTTGCTCATAAAGCTTTACATGGAATGGGCCCGGAGTTCCCTAGCCGTTGATTTCAATGGTATGTTCCTGGAAGACGCTTAAGATCCTCAGGTACCTACAAATTAAATGTTAAAAGATTAAACAAACAAACTGGGCAGGTAGAGGTTTTGTAAACTCGAATATGAAGGAATGATACACACTCTCTCTGTCCATCAGCGCCAGGATGCCCGTAGGGTTGCAGAGCGCTTTACAAATACCGAAAAAAAAAAAAAAAAAAATCAGGCCCATTCCAAACCCGTCCTTGTTTCAGAAGAACCTTCCTTAAAAATGAAATGGCTGTTCCCTTGGTTGTTTTGCTGGTTTTGTGGTCTTTTTCCCTTGTGCGATAGTGCCTTGACACTGTCGGATATTTCTTTGCGCTCTACAAATTTAAATAACATATAGGCCGTACAAGATGCTCCGCTGTATGAGGTTAAGAATAGCATTGGACATTGTTGTCCGCTGTGGTGGAGGCAAGTCACAACGCAAATCCATCTTTTTAGGTTGAGCCTAGGCAGCGAGCATGCGCTGTCTGCAAGACCTGTTGTTACCTCCTCTATCCGCTTTTGGCATGCCCATGACTTGCCATTTGTACGTTGTTGTGCCATTTAGAAATACAGGGTTTTTATTGGTGCATTGGGTCTCATTTTCCTACCTTTGCGTGCTTGGGTCAGGCCCAGGCGACTCCACTCATTGTTTCCTTGCGTTAGCCATCCCAATACATCTACGGTTCCGTCTGGTCATCCTTATCTGCCTTTTTATTTTGAAGGCTATCAACATCGATTTAGGCTTTCAGGCCATTTTACGGAGCAATGCTCTGTTCAGCACCTGCATAGTTGCAATTTCTGTCCGGTAGCTGTTGAACTATGCCAATACCTCTAATTCAAAAAAATGCAAGACCTATTGTATTTCTAATGCTTGTTTTTCTAGATGCACATTTGTCCACAGTGGGCAAACCAAGGCATACTGTGTGCGGTAATCACACTGACCGACGTGAACCAACTTATTTGTGGTGGGTAACCCACCGTTCTTGTGACTGGCTTGTCCACTCATTTCTCTAGCACTCCTGTGAGAAGGATTTTTAGCCGAATTCCTCTCCGTAGGTGAACCAAATGAAATGGTGGATTTCACCCAACTCCCTTTTGAATAAATTGCTTCGCTCAACACTAGTATAAGGCAAAATTCACTATGTATTTCCATGTGTATGTTGCAAACTATGACAGAAACTAGTTATGCAAAGCTAACACGATTCACCAAGGTAGTTTTGCATACGTAGGTGCTTTTGTAACTAGAGTAGAAATAGTAGACATCGCCTAGGTAGTGTGAGAGGAATGTGATATTCACAGATCTTGAGAGTATTCACAAATATTTCCAGTGCACTTTGCACATTTATCTGCTGTTCTAAACAAACCCTTCAACTACCTAGGCAACCATGGTACAAAAAGCATCTCACTGTGCGTGGTATCCCACGTTTCTCAAAGTGAGTGTAAGAAAGGACGATTCTACAGTGGAAAAACCCTTTTGTAGAAGGTTAAGAAAAAGAGCAATGTGCTTAGAAAGTTACACCAATTGTAAACTTTGCCTGCTTTTCCTTTAAACATTTGTGAATCAGGAATATGGACATACATCTCCGCAATCTAACTGCATAACTGGGAATTTACAACTTATAAGCTGTTCCTCAGATGCCAACTTTGTTTTTTATGGTGCTATTGTTTATTCTGGGATTTGTTTGTTATCGGAAATGCGTCATTTGCTCCCCCTTCGGATTCAGGAAATACACGTTTACAATTTGACAGATTTTTTTGTGAAAAATCGGTATTCTGAAATAAACTTGTTTATCTTGCTTTGCTCCCTTCTCTATTCTGAACAATATTACCATCGTTCTAGCGAATTACAGCTTTTTAGTCCGATTATACTTGTCATTTGTTCGACAATGTTGTCCATATGAAGATAAACACATTTTCTCAGTAAGATCTCAGTCTGTACAGATATATTAGGGGACCATTCTTCGAACGGGGATATTGACCAGCGAGTGACGTTGATGAACCCTAGATAATCCAATCAGATGGCTAGTTCTTCCTCATTTGCTCTGACGTATTCTCTCCGCTCCAGAGCCATGCAGGTCACTACAGCGTCATCCAAACGCAGACATTAGACACTGTGGGCAGATCAGCCGCGGTCGGTAGTGGGAGTAGCTGCCGGGCGGTGACGTGGGGAGGGGGAGGGTAGTAAACAATGGATTACGGAGGTTTACAGGTAAGTACACCTATAAATAAATAAAACGAATTTCGCTGTGCGCACTGCATCCCCAAATGCAATGCAGTGCACACAACAAAATGTTGTTTTATTTATTTATATGTTTACTTACCTGTAATCCTCCGCAATCATACTATACTACCCTCCACCCTGCCCCTCCCCACGTCACTGCCCGGCATCTACTCCCACTACCGACCGCGGCTGGGGCAGATTATCATTATTTGATGCAACGCAGCAAAGCAACTTATTGCACTGAGTTACATAGAGAGAGGGGTAATGCACCATATTTACCGACATATGGTGCATTCCCGGTGTCTATCTGCGCTGGTGCACTGTTTGCTGCCCAGCGCCAATGCAGGCACCTTTACAGCATGGTGCAAGGGTGCCTGCCTTGTAGGCAGGATTATTTTTGTGCCGGAAGGGACACTTTTCTGCACAAAAATAATCCTTAGACGCGTTATCCTCTTTCTAAGTGTGATACAGAATACAGCATACGTAGAAAGGGGAAAGGTGTAGCATTGTGACGCATTCCCATGTTTACCTGTCTTGGTATTTCTGAGGAGGCGCCAAAATACATGGGTGGGTGCATGAAAATTCCCACTCTCCACCCATGTAATGCTTTCCCGGCACAGAGTAATGGAACTCATTTCCTCCCTATGTTGTTGAATGGTTGAATATTCTAATGTATTGTTGCAGAGCACTCCATTTTCTTTCCTTGCCTTTCAGATCTCCAAGGCTGTCGTTCCATGTGCTAATTGATGTATGAATGAGGATGTAAATGTCAAATTATAGATCTTCTTAGAACCTAGAAATGAATTGCCTCAGATCCACATCTCCAGAAAAAAACTACTTCAGGCAGCAAGAAATGCCAGCCGTGTGCCATCTAGAGGTGGGCATAACTCATGGAAATAGCTGCAGCCTAATTATGTGAAATTACAGCAGAATTATGCAAGATTATGCGGAATTGAGCATGGAGCATAACCCAGTATTTAGCACAATTTCCTTATCACAAATTACTCATAATAATGCATATCGACATACTTGCACAATTTTTGGTAGTTTTGCTTTAAAAGAGTAACACAAAATAACCCAAATTACTCTGATTACTTCAGGGTTATTAGTATTTTTCCCAGACCTAATTCCATCTCCTGAGTTTCCAATACTGACTGATAGTAATTTCAATATTATGTCACCCATAACCACACACTGTCAGCATTGATGGTGCCTAGTCCATAACTCTTAGCCTATCACCAGTAGATTTAAAGTATTTTCTTATTTTGTAATTATACAGCAGATTGCTGACTTTTCTGTTTACTTTCTTTGTTCCTGGGCATTAATAAGGCTGGGCAACTGAAAAAGCAATACTGCTTTATATCCGTCTGATACGAAAGGGGATGCTTTTGAGCAAATCAAGCACTCACCCCCAGTCAACTGATCTGGGTTTAATCCATCACCATTCTTTAGCTCACGCTGCCACCCCAGTTCAGACATGGCCATATGCAAATCAGTCTGACCCTGTGCCTCATGGGAACAGTCCAGCCCGAACTGCCAAGCCATGCCTTCCCTGGACCGGAAACAAGCATCCTGGGACCAGTTTCGGATTCATAATCCTCATCAGCCAGGCTATCTTGAATCCAGTGGCAAAGTGAGCAAGGGACTCACGTCTGAGCATACCCTGCCAACTTAGGGCGAACAAAGCGATACAAAAGGGGATAATGGACAGGGCATTTGAGCAAATCAAACACTCATCCCCAGTCAACTGATCTGGGTTTAATCCATCACCATTCTTTAGCTCACTCTGCCGCCCCAGTTCAGACATGGCCATATGCAAATCAGTCTGACCCTGTGCCTCATGGGAACAGTCCAGCCCGAACTGCCAAGCCATGCCTTCCCTGGACTGGAAACAAACATCCTGGGACCGGTTTCGGATTCATAATCCTCATCAGCCAAGCTATCTTGAATCCACTGGCAAAGTGAGCAAGGGACTCACGTCTGAGCATACCCTGCCAACTTAGGGCGAACAAAGCGATACAAAAGGGGATGATGGACGGAGTGTTTGAGCAAATCAAACACTCACCCCCAGTCTACTGATCTGGGTTTAATCCATCACCATTCTTTAGCTCACTCTGCCACCCCAGTTCAGACATGGCCATATGCAAATCAGTCTGACCCTGTACCTCATGGGAACAGTCCAGCCCGAACTGCCAAGCCATGCCTTCCCTGGACCGGAAGCAAGCATCCTGGGACCGGTTTTGGATTTATAATACTCATCAGCCAGGCTATCTTGAATCCAGTGGCAAAGTGAGCAAGTGACTCACGTCTGAGAATACCCTGCCAACTTAGGGCGAACAAAGCAATACAAAAGGGGATGATGGACGGAGCGTTTGAGCAAATCAAACGCTCACCCCTAGTCAACTGATCTGGGTTTAATCCATCACCATTCTTTAGCTCATTGTGCCACCCCAGTTCAGACATGACAATATGCAAATCAGTCTGACCCTCTGCCTCATGGGAACAGTCCAGCCCGAACTGCCAAGCCATGCCTTTTCTGGACCGGAAACAAGCATCCTGGGATCGATTTCGGATTCAGAATTCTCATCAGCCAGGCTATCTTGAATCCAGTGGCAAAGTGAGCAAGGGACTCACGTCTGAGCATACCCTGCCAACTTAGGGCGAACAAAGCGATACAAAAGGGCATGATGGACGGAGCGTTTGAGCAAATCAAACACTCACCCCCAGTCAACTGATCTGGGTTTAATCCATCACCATTCTTTAGCTTACTCTGCCACCCCAGTTCAGACATGGCCATATGCAAATCAGTCTGACCCTGTGCCTCATGGGAACAGTCCAGCCCGAACTGCCAAGACATGCCTTCTCTGGACCGGAAACAAGCATCCTGGGACTGGTTTCTTATTCATAATCCTCATCAGCCAGGCTATCTTGAATCCAGTGGCAAAGTGAGCAAGGGACTCACGTCTGAGCATACCCTGCCAATTTAGGGCGAACAAAGCGATACAAAAGGGGATGATGGACGGAGCGTTTGAGCAAATCAAACACTCACCCCCAGTCAACTGATCTGGGTTTAATCCATCACCATTCTTTAGTTCACTCTGCCATCCCAGTTCAGATATGGCCATATGCAAATCAGTTTGACCCTGTGCCTCATGGGAACAGTCCAGCCCGAACTGCCAAGCCTTCCCTGGACCGGAAACAAGCATCCTGGGACCGGTTTAGGAATAATAATCCTCATCAGCCAGGCTATCTTGAATCCAGTGGCAAAGTGAGCAAGGGGCTCACGTATGAGCATACTCTGCCAACTTAGGGCGAACAGAGCGATACAAAAGGGGATGATGGATGGAGCGTTTGAGCAAAACAATGGATTTAGGCCCAGATCTCTGTACTGGGGTGAATGTATGCCATTGCTCTGCATTCTGTCCATCAACTGTTGTTTTTGCATTTGTCACCCCGAGTGGGACGGGTATGCTCAGACGTGAATCCCGTGCTCTCCACGCCACTGGAGTCAAGCTATCCTGGCTGATGACGGCTGATAGCCAGAAACCGGTCCTAGGATGTTTGATTCTGGTCCAGGGAAGACATGGCTTGGTAGTTCAGGATGGACTGTTCCCATGAGGCACAGGGTCAAGGCTGATTTGGATATGGCCATGTCAGAACTGGGGTGGTGAGCAAAAAAATGATGGATTTAGGCCCAGATCTCTGTACTGGGATGAATGTATGCCATTGTTCTGCATTCTGCCCAGCAACTGTTGTTTTTGCATTTTTCACCCCGAGTGGGACGGGTATGCTCAGACATGAGTCCCGTGCTCTCCACACCACTGGAGTCAAGCTATCCTGGCTGATGACGGCTGATAGCCAGAAACCGGTCCTAGGATGCTTGATTCCGGGCCAGGAAGACATGGCTTGGTAGTTCGGGCTGGACTGTTCCCATGAGGCACAGGGTCAAGGCTGAATTGCATATGGCCATGTCAGAACTGGTGTGGTGTGGTGAGCAAAAAAACGATGGATTTAGGCCCAGATCTCTGCACTGGGGTGAATGTATGTCATTGTTCTGTATTCTGTCCAGCAACTGTTGTTTTTGCATTTGTCACCCCGAGTAGGACGGGTATGCTCAGACGTGAGTCCCGTGCTCTCCACGTCACTGGAGTCAAGCTATCCTGACTGATGACGGCTGATAGCCAGAAACTGGTCCTAGGATGCTTGATTCCGGTCCATGGAAGGCATGGCTTTGTAGTTTTGGCTGGACTGTTCCCATGAGGCACAGGGTCAAGGCTGATTTGCATATGGCCATGTCAGAACTGGGGTGGTGTGGTGAGCAAAAAAACGATGGATTTAGGCCCAGATCTCTGTACTGGGGTGAATGTATGCCATTGTTCTGCATTCTGTCCATCAACTGTTGTTTTTGCATTATATCCGTCTGAAGCAAAAAAAAATCCTAAATCTGTGCACCATTTCGACTAAGTACATTTTCTTTCTTATATGAGTAGTGAAATATTTCCTTCTAAAAGACAAAAAACTCAATATGTGTTTAGAATAAAAGGTATCTATGAATGAATGCTCCTGTTTAATGTGTTTACCATGATTTAAGAGATTTAATATCTTCTGTGCTTTGATACATTGAAGAATGCTGGACCACTACAAACAAAACAAACACACACTGTTCATGTGCTCCCCAAACAGTAAAGGTCTTTTGAATAGCACCCCTGTAGCACTTGTGCAGGGGGATTTTATCATTGGTGAATTTTCAGGTACTCCACATAATCTCAATGATTGGTCCTGCCCTGATGGACCTAAATTGGAGACCCGTTCTCTACCGTAATCTGGAGCATTGATTAAAAAATTATGTCACAGAGCAACTTCAATAAAATGGATAATATGAATAAAAAGTTGCACATTGTCAGCTGAAAAGCACCAATTTATAAACAAAACCGGGGTTCAAAATGAAAAAAGAGATGAACTGAACTGTAAAAAGACCAAAATATCAGAGCCTAATTTAAATTTTGGCGGCACAGATACTCTGCCGCAACGGAGATGGAGTATCTATACCACCGAGACTGTGGTCCACCTGCCAAATTTATATTTAGGTTTAATCACGGCAAAGACTACTGCTGTGATTAAACTCCTACTGCGACCCTATGGAATAATGGCTATCGGAGGCACACCACTAATTCTGCACATCTAATTTAAATGGGCGGCATTAGAGGTCAGTTTTCACTGTCTGTCACTGCCAGGAAAACCCTGGCGGTAAGGGAATTTAAAATTGCTAAATGTTCTCTGAGCAATGGGAGTATTTTCTTTTCAAACATGTCAACAACAACAAAAATCCTGCTTTGAGATTTTCTTTCTGAAAAAAAGTAATTTCTAAATTTGACAGAAGGCAACTCCGTCAGGGTGAATGAGTAATTTTCTCCGTCTCCCTGATGGAGAAACGAGCCGCCCGTCAACAAATAAATCAGTCCCTAAGTCATGAAACAGTCAGGCCATTTTAGTACCTGTAAGAGTAAAGACTGTTGAACCTGATACTTGAGCATGGCTCAAACTTCATGTGCCATCACCTCTCAGGTCCTACTGACAAAGTGTATGAAAACCAGATGAATTCCTGTACTGGATTCACATCTGTTGTACAGTTACATGAAACCCAGCATCAGCATCTGTTTGGTGTAGATTACACATTCAACCAATCAGCAGTCCTCATTACCATCTATGCTACAATTCCTCATGTAAATTTAGGAAATGTTAAATCAATCAATAATTAATTACATTATTCATGGTACGCTTACTTGTTCCCAATTGCCCGCTTTTACATGAAACCTAAAGAAGGAATAGGCTAATACAGAAGCCAAACATATGTAATAAAGTCTGCACAACCTATCTGTACAATTCCAAGGAAGTAACCAAGGCGTGACGGTGGCTGGATATTGTGCACTGTGAAGTCATAGAATCCCCTTGGTGGATTTGTAAGCCTTTTTATGTGTGTTTTTTAAAATCTATTAGTCTCCTTAACCTGGTGAAATAATAATTTTAGAAGACATTTAAACTATCTGCTGAGTTTGCAGACTAAATCCTGTGAACTAATGTGAATTATACAAGATTCTTGCTCAGCAAGAAACCACAGAATTGGCTCTTATATTGGAAAAGGCAGTTCCTCCTTTTCCTGTTCATTTCTGTAATATTGACACAGTGATTTCTTATTCCAGGCAGTGCCTCTTGCTTAGAACATATCTCCAACCAGATAAGTTGATAGACGTAGAGCACTGAAGTGCACAGAAATTCAGACAGCTTGATGAATGAAGCAATCCTATCATACCAATTATCAACTGAATGGAAGCACTTTCGCAGCCATCTGTCACTGCTCCGATACATCTCCCCACGCAGGAAATAAGTTATTGTGAACTTGGAGTAAGCAAGGGATGTATTAAAAGCCTCATGCTCTACCGACTGAGCCAGCCGGGAAGCTAAAGCAATGCATGTGTTAGTAAGACTGCAGCTCAATGAATTTTTCATTCAAATCTTTTCTTACACAGCATCTCCTGCTGAAATAGATGGACAGATCAATATTATTTTATTTCTTAATCAGCTTCGGTTTTGCAGTCAACTTACCCAAAACAAACTGGTAACTTTCCTTCACCCCCACCTCAGAGGAGGAACCTACCTGCATTGCCTTTATTGTCCAAGTTATCATATGTATGGTCAAGCACCATGGTCACTCAAATCATCAAAGTTATTCTATCCACTGGCTCTCTCCTGCCTCTCTCATGTTTCCATCCTCTGATTCAAAGATATCTTCCTTCCCTCTAGTGTCAAAACTATTATGGTTGCTGTACCCATTCTCCAAAAAATCATGTATCCACTATTTCCTGACAACCTCTTAAGCCAACTTCAGTCAGTTTCGATAAACACCACTGCACTGAAACTTTATCGCATCCATTCATCACAGCCATTTGTCCCTCTGTCTGGTCATACTTGACCAATGTGCGATGTATGATACTGTGGACTCTTAAACATAATCTTCTTCTCCTTGGCATTATCAACCACCCATGTTTTCCTAACTTTTGACTCAGCTTTTATTCTGATATGGCATTCTCCAGCTTCCTTCCTTCTCCATCTGATAGGACCACTGAAGAGTCATTAAGTATGTCATAAACCATGCCTCCACCTTTGGGACTCCAACATTTATTTATTTAGGAGTTTGTAGAGCGCACAGCTGTCCCGGCGCTAAAGACAGTATCTCGTGAGGTTCAGAGGTAATCAGGAGAGAGAGGAAGAGTTAGATCAGGGAGAAGAGCCAGGTCTTTTGTTTTTTCCAAAACAAAGGCTCAGAAGTTAGGAATCTTAGTTCTGTTGGAAGGTGATTCCATAGTCTGGAGGTGGCTACTGCAAAGGCCCTTCCTCCTGTTCGCGCAAGGTGAAAGCGGGGACAGATCATAAGGTGGAGATGGTTAGATCTGAGGTTTCGGGGCGCTTGTGAGACCTTCAGTCTGTGTCTCAGGTAGGCAGGGCCTCGACCATTAAGAGCTCTAAAAGCAAGGGTCAGGGCTTTGAACTGAATCCGTAGTCTCACTGGGAGCCAATGGAGTTTAATCAGATGGAGTGAGATGGAATGGCGGTAGGGGATATTGCAGATCAGCCTGGCCGCTGAATTCTGTACTGTCTGTAGTTGGTGAATGAGATACGCCGGGGCTCCGACGTACAGTCTATTGGCGTAGTCCAGATGGGCAGTTATAAGGGCGTGGACTACCGTTTTGCGTGAGTCTGGTGGCAGGAAAGGGATAATTTTTCTAATCATACGAAGCTTTCCAAAGCAAGACGCAGTGACTTTGTTAATTTGGGTCTTGCAGGAGAGGGCAGTATCACATTAGAAGCCCAGATTGCGGGCAGCTTGGACAGGTACCGGGGGAGGGTCTAACTCGACCGGCCACCAGAGGCTGGAAGAGATGGGGGATTTTTGGTTAAAAAATAGGACCTCCGTCTTATCTGTGTTAAGTTTTAAATTGTTAGTGGACATCCAGTAGGCAATGTTTACCATACAGTGGCGAAAGTTGTGTAGGGAGCTTTCAGAGTGGTCTTTGAAGGAGAACACCAGCTGAGTGTCGTCAGCGTAACAGGTCACTCTGACGCCCCATGATTCCACCACTTTTGCCAGTGGCTTCAGGTAAACATTGAAAAGGAGCGGGCTAAGGGCAGAACCTTGTGGAACCCCCCAGGTCAAAGGTTTCTTGGTGGAAAGGAAGGAGCCCAGCATCACTTGTTGGAATCTGTTCGTGAGAAATGATTTGACCCAGGTAAGAGGAGTACCGCCAACTCCCACTTCTTGCAGGCGAATAAGTAGTGTTTCATGGGAGATGGTGTCGAATGCTGCGGATAGGTCGAGGAGGACCAGCATGGCCTCCTCTCCCCTGTCCGTGCACTCGCGAATCGACTCAGTTACATCCAGTAGGGCTGACTCAGTACTGAAGTCCGGTCTGAATCCAGACTGGGAGTCGTGGAACAGCGAATTTGATTCTAAGTAGTTGGATAGCTGTTCTTGTACCGCCTTCTCGAGGACTTTTGCTGGCTTGGGTAGGAGTGAGATAGGTCGGTAGTTACTCAAACAGGTTGGGTCGACACCTGCTTTTTTTTAATGGGGATTAGCAATGCGTGTTTCCAGATGGAAGGGACAGCACCTGAATGCAGGGAGGAGTTCCATATTTCAAGCAGGGGGTTAATAACTAGCGGGGCAATCTCATTCAGGATCAGCGCCGGGGCTGGGTCCAATGGAGAGCCAGATTTGCATTTTAAAAATAGATTCAGGGCATACTCCTTGGTGAGTGGTTTAAAAGCAGTAAATGCTGTAGTGCAGGTGGTGTCAGGATCTGAGATGGTATCTGTTCGATTCTGTGCGATTGTTGCTGTGATGTTGACGATTGTTTCCGCGAAAAAGTCTGATAGGTCTTCACTAAGTGTTTGGGAGGGCGTGACAGGCGAGGACAGGGCGGAGGGATTAGTGAACTCTTTAACAATGTTAAAGAGGGCTTTAGTGGAGTTTTTTGCATTAGCAATGGTTTCTACAAAATATACACTCATGGTGTTACATTTGAGTTTATGGAACTCTTTAAGGGCCCATCTGTAAAGAGTCTTGGTTGCAGTGTCATAGGTCCGACGCCAAAGGCGCTCCAGTTTTTTACATTTGCTTCTGTTTTCCCTTAGTTCCAGGGTAAACCAGGGGGCTGATGGTTTTGATCTGCGGGAAGTAATGGTCTGTAAGGGTGCGACTTTCTCAATAGCGGTCATGAGGTCTTGGTTAAAGGTAAGAACCGCTTCGTTGAGATCGTCAGGGAGTGAGTCCAAGCTATTGATGTACGATTGCTCTAGGGTCGTACATGAGATCTTGTGCCATTTTCTGCCTTGTGTTCTTATGGCTGATTCCTTTTTGGGAGATTGGAATAAAGACACCTCGAATGGAATCAATAAATGGTCAGACCATATCAGAGGTGTGGAAGGAAGGATTTTCAGCTTCGGGCAGTTGGAAAAGATCAGGTCAAGGGTGTGTCCCGCAACATGTAGGACCCCTTACACCATGCGTCAGATTCATGCGTTGCATGGAGTCTAGGAGATGTGCGGCTCGCCTGCAGCCACTTACATCTATGTGGTGGTTAAAGTCTCCTAAAACTGTAAAGCAAGGGTGTTTAAGAGACAGGTCTGCGGTAACTGCTAAGAGTTCAGAAAAAGCAGACTGGGGGGAATTAGGGGGGTTATAGACCAGGATCTCTGAGCGGATGGCTGTTGTAGTGTCTGAGACGGAGAAATATAGTGCCTCTATGGGCCCTATATTTGTGATTTTTATCGACGTGATCGTCAGGTGAGTCTGTAGGATTACAGCGATTCCGCCTCCCGTCTTGGAGCCTTCGCGGCTCATACCTGTAAGGCGGTAGCCCGGAGGCAAGTCAAGGGAGATATTAGGGTTGGAGGAATCTTTAATCCAAGTCTCAGTCAGGAATAATAGGTTCCAGGACTTGGAGGACAACAGTAGCCAAATGTCACTGGCGTGGCATGGTAAGGAGCGACAATTCAATAATCCCATAGAATATGTTTTTATGGGTGTGTGATAACTGGCTGATAAGTCATGGGGGCCATTTGTATGAGGGGAGAAGGAGAAAGGGCAGCGGTGACATTTAAACAGAAGAGGGCTCGTCAGAGAGAGGTTGCAGGGTGTAGAGGGAGTACAAGCTGTCTTTCCTAGATCTAATAGCTGTGATCTAGTCCATACCTGTCTCTGTGCGAGAGGGGAGCCGGCATCGTGGCTGGCCGTTGGCCCGGGTCTGGCGCGGACGGGCGCAGACGGGCTTGCATTAGGCGCGCCTACGGCGCGCAGACGACGCGCCCGCTGCGCTCGTCCGCTGCGCGTCCGGAAGATGCACATGATTTATGGGAAGTGATGGACGGCGAGGGGGGCGTGGCCTCAGGAAAGGGGTGTGGCCTGATGGTGCGCCAATAATGGCGGCAGTGAAGATTGTTTATGTTTCCGAGGCAGCGCTAAGATCCGCTGCGCTGGCTTTTCAGGAGCGTGCTTGAGCCTCGATTCAGTGTCCGGAATGGAGGTTAGGTAAGTGAAGTTTAAAATACACAACACAAACAGTGACTCTCAACGTTTTAAAAAATGATAAGTGATCGTGCTCCCGGCTTCCGCCTCAGGAGATTCAGTCTTTGAGTGGCGCTTGCAATCAGCGTCCTTTAAGTAGTCAGGGCAGGGGGTGTGGCCTCAGGAAAGGGGCATGGCCTGAGGGTGCGCCGATAAAGGCGGCAGTGAAGATTGTATATGTTTCCGCGGCAGCGCTAAGATCCACTGCACGGGCTTTTCAGGAGCGTGCTTGAACCTCGATTCAGTGTCCGGAACGGAGGTTAGGTAAGTGAAGTTTAAAATACACAACACAAACAGTGACTCTCAACGTTTTAAAAAATGATAAGTGGTCGTACTCCCGGCTTCCGCCTCAGGAGATTCAGTCTTTGAGTGGCGCTTGCAATCAGCGTCCTTTAAGTACTCAGGGTGGGGGGCGTGGCCTCAGGAAAGGGGCGTGGCCTGAGGGTGCGCCGATAATGGCGGCAGTGAAGATTGTTTATGTTTCCGCGGCAGCGCTAAAATCCGCTGCGAGGGCTTTTCAGGAGCGTGCTTGAGCCTCGATTCAGTGTCCGGAATGGAGGTTAGGAAAGTGAAGTTTAAAATACACAACACAAGCAGTGACTCTCAACGTTTAAAAAAATGATAAGTGGTCGTGCTCCCGGCTTCCGCCTCAGGAGATTGATGAGAGCAAAAGCTCTCATCAATGCTCTACTCTTTAGCAGCAAGCTTAGCTTCCTGTTTATTCTTCTGCCTGCTCTCACCCTTTATGTATCCAACCACTACAGTGTCCTTAACTTGGAAATTGGTATACTCTTTAATCTTCCAGGGTACGTGCCCATCTCTTCCCACCAATGATAGTAGTACAGATCACTTTTCACAGTTCCATCTTCAATTTTCTCACCCTGGACGTTTAGCCCCTAACTGCCTCATTCTACTCTCCGTGCTGAGACAATATATTTATCCATCTGCCAAGAAGACTGCTGAGATGATGAGATCAAATCCCACCATGGCCAACTCATCTTTCTGTTTTGCCAATAGGTAGTAAATTGAGTACATTAACAACTTTTATTTACAGTGCCCAAGCAAGCCAGAAGTGTGCCATCAAGGTCTTGATAAGGACAACTTAATATGTTTATTACTACCATTGTTCACCTCACCTTCCTATTCCTTAATTGAATACCTGTCTCTCAACCACCTTGTACAACATGCAAGTGATTGAAATTAATTGTTCTGTTAGTCTCCAAGGCTAGCTATTTATTGAAGCTTTTGTATTGAAGTGGTGGTGTGTATATGTGCAGTTTTAACATCTCCACCCAAAGCAGCCTGGTACCTATTGTTTTCAACAGCTGTGCTCCGAGATGCAACCTGCCATTTCGTTAGCATAATATGTCTGTGTAGAGTACATTTGATAAGTATATTTAATTATTTAATATAAATACAATTCATAAAGAGCTTGAGCAGCTTCAAAAACAGATGTTTGGCTTCATAGACTATGAGTATCACATTGGGTTTCAATGATATCCTACAAAAATAATAGCAAAATTAGTTATTGACACACCTCAGCCGGCAACAAGTTTAATTGTGTTTCATTGTGTGGGACTTACCATGGGCAGGGTTCGCCCACTTACCCGTGGCATCCTGGCGGTCAAAGTGGTAAAACAATTGGCAATTTGTTTGACCTTTCCTTATCTAATGCTCAGCTGAATGTTGCAGTACCTCTGCTTTTTCTCTAAAATGGAATTAAGGCTATTAAAATGTTTCTTTCGTTTAATTACCTTTAAATCTGAAGTGATACCTTTATTGTTGGCATAGCTGGATTATCACAATGTAGCCATTTTCAGTTGCAGTCATACGAATCCCACACCCCAGCAAGACTGATTATTAGAACTAAGATGCTCTTCACTACAGTATGATGTCAGTTCAAAGAAAGGTGGAAGCTTTGGTTCAGAGTAGCACGTACAATTCAAATTATTTACCATAGCGTGAAAGTATTTACATGGCAGAGGTTCTCCCTATTTGTACTTCAATCTATGCTGGTTTACCCCTGCAGCATTTCTAAGATCTTAGGACTACTAGTAGTACTCCTAATAAAGTGGTCTCTGCTGGAAGGTACTTATTTCTGGTAAGTGGACATTGCCAGTCAACTCACTTAAGTATTGGATCTAATTTTTGAATAAATAGATGCTATTTTAAAAGTCAAAATGAGTCTTGTTTCTTTTAGAAAGCTTTCATTTTCTTATTTTTTTATTTTGTATAGAGGTTTAGTTGTGCTGTTTGTTGTTTAATCTCAAGCAGTTTAAAGGTCTGGTGAGTCGTGCAGTATAAAGTGTTAAATTAATTTAATGATATACAAATGAAATCCAAACGAATGGTATTTAACTGTGATATTGTGACTCACAATTAAGATGTTGATAGTATACCCGTAGGATCTTTTGGAGAGGATGACTAGCACTGCTCCAAACTGGGTTCAAGTAAAAAAGATAAAACTTAAATGCATGAGCGTGCTCCTGATCGAACAAAAAGGAAATTATGAAGAGGAGTCTACCTTCTGAGGCAATACCGTTAGACTAACTGGCCTTTCTGAATATGTAGAGGGTTTTGCCTCAAAAGATTGTTATATGCCCAAGATTTAAAACTGCTTTATAAAAGACTGTTCAGATCAAGACCAGATTTCAGATTTAATCGGAATATGAAATTAATCAAACCATTCAAAGCAAGTTTACTTGCATTAGATTAATACAATACAATACATATATATAACAATACAGCAAATGAGTGCAAATGATTTTTACAAGTCAGGGCATTCTTGTGAAATGCAAAGAAGTCCTAGGTCAAAACATATAACTGTATAAATAAGGGCAAATATAACATTGGTCTGCAAATGAAAGTGCATGTATTGTGAATAATCCATTAGTAAGTCCCTTACCTTCCAGCCAAGCTCATGCTATTCCAGTTCTAATACATACACCATAGTTTATTTTCTCATGTTCTTTCTTGCCTACGGCAAACCATATACCACTATGTATTGGAGTAGTACATGTGATTAAAGTTTCCTTGTCTTTAGTGAGTCTAATTCCAAAATTCATGTATGCCAAGCAAATTGAAATTAAGTGTATGCTGTTGTCAATTTTTCAACATATATGTCTGAATGTGGCTCTCTTCTAATCCACTTACTTGGACAGACAGCAATGTTTACAGATATTTCAAAGCTGTTAGTTCAATGTAAGATACATTAGTACTTTTGGAAGAAGACTATCCCTTGCATGCCTGCATGTTAAACTGACGTCCAACCCTGCCGCAGGTAGCCAAACTGCATATGAAGCTGGCATCCAGCTTTTCTTTTGACACCTGCACACACTAACTCCTGTGTGTATGACTAAGACCACAAGACCTAGCTTTGAAGTCAGGATGGGTGACAAAAAGTGTATTCTGTTGCAGGCACAAGACTACCGGCTGTATTATTAGGGACATGCACAATGGGCAGTGAGGGCAGCATACCCTTTTAGAATCTATAGCATTGGACACCTTTTTTTTACTTGATCCAAGGTGAGGGCATGACGTCTACATGCATGCTTATATCAAGCTCTGATTAAATGTCAAGCTCACACCCTGTGCTGACATGCCTGCATGTTTGTTGAGTGTGTGCATATGTATAACGAATGGTTGTAGGCTCCATGATGTTTGCGAGTGTATGAATGGTGAAGCCAGTGGCACTCATTTTGGATTGACCCTGGCTTGTTATGGCATGTTGAGATACAGCCTCCTCAGACAGTTGAAGGATATTGAAGTATACAGCCTGCATTCCTGACTTGGAGGGCGTAGTCCAAGACACGGAAATATGAAAGGAAAGATGCAGGGAACTACTGATTATTAACTCCTGTGCACTGCCATTTGGTTGATGATCAGAGAATGGGGGTCAGACAGCAGATTTAGTTGTTATCAGCATAGTCACTGGAATTATGCAGCAGATGAGCACCAAATTATGAGTCAGCTAAACTACATAGAAAGAAAAGGCAAGTTATGCTGAATAAAGCAGAAATGTTTTTGAAACTATATCTTTTTTGTAAGGTTGTTTTTAGATTTTCACATAAAAAGAGTTACAATCAGTACACTTTTTTAAAGTCGTTATAGTCATGTATAAGAGCTATACAAAAACAGAAGGCAATGAAGAAATACACACAACCCACAGTGTTAATCCTGTGGGAATCTAGGTCTGAACTGAAGGTTTCTATCAATCAATCAATCAATCAATCAATCAATC
The DNA here is from genome assembly GCF_964263255.1 of Lissotriton vulgaris. NCBI lineage: Eukaryota > Metazoa > Chordata > Amphibia > Caudata > Salamandridae > Lissotriton > Lissotriton vulgaris. The sequence continues at coordinate 1,059,362,858 of NC_141698.1, read as the reverse complement.
AGTAGATTTGTAGAGATCTCCTTGTCACCCATGGTGATATCCAGGTGCTGGTAGGGTTCAGTTGATTAACCAAACAGTCAGGTCTTCATGGACTTTCAGAACTCTGGAAGAAATGGGGAGGTCCATAGATGAAAGGGTAGCTCGTTACTTGTTTTTGCTGCTTTGTAGTGGAAGGAGCAACCTCCACATCTGCTATGTCGGATGCGGCCGGTAAGGGTTACAGAAAGAGACGTGGAATGGAGGTGTCTGGTGGGCTGATGGAAGGTCAGGTGGGGGTTCAAATATGAGGGTCCGCATTTGTGTAGTGCCTTGTATGCATAGGTCAGGAGCTTGAACTGGTATATTTTCTTTACAATGAGCCAGTGGAGGTCCCTGAGGTAGAGGGTGATGTGGGTTTGTCAAGGTAGATCCAGGATGAGTCTGGCTGCTCCGTTCGGAATGGTCTATATTCGTCAGAGGAGGTGAGCTGTGATCCCTATTTAGAGATCATTACTGTGGTTCAGTCAGTACCTCTGTCTTGTCCGTGTTGAGGTTCAGGCTGTTGCCCTTCATCCAGTTTGTCATGCAGTTGTGGAAGTTGATCTTGGTGGTGTCTTCGAAGAGGGAAAAGAGTTGTGTCTCGTCAGCGTAGGATATGATGTTGAGTCTGTGGGTTTTGGCGAAGCTGGCTAGATGTGTCATTTAACTGTTGATGAGGGTGGGGCTGAGTAAGGATCCTTGGGATACTCCACAGATGATTTCCTTGGTTTTGGAGCTGAGGGGCAGAATGCAGACTTTTTATGTTCTTCTAGTGAGGAAAGTGGCGATCCATCTGAGAGTGGCTCCTTGGATGTCTGTGCTGTGCAGCCTTGAAAAGAGTGTGTGGTGGTAGACCATATAGAAGGCTGCCAAGATGTCTAGGAGGGTCAGATCCATAGTCTCTCCTCTGTAGAGTAGGGTTTGGATGTTGTCAGTAGCCATGATGAGGGCTGTCTGGGTGCTGTGGTTGCTAGGGAATCCGAATTGGGAAGAGTTGAGTAGGAGGTTCCGTTCCAGATGTGAGGAGAGTAGTTGGTTGATGACTTTTTCTAATACTTTGGTCGCGAGCAGAGAGATTAGTCTGTAATTGTTGAGTTTGCTGTGGTTTACTATTGGTTTCTTTAGTAGGGCGTTGATTTCTTTGTGTTTCCAGTCTTCAGGAGAAGGTGGCAGTGGCAACTGAGGTGCTGAACAAGGTAGTGAGTACATGACTGATTCTGGCTTCACTTAGGCTGAAGATGTGATGAGAGCATGGGTCGGTTGGGCCCCTGAGTGGACAGAGTTAATGATGGAAGCGGTGTCCTGTGGGGACATACAAAACAGAAACATATTAAGAAACACACACAACCCACAGTGTCAACGTTGTGGGGATGTAAGCTTGAACAGCAGGCTTCCATGTCTAAATCACCAATCCCAGGGATACACCCAACTGGGAGTCATTTAGTCCTGACCCCGCCCCCTCTCCTTTGCGACTCAAAGCCATCCCTCCGCCCTCCCTACAGTTCAGGAATCTATAGGTGGATAAACAGTCCCCAGACATCTACAAACTTTGTTGGTCCTGTAATCTATATATACTTTTCTCATATGTGGCCAATGTAAACAGTTCTGAGGTCTATTCCGAGTGTGTGGGCACCCCAGACATTCACCAGTGGTGCAGAATATAAATCTGCGGTACAGTCAGAGCAATGGTCATCCACCTCTTCCAGGAATGTGTTTCGACTGTTTTCTCTTCCGCACTAGGTATATCGTTCAAGAAGGCTAGCTTCGCTAAGTATACAAAGGGGAAGAGACTGGTATTGTGGAGTGTGTGCCAGATGTCCGCCCATTAAGTGGCAAGATGCGGACAAAGCCATAGGATATGAAACAGATCTCCCTCATGTTGCACACAGATCCAACGTCCGTCATCTGGCTCTCTTCATTTTGTATGGGGTCCGGTACTAGCAATGCAAACATTTTAAGGAAGTAAATTTCAGCTAGGCTTCCCTCAGGGAGTGATCATGGAAGTCTGAGAGCTCCATCCACTCCTCTGTCTGTAATTGTTCGCCTAACCGGTTCTGCCGGTAGGTTTTGGTCTCTGTCTGGGTCGTGGAGGAATACAGGTGGTCAATAAGCATTTAGTATAGATTAGTGACCGACCCTCTGGCCATTCACCAGACTTGTAAATATTTAGAAATTGGGGATTGTGTAGCACGACCTGGTCAAGGCCCAGCGAACACCTTAAACAGTGTCAGATCTGTCTATTTTTCTAGAGCTGTGTTTTGGAGAGTGCATATTCTGCACAAAGGACCTGAAAAGGCTTGAACACACCACCTGCATGCAGGTCATTATTTACTGTCACTCCCCCCTGTATCCAGGACTGCTATTTATTGGAATGATGCCCTATCTGATTGCTGTCATAAGACCATAAGGGTGCTCCTGAGTGAAGAGGTGCCAAGACTCACTACATACCATGCACATTGCCCTCATTGAGGGTGGGAAGGTCGCAATCACCGCGTCTCCAGAGCCATACAGAATACATAAGCGCGGCGGGGCTCAGGTAAGCAACCTCTCCCTCCCCCAGAAAGTACAGCAGCTGCGATAAGTGTTCTGGCAGGTAGTACATATACATGCTGGGCGGTATTCACCTGTTACAACGCATTTTTTACTCCGCACTACCACTACAACGCGGGCATTACAACGCATACCGTTACAACGCATTGCGCTGGGGGGCGCTCTAGGATAAGAGGTAAGTTTAATTTACTATCCAACACCTTCCCTAGGGTCCACGGGGACTGGAGTTAGAATAGTAAATTATACTTACCACTATCCAGCACCCCAAAGCGCTATGCGTTGTAGCGGTATGCGTTGTAAATACCGCGTTGTAATGGTACGCGGAGTAAAAGTATGCGTTGTAACGACATACATCCATGCTGGGCAAACTAAGGCCACCTGCTCTTGTGACCACATAGAATTTGGCAGGTTTCAAGCATGCCTACCTCCCTGCTCAGATGAAGGTTTTAATGCACTTATTGATTGTTCACAATATGCCCTTAGAGACAGCTAGTGGCAGCATACCCAGAACATAATTGAAGCTGGGGGTTGTGAACATCTTCACAACCTGCACCCTACCCCATAGCGAGAGGCGGCGGGACGCCCATCTGGTGAAGTCAATATCCATCTTTGACAGCAGAGGTTGTATGTTGTCCATGACTATATTCATCAGTCCTTTATTCACTAGTACCCCCAAAGATTTCAGTCTTGCATGTGAACCCAGTGGCTCTGTCAGGTCTTTTGGGTAGACGGTTTACGATGTGAAGAGCTTCACTTTTACCCAAATTGACCCGATATCCTGAGAAAACTCAGAAGGAATCAATTAGGGAAATCAGAGTCGGGACGGAAGTGTCCAGGTCTGAAAGTGTGAGGAGGACATCATCCGCATATGACAAGATCTTTGTTTCCCCTGCCGGTGTCATTACACCCCGCACCCCAACACACTGCCTGTTGGTCGCTGCTAGGGACTCCAGGGCCAAGAGGAAGAGGAGTGGGGACAGCGGGCATCCCTGTCGGGCCTCCCTATGTATATCAAATTATGAGGAGATACATTCCCCACATGTTATTTCAGCGGGGTGGTTAGAGTGTATTCAACAAATTTTAGAGAGGAACCCCAGGCCCATTCTTGCCCTCTATAACATATGGAAGAGGTGTCCCAATTCCACATGATCAAATGCCTTTTTTGGCATCAAGTGATAGCAGTATCTTTGTCATCCATATCATCGTGCACCTGCCAAAACACACGAGATAACGAGCGCATATGGTTCCTAGAGGGCTGGCCTGGGACACACCCTACCTGCGAGTGGTGTATCAGGTCAGGCAATACCTTCTTAAGGTGGATTGCAAACACGTTACGAACCTTCATATCTGTTTTAAGGAGCTATATTGGGCGTTGGCTAGCACAATCGGTAGGGTCCCTATTTGCCTTCAGTATAAAGCAGATGATGGCTCTATTGTATTCCGCGGGGAAGCCACCACGTTCCGCAGCCTCTTTAAAGACTCGACAAAATAGTGGTGCCACCTATTGTGTTTTTTGCTGTAAAACTCTGTGGGGAAGCCAACATCCCCTGGAGTCTTGTTGCACGGCATCACTGAGATAGCGGTCGCTATCTCTTCCTTCGTGATGTCCCCGTCCAGTTGTTGTCTGCCTGTAATGACAAAGTCAAAGACGTGCATTGGCCATAAAGCGTTCTCGTCTCTTAGGCCAGGGAGCCACTCCGCTCTATATAGGGCACTCAAATAATGGGCAAATGCATCTGCATCTGCTATCTGCATGGGGTTTGTGGGCATCCTGATGTTCGAGTTCCTAAATGCTGGTATGGCAAGTTGGGTCCCCGCTGGCAGAGCGGTGCAGCAAGAAGCCCGCCCACCTTCTCGCCTTGTTTGTAATGCCGCAATTTCGGGCACGAGAGAGCATATTGCGCCTGGGACGTGAAGTGCTGGTTCAAGTCCACATCCCCTATCCTTAAATCATCTTTAAGAAAGAAACCCAACCTTTCTCACTTTGTCCCAGTTCCAAGCTTCTTCACTGACCAAGGACGGGGGAACTCCACAGTGTACTTAAGAGAGTTGCTAAATGCAGGGCTAGTAGAGAGGTGAGGGGACATCCACTGAAGTCTGTGCATCATATTGGAGTGGATATATCTGAGAGCGTGCCCACATGCTGAGGGGGAGTCTTGTCCCTTAGGTGCTGTCTGCCTGAGGAAAAGAAGCCCTGCCATTGAGTTGACACTAACGCCTGAACAGAACATTAACTGAGAACTTGACTAATAGGTTTTGGTGGGACTTAGTTGAGATTATTGCTACCTGTGTAAAAGAATAGTCACAGCATGTGCCCTGACCTATGAGTCACAGAACGCAGGAAAGCTGCTTCGTTTCACCATGGTGAGCCTGAATCTGTGCTTAAATTTAGAGCTTCTGTTTGCTGTAGTTGTACCTCTATAGCATCCATAGAATACCTTCCCTAAAGTGGTGCATAGTCGCTATTTAGAGTATAGAGTTGTTTTGTGGTTAAATCAATTTTTTCATTTTTGAAAAGACACAGCTGGACTGGATATTCAATTATTATGTCTGTTGTTGAGTTCTGAGTCTCTACCACCCACACTTCCTCCACGAGGGGCTTAGGACTGCTCGCCCTCGACACACTGTGAGCCAGGTGCAGCAGGGGTGTACCAGACCCAGTTTGTAGCACCAAATTAGGAGACATCTCAGGACACCAGAGGCAGAAGATCCACCCCCCATCAGTTGTGGCCCAGTTGTCCCCGCTTACTCTGTTCTCTCCCAAACCAGGAAGTGCAATTACCATGATAAAGATGTGTTGATTTTGCACTACTCAACCAACATCATACTCAATATGGTAGATATTTATTAAAATCACTAGCTGTCCACATTTTATAGAGGTCTAGGTTACTCAGCATGTTAAACATGTGGAATAACCAGCTTAGGGTCTCCATCTCATTAGTGGCTGCTATATCAATTTGTAGCAACCAGCATCTTGGTTTAACCAGGTACAAACTCTTCTCAGTTTTAAAGTTTACACCATCTCATGATTGTGCCCCACGGATTGTTGCAGTGGCAAAATTAGCCCCAGAACCGATTGCCTTTTCACTCACTTCTTTATTTAATGCAATGTTTGCAGAAGTGGTACAAAAGGGGGTGGTGATGGACGGAGCATCTGAATCAATCAAACACTCACACCCAGTCAAAAGATCTGGGTTTTATCCATCACCGTTCTTTAGCCCACTCTGCCACCCCAGTTCAGACTTGGCTATATGCAAATCAGTCTGACCCTGTGCCTCATGGAAACAGTCCAGCCCGAACTGCCAAGCCATGTCTTCCCTGGACCGGAAACAAGCTTCCGAGGACCGGTTTCTGGCATTCCAGCCGTCTTCAGCCCGGCTTGCTTGAATCCAGTGGCAAAGTGAGCAAGGGACTCACGTCTGAGCATGCCTTGCCACACTTATGGCGGCCAAAAGCGGTACAAAAGGGGGTGGTGATGGACGGAGCATCTGAATCAATCAAACACTCACACCCAGTCAAAAGATCTGGGTTTTATCCATCACCGTTCTTTAGCCCACTCTGCCACCCCAGTTCAGACATGGCTATATGCAAATCCGTCTGACCCTGTGCCTCATGGGAACAGTCCAGCCCGAACTGCCAAGCCATGTCTTCCCTGGACCGGAAACAAGCTTCCGAGGACCGGTTTCTGGCATTCCAGCCGTCTTCAGCCCGGCTTGCTTGAATCCAGTGGCAAAGTGAGCAAGGGACTCACGTCTGAGCACACCCTGCCACACTTATGGCGGCCAAAAGCAGTACAAAAGGGGGTGGTGATGGACAGAGCATCTGAATCAATCAAACACTCACACCCAGTGGGTTTTATCCATCACCGTTCTTTAGCCCACTCTGCCACCCCAGTTCAGACATGGCTATATGCAAATCAGTCTGACCCTCTGCCTCATGGGAACAGTCCAGCCCGAACTGCCAAGCCATGTCTTCCCTGGACCGGAAACAAGCTTCCGAGGACCGGTTTCTGGCATTCCAGGCGTCTTCAGCCCGGCTTGCTTGAATCCAGTGGCAAAGTGAGCAAGGGACTCATGTCTGAGTATACCCTGCCACACTTATGGCGGCCAAAAGCGTTACAAAAGGGGGTGGTGATGGACGGAGCATCTGAATCAATCAAACACTCACACCCAGTCAAAAGATCTAGGTTTTATCCATCACCGTTCTTTAGCCCACTCTGCCACCCCAGTTCAGACATGGCTATATGCAAATCAGTCTGACCCTGTGCCTCATGGGAACAATCCAGCCCGAACTGCCAAGCCATGTCTTCCCTGGACCGGAAACAAGCTTCCGAGGACCGGTTTCTGGACCTCTTGACTGGGTGTGAGTGTCTGATTGATTCAGAGGCTCCGTCCATCACCAAGCCCTTTTGTACCGCTTTTGGCTGCCATAAGTGTGGCAGGGTATATACTCAGACGTGAGTCCCTTGCTCACTTTGCCACTGGATTCAAGCAAGCCGGGCTGAAGAAGGCTGGAATGCCAGAAACCGGTCCTCGGAGGCTTGTTTCCGGTCCAGGGAAGGCATGGCTTGGCGGTTCGGGCTGCACTGTCCCCATGAGGCACAGGGTCAGACTGATTTGCATATAGCCATGTCTAAACTGGGGTGGCAGAGTGGGCTAAAGAACGGTGATGGATTAAACCCAGATCTCTTGACTGGGTGTGAGTGTCTGATTGATTCAGAGGCTCTGTCCATCACCAACCCCTTTTGTACCGCTTTTGGCCGCCATAAGAGTGGCAGGGTATACTCAGACGTGAGTCCCTTGCTCACTTTGCCACTGGATTCAAGCAAGCCGGGCTGAAGAAGGCTGGAATGCCAGAAACCGGTCCTCGGAGGCTTGTTTACGGTCCTGGGAAGGCATGGCTTGGCGGTTCGGGCTGCACTGTTCCCATGAGGCACAGGGTCAGACTGATTTGCATATAGCCATGTCTGAACTGGGGTGGCAGAGTGGGCTAAAGAACGGTGATGGATTAAACCGGATCTCTTGACTGGGTGTGAGTGTCTGATTGATTCAGAGGCTCCGTCCATCACCAACCCCTTTTCTACCGCTTTTGGCCGCCATAAGTGTGGCAGGGTATACTCAGACGTGAGTCCCTTGCTCACCTTGCCACTGGATTCAAGCAAGCCGGGCTGAAGAAGGCTGGAATGCCAGAAACCGGTCCTCGGAGGCTTGTTTCCGGTCCAGGGAAGGCATGGCTTGGCGGTTCGGGCTGCACTGTTCCCATGAGGCACAGGGTCAGACTGATTTGCATATAGCCATGTCTGAACTGGGGTGGCAGAGTGGTCTAAAGAACATTGATGGATTAAACCCAGATCTCTTGACTGGGTGTGAGTGTCTGATTGATTCAGAGGCTCCGTCCATCACCAACCCCTTTTGTACCACTTTTGGCCGCCATAAGTGTGGCAGGGTATACTCAGACGTGAGTCCCTTGCTCACCTTGCCACTGGATTCAAGCAAGCCGGGCTGAAGAAGGCTGGAATGCCAGAAACCGATCCTCGGAGGCTTGTTTCCGGTCCAGGGAAGGCATGGCTTGGCGGTTCGGGCTGCACTGTTCCCATGAGGCACAGGGTCAGACTGATTTGCATATAGCCATGTCTGAACTGGGGTGGCAGAGTGGACTAAAGAACGGTGATGGATTAAACCCAGATCTCTTGACTGGGTGTGAGTGTCTGATTGATTCAGAGGCTCTGTCCATCACCAACCCCTTTTGTACCGCTTTTGGCCGCCATAAGAGTGGCAGGGTATACTCAGACGTGAGTCCCTTGCTCACTTTGCCACTGGATTCAAGCAAGCCGGGCTGAAGAAGGCTGGAATGCCAGAAACCGGTCCTCGGAGGCTTGTTTACGGTCCTGGGAAGGCATGGCTTGGCGGTTCGGGCTGCACTGTTCCCATGAGGCACAGGGTCAGACTGATTTGCATATAGCCATGTCTGAACTGGGGTGGCAGAGTGGGCTAAAGAACGGTGATGGATTAAACCGGATCTCTTGACTGGGTGTGAGTGTCTGATTGATTCAGAGGCTCCGTCCATCACCAACCCCTTTTCTACCGCTTTTGGCCGCCATAAGTGTGGCAGGGTATACTCAGACGTGAGTCCCTTGCTCACCTTGCCACTGGATTCAAGCAAGCCGGGCTGAAGAAGGCTGGAATGCCAGAAACCGGTCCTCGGAGGCTTGTTTCCGGTCCAGGGAAGGCATGGCTTGGCGGTTCGGGCTGCACTGTTCCCATGAGGCACAGGGTCAGACTGATTTGCATATAGCCATGTCTGAACTGGGGTGGCAGAGTGGTCTAAAGAACATTTATGGATTAAACCCAGATCTCTTGACTGGGTGTGAGTGTCTGATTGATTCAGAGGCTCTGTCCATCACCAACCCCTTTTGTACCACTTTTGGCCGCCATAAGTGTGGCAGGGTATACTCAGACGTGAGTCCCTTGCTCACCTTGCCACTGGAGTCAAGCAAGCCGGGCTGAAGAAGGCTGGAATGCCAGAAACCGATCCTCGGAGGCTTGTTTCCGGTCCAGGGAAGGCATGGCTTGGCGGTTCGGGCTGCACTGTTCCCATGAGGCACAGGGTCAGACTGATTTGCATATAGCCATGTCTGAACTGGGGTGGCAGAGTGGGCTAAAGAACGGTGATGGATTAAACCCAGATCTCTTGACTGGGTGTGAGTGTCTGATTGATTCAGAGGCTCCGTCCATCACCAACCCCTTTTGTACCACCATGTTTGCAGAAGGGCACTTCCCCAAATCGTGGAATATTGCCTCAATTGTGCCACTTCTAAAGAAGCCAGCCTGGACCCTAAGGATTCAAATTATTTCCGCCCTATCTCACGCCTCCCACTTCCAGCCAAACTGGTGGAGAAAATAATGAAGACACAATTGAGTGCTTATTTACAAGACGCCACTCAATACGGGTTCAGAGAAGGGCGCAACATGGAAACAGCACTCCTGAAAGCTACGGAAGAGATTAGGATAGCTTTGGACCGGGGAGGGAAAGCCGCTATGATCATGCTTGATCTTTCTGCGGCCTTCGATAAGGTCCATCATGATTTACTGATGGACCGCTGCTGGCCTGCGGAGTACAAGATAAAGCGTGGACACTCCCAAAGTCCTTCTTAGCAGACAGACTCCAAATAGTCTCATTGGGTGAATTTTATTCTAAACCCTTTTCGCTGCCCTGTGGAGTGCCTCATGGGTCTTCCCTGAGTCCTACACTTTTCAATGTATATGTGTCTTCATTGGCTCCCCTCATTAACTCCTTTGGCTTTTGCCTTACCTCGTATGCGGATGACACGCAAATTGTGGTGTCACTGCGGCCTGGGCAGGAAAAGGCAACAGGACAGAGGCTCCATGAATATATGGAGACAGTAGGAAGGTGGATGCCCCAAAATTGCTTGAAGCTCAATTCAAGCAAAACAGAGGCCATTCTGTTCGGTAATGATGCTAACCTTTGGACCCCAACTTGGTGGCCAGACTCTTTGGGTTCGCTGCCGATACCTGTTAAGAAAGTAAACAAGCGTTGGCATAGCCAATAGGTCTCGCCTTTGGGACCTTATAAGTGTTTACCCATGCAACAGTTAATGTTGTTGCACCAAGGATATTGTGCTGCATAACTAAATACTTATAAGGTCCCAAAGGCGTGACCTATTGGCTATGCCAATGCTTGTTTGTCATGTGGTGCAGGACAACGCTTCTTTTAGTCTAAACTCTAAATCTACTGTTAGAAGATGTCTTTGATTCAGAATGGATTTGCCACAAAAAAACATTTAGTCACAAAACCCTTCATCAGCAGATGTTCTTTACGGATATCTAAAATATGGATCTCAGGTCCTTCACGTATAAAAACATATTTAGCATTTTATCTATATGTCTGGAATGAAGTAAAAACCGAGGGGCTTATTACAAGCATCACTGAATGAAGTTGCAAGTTTTGAACTCTTTTCAAATCACACCACTTCTTCAGCGGAAAAATATGCTTCGTTTATTCTGCTGAAAAATATCTTTTCAAAATGTTCAAATGCTGGGGTTTGTTCCCAAAAAACACGTTTTTGCAGACCCTTTCTCTTGCAACTTCACGAAAATTTGACAATATTCTCAAAAAAAGTGTGCGGCAGCGAGGTCATACGATTTCACAGCTCTAGAGTTTCAAATAAGGTAGATGCTCAGACTTCCTCACAAAATCACCACTGCACTTCATGCTAACAAATACACTTGTTTGTAGTCTCAGTATGGTGGAAAAGCCAGGCTGAGAAGTCCAAAAATCCCAGCAGCCCCCTGGTGTGGCCATGGTGGGGCTCTTTCGTTGTATAATGTGGATGATGGTGGCCCTGCACTGTAGAACCTAATATCTGCACTCTTGTCTCACACTGACACCTTTTGGAAGGGGTCTTTCCAAGACAGAAAATGCATATATTTAAATTAACTATTTTAATATTGCTAATGTATCGATTGCAGGTTATTTGATGTTATGAGTACCCTTGTGGAAAACATCAGATACTGTAGAAACCATTTACAACTGGTCATCTGGAATTTCAACAAAGGGCTGGGACGTAGCTATCATTAGTGCACCAGGTGTGGTGGTACCAGGCCCACGGGTTTGAGGGGCAAACTGAACCCTAATTTCTAGTGCCTTTTTGCTACCCAAACCGGAGGGGAGTGGGTATTTCTTTGCTGGTGTTAAAGCTCACACAGTAGCTTTGCTACGCCACTGACCAGGAGGCTCTCTTTGCCTCATTAAATACCCACAAACACCCTTTAAAATAGTGTAAATTTCACCAGACGACCAGTAATCATATTATATTTTGAGGGCCCAAGTTGGGCAAATTAGAGAAAGGCATCGCCCCTTTTGGCCCGGAGCACTTCACCTGACTTCAATAGAGAATAGTGTGGATAAATAGACGCTGGTTTTCTGAATGGGTGGGGAAAACCAGTGTTAAATTAACTCATATTGGCCCTAGCATGACGTAAGGCTTCGACAAGCCATTATCCCGGGCAGTGGGTGAGGGTTACAGAAGCAGCCTGGAAGAGAAACAGGAATTAAACTCAGGTCCAGCCCTCTCAGGTTTAAATCTCTTCAAAAAACAGGTTAAGCCTCTGCTTTCTATGGGGCATAAAATGTTCTTTCACTCGCTTTGCTGATTTCGGCACCCCCTTTCAGCTTTTTATTTCTATTTCTCCTCCTTTGGCAAAAATCTAAATCTTTCTCTGGCTTTATTGTGTTGATGGTCAGTACAAGCCTGTGAGCCAAAAACTGACTTCGAGGAGAGCCAGGCAGTCCTAAAAGACACAGTGCTATCCGGGATTATCGTGTAAACAAAAGTTCAGCAATAGAAAGGTTAATTCTTAAAACCCTAAGGTCCTCGGTAGCAGCCATTTTGGTCCCCTTGAAAATCCTGAGGTAAATGTAAGAGATGGACGTGTGCCTTTAAATTGAGTGTAAACAAAAGTTCAGTATTGGAAGGTTAATTCTTAAAATCCTAAAGTCCTCCGTAGCAGCCACAGCGTTTACCTTGCGGGAGCGAGCAGCGGCAGGCCCGATAATTGCTAACAGATGTCGCTGCTGCTCGCTTCCGCAAGGTAAATGCCATACATGCACGAGTACTAATAGGAAACGGTGCAAAACATGCACGAGTTTCAACAAAATCCTGGAGCGATTCCAAGAGGTCAGTCCAAGGCAGCGCTCGCGTGCTGCGTAGGCGACATCTTAAAATCTGGGAGTGTTTATAGATGATAAACTTGAGTTGGGCAACCAAGTCAATGCAGTAATTTCAGCCACAACATACACTCTCAGAACAATGAAGAAAATTCTCCCTTTTCTGCCGAAAGACAGCCAGCGAACAGTGGTTACAGCTTTGACTATGTCAAGGCTGGACTATTGCAACAGCTTATATTTGAATATGCAGGAGCGCTTTCTTCATAAGTTACAAGTGTTACAGAATGTGGCCGCTAGACTGCTCACCCCCACATCGAAATTTGCACCGATTCAAGTGAAATCAAAAGACTTTCCTGGCTACCCGTCAAGAAGCGGGTGAAATTCAAACCCCTCTGTTTGGTCTTTAGGGCCTTACAAGGGACGGGCCCTGACCACTTGAAACAACAATTCCAGTGGTACGTACCCAAAAGGTCACTTCAATCCTTGGGAGCAAAACTGGCCACAGTACCACCCACAAAAAAAGCAAGGTGTGGAGGGAGAAGTTTTGCTGCGGGTGCAGCAAAGGCTTGGAATAACCTCCCTTTTTATCTCAGAAATGCGACAGATTTACTGGCTTTCAGGAAAGCACTAAAAACGTGGCTGTTTGTTTGATAAACAGGGTGTAAGTTATGTTTCAGGTAGCTAGCGCCAGGACACCCCAGGGTAACTGTTGCGCTGTGCAAATTACTCTTACATAACATAGCATTGTGATAGATTTTATCTTCCCCTTGTAACCATCTATGGTTTTACGCCAATTAGCCCTCATTTTGTAAGCAAATTTCACAATTGACATGGATAGGAGTATCAAGGATAACCTGTTTTGCAACTTAGATGGTCCAAGACAAAGAGCTTAAAACCTGTATCCACAGATAATAGAATGGTTTCACATGCTCTACATCCTCCTCATCTAAGTAGAATTGATGATTCGTACACCTTCTAGTATCCAACATCATGGTTTTAATGCTGCTTGTAAATCAACCACAACTCTGCAGAATATTTTTTGCACTCATTTATAACTTCTCTAAAGTCAAAGGGGGTCTGGTTTTCAGCACTGCATGATAAGCAGAAATTGAGCATTGCCTATTGCCAACTATTGGGAAGTGTCAATGTTCTTTAAATAACTTAACAACAAGTTCTTTTAAATAAAGATATTAGAAAGAAATGGCACTAAAACGCTCCCTTTTCTACGTGCGCCTGCAATTGAACAAAATAGTGACGTCAACAATCACTGTAAGAAACTGGGTTATTAGTTGAGAGGGGTGAGAGCTCCACTCAAGTGATAAACACAATCCTTGCCAGGGTGAACCAAAAAAGTCACTGAATAAACCTGCACTTCACCCTTGGGTAGCTTGGTACAAAGCAGCTAGGCTTAATGTAGAGGCAAGGTGTTAGGTATTTATGCAGCACTGAAACGATAATAAAGTGGCAACGCAGCACAAGAATAACCCCAACCCAATTTAGAAAAATAGAGAATATTTTAATAAAGACAATGCCACCAAGACGACCAAAATCCAGTCAGCAGAACGGGAGGCATGAGTTTTTAAAATTTGAGGTGGAAATAAGACCAAGAGATATTAAGCGCCAACTGTGGGTCTAGTCACACTAGACCAGGTCAAAGCCAAAAATTCAGGCCGACCTCAATGGAGCAGGTCTGAAGGGAAGCAGGTTGAGTCTTCCTTCTTCAGACAGCAGGGCAGTCCTTTGTCTGAATCTTCTCAGGTCCAGGAGTTTTCTGATGAAAGGTTCTGGGGTTGCCACGTGTATGCCCAGTTCCAGCCTGTGTGTGGTGGACACCCCATCAACATTAGACTGGTTCTGGTCAGTTTTTCTCTTTACCTGGGTCTGGCGTAAGTGAAAGAAAGAATAGGCGGGCCCAGGCATAAGGTGAATTTGCCAGTGACAGGGTTAGTATTTTCTGAAGTCAGGAAAGGGCTAGGTACAACTCTCCAGGTGTACTTTGAAGCTCAGGAAGGGCTTGGTAGAACCCCCAACCAGGCCATCCTGCTCACGGGAACAAGGCCCTTTTGTCGCCTGTCTGGAAGGAATAAACATTACACCTCAGGAGAACTATTAACAGTTATGCGACCCTGGACACTGGTAGAAAGGCACATTTAGTATAGGCAGAAAAATGTCAACTTTCTAAAAGTGACATTTTTAGAATCGTAATTTAAAATCCGACTTTTCTTTTAAAGAGGATTTTAAATAGAAATTTAAATGAGTGGAAGAAGTATTTCTCTTGCTGTTCCCAAACTGAAGTTAAAACGTATTATTTGTAATAAGGGAACCTATTGTTAGTCGATAGTAGAGCTAGCCTTGCTGCAGTGAAAAATTACTTGTTTTTTTTACTCTTAGGACATATTTTGACAGAGTCAAAGGCATCAAGATGAACGATCTTATATACACAGACAAAACAGCGAAATGGCGCAACGCCCTTACAAAAATGCTGTTCACTAAAACTATAAAAAACATACCATATGGCACTAAGATAACGACCTCATTAACTAAAAGAAGTAAGACAGAATTATGCATTACTATGTATAAAACGGGAATAGTGCTGATTCAAGCAACCAACAGAGAACTCGAGAAATTTGAGATAACTTTCCAAAACTTAAAGGAATACATAGAAGGACCAAACCTCCAACAAAACTTGACACTACCAGATGTCACACTTGAAAACATCGACTCCAATACTAGAGACACCAATCAATCGGACGGCCAGAACAACCAAACCGTCAACACAGGAGATTTAACCGAAAATGCGATGGTAACACCAGAGACTGAGAGAGAAAGGATAGCGATGTCCACCAACCTTGGAAACAAAGAGAAGAATCAGGTCCTAAGGAAAGAGCCGTTGCCGCTAACGCACAACTCCACCACGCTTGAAGAGTGTACCCCAGCTCCAAGCGAATCCCTCTATGAAGCTAACGAAATGAGCAAGGTAGATGATATCGACCTTCCCTATCCTCCCTCGAATACGAGACCGGAATCCTACAGATCCCTATCCACAAAAACACCCCTTACATCCCATAACATAAGAATGAATGGGGACACCTCGAATAGAGACAGAAATCACAACCAAACTAAAGATACTAAGAAAAGATTTGTGGTAATGAGATCAGATCAGTCGCAGAGAAGAGCAAACTGCAATACTCATCCAGCCAGGTCTACCTCACACAAGAATTCATCCCGAACACAGAAAGAAGTCAAGGAGCTCCAGAAACTCGTAGGTAACCTAGCACAAAACTCGATGAAAGTCTCACAGATAATTGGAAAAATCTGGGAGATGGCGATAAGCACGCACACCAAGGTCTCACACATCCAGAATCTGGTACTCAGACCCAACAGACCTAACAGGACCAAGCCCTTGTCAAATGAAGAAACTCTGGCCTTACTCAGGTCTTATGAACAACCTGCCCGTAGTAAGGAGGAGAATATCAAAACAGTACCTATTGACTCTAGTAGAACGTCCAGAAAGAATGACAGGAAAGCAATTCACCAAAATCTACAACATATTCAGCTAATTGCATCCGAATCGGATAATGGAAAACTCGTTAAATCACAGAAACCCCTGAACTGCCTTCTACTTAACTGTCGTTCGGCAACTAAACATGCAGCAGACATAGCTGCCCTCATCATAAATAAGGAAATTGACCTGGCCATCCTCACGGAAACATGGCTCAATGAATCATCTTCTCCTACCATGGATCTCTTAATACCTCCACAATATAACATCGTCAGGCTAGACAGACCAAGGAATGTGGGAGGAGGCATAGCTTGCATTCACCGGTCGGAGATCGAGGTCTGCCATTTCCAATCTGACTCCTTAGAATCCTGTGAATACCTTGGTATTAATGTGAGAACACCAAAGAATCAAAGCTGCAAACTGCATATATTCTACCACCCACCAGGAGAGAACGCAAAGTTCACAGAACAACTGATGGAGATCATAACGACCAACTCTAACTCGGACGCCAATAACATATTCCTAGGTGACTTTAACCTCCATTGGAATGACGGCGATGATAAACTGGTCAACTCGCTTAAAGACTTCCTCAGTGAGCTAAAACTTGTACAAGCATGCAACCAACCCACTCACTCACAAGGAGCGACCTTAGACTGGATTATCTCAAGAAATGATGAGGCATCTATCCTCGCTATAGACCCATGTGACTGGTCTGACCATCACATCATAACATTCACGATACCTACAATGATAAAGGGCAGGACCGTGCAACCACGCAAGCTCAAGAAACTGATCCGAGACACAAAAGAGGCTAATACTGAACTACTGGTTGAAAGATACCTGAAACCACCCAACAATAAGCAAAATGTCAATGAGCTGACGGATCACTACATAACCTCGATCGGTAATATCGTCAATGACACCATGCCCCAAAAACTGAAAAAAGTATCAGAGAAACCAAAAAATCCTTGGTTTAATGAATCATTGAACGAGGACAGGCGCAAACTGAGAATGGCCGAAAGGAGATGGAGACAACATCCCTCCTCCCCTGAGCTGAAAGCACTCAGAAAAACAAGAAAAGAATACAACAAAAAAATAATCAACTCCAAAAAAGAATTTATCAGAGCTGAATTGGACAGTGCCATAAACAGACCACGAAAACTCTTCGAGACTTTAAAACAACAGTCAAATAAACTAGCCAAAACGGTTCTAGAGAATACAAAAACTCCCATAAGCTGCGAGGAATTCTCCTCATTTTTCACGGAAAAATCTAAATTGCTTGAAGTTGAACTCACAATTGCAGCAACTAACCTTAGGACACTGCCTCCACCTAAAAATGAGGCCAATGTCTCATCAGAGAGTCTCCAAACTAAAAATAAGGCAAAATGGGACACATTTGAATTATACGACCAGGGAAAGATCGCCAGAATGCTGGCGGAACTTAGACCGAACAACCACTATCAAGACCCTCTACCAGGAAAGTGTGTAAGAGAAATCAGCCACACTCTAGTTCCGATCTGGACCGAGATAATAAACGCCTCACTTGCACAAGGAACCCTCCCTGACTGCCTAAAAACAGGGCAGGTGATGCCCATCCTCAAAAAACCGACAGCTGATGCAACAGACCCGAACAACTATCGACCAGTGACCAACATCCCTCTACTGGCTAAACTCATTGAGAAATGCGTGCAGGGCCAACTAAGTCAACACATCGCTAAATTCTCGCTACTGGACGATTGCCAATCAGGATTCAGAACAGGGCACAGTACTGAAACTGCGATCCTGCATATTGTCGATGACGCCCTACAAGCCCTAGACCGAAATCAAACTTGCCTACTGATCCTCCTAGACCTGTCATCAGCATTTGACACGGTAAAGCACGAAGTGCTAATGACCAGGCTACAAGACAGGATGGGTTTGTCTGGAAACGTGCTGAAATGGTTCAATTCTTTCCTACAGAACAGGACTCAGCGATTCATGGTTAACCAAGCAATCTCTTCCCAGAGCCCCAATGCAATCGGGGTCCCACAAGGCTCAACGCTATCCCCAGATCTATTCAACTTGTATGTAGAACCTCTCACGGAGATCCTTCAAAAATCACAGATATCCTATCATATGTATGCAGACGACACGCAACTATACATAAAGATCGCCTCCCTTGAGGACATTGACTTAATGAACAAGACACTAAAGAGAGCTTTGCGATGGTTAACAATGAACCATCTGAAACTAAACGCCCAGAAAACAGAATTCCTGCTAATTTCATCGACAAGGAGCCAATCTGAAGTTAAAGAGTGGACTAAATTGGTGACAGCGCTAAACTGCACCCCGACCCTAGTTAACTCAGCCAAATCACTAGGAATTACACTAGATGAAAACCTTGACATGAAAAACCATATTAACTCAATGGCCAAGAGTGCCCGCTTCCACTTGAATTACTTAAGAAAACTGAAACCCTTTATCTCTGAGACAGATCTAAAACTGGCTATCCAATCACTAGTCATCTCGAGGATCGAATACGGTGCACCACATTAGCGGGCCTACCGAAAACATCCACAGCACCACTAAAAGCCTGCCTCAACGCAGCGGCGAGACTCATTACGGGAACGAAGAAATTCGATCACATATCTCCTCACCTGAAAGCACTAAACTGGCTACCTTACGAGGCTAGAATTCAAATGAAGATGGCCTGTATTACACATAAAGCGGTTCACTACAACACGCCTAGATACCTAGCCAAGAAACTTAAGGTATCAGGAGGTAACAGAACAACTAGAAGCGCAAAAGACTTGCTATTACGACCAGCCTTTTTCCACAAGAGAAAGACCTACAACCGAGCATTCTCCGGAGCTGCCCCCAGAATCTGGAACTCACTCCCTCCAAACATCAGGAAGATTCAAAATACAGTAACATTCAAACGAGAACTGAAGAGCCACTTGATGAGTAAATACCCTACATAGAGAAACCTACGGATTACTGGGATGATCATTTACGCTAACAGAGGGCTGTCCTCTTCATGGAAAATTGGAAGATCATTATCGGATAATGAACTGATGCCGTGCTCAAGCCGAGACTTGACACATTACTGCTACCTCATATACGTGTGAACTTTTAACTATATCTCACAGTCATACTATATAACTTCTACCTCACTTGATTTATTTATCCATATACGTGTGAACTTATAACTATATCTCATAGTCATACTATATAACTTCTACCTCACTTGATTTATTTATACATATTATCCTTGATATGCACTGGAACGCCTTATAACCCTACCTCAACGAGCATGGTTTGTTACCATGACACAAGCCAAGCCTTGCTCGCCATATAATGCTAAGTGCACAGACATTATGAATATATATATCTAATCTCGTCCATACAGTATATTGCCTTCTACCTCATTATTCTTTTGTTGTTAGTACTGCTACTATAATGTCTATATGTAATTCTTCCCTTGTTAAGCGCTCTGATACCCACGGGTCTTGTCCGTGCTATACAAAACACTATAAATAAATAAATAAATAAATAAATAAATAAATAAATGCACCCTGCCCTATTAGCCTTGAACACCTACCTTAGGGGTGACATGTTAGAATTAAACAGGAAGTTTTAGGCCTCACCAAAGTTTGATTTTGTCAGGTCAAAGTGGCAGCACAGGCTGCAGAGGTACATCTGGGACATGTTTCACAATGATGCTACTTTATTGAGCTGCACAATGAGTGCTGAACACTGGTAGCATTTAATTTACAGGCCCTGGGTACATGTTGTACCATTTACTGGGGATATATAAACAAATTAAATGTGCCAATTAGGTGCATACCAATTTTACTATGTTTGGAAGGGAGAGCACATGCACTGTACCACTGGTTAGCAGGAGTAAAGTTTGCAGAGTCCTAAAAGCCAACAACACGATTTAATCACAAATAGGGCAGTGAAGGCAAAAATCTTAGGGAATACCATGCAAAAGATTGTCATTTCCAACAATTGTTCTAAATGAAGCAGTAATGTCCTCAACTTTTCCTTATTTTGCCCCTTAAACCAAATTTGTAATCAAGGGATGCTGAACAAAAGGGGCTTTGTATTACTGGGGTTTATGCGTTATATGGAACCTGGACACCAGGTCATGAGAACTGATAACATATCTTACACATTTTGTATATGGAAGGCCCTCTCATTTTATTTATTTTTCAATCCTGTTTGGAGTATCTTCCCATATACTTTTGATAGCGCATCAGCGCGAGAGATGTGCTCTGTTAGAACTGGGGGTCTCTAGTTGGCAGAGGTAGGTACCACTATCCAAATAGGGAGACTTGCTTCTAGTCAGGGTAAGGAGGAAACTCTCTTCAGATAGCCCCTGCTCACCCCCTTGGTAGCTTGGCATGGGCAGTCAGGCTTATTAAAGTCAATGTGCAAAGTATTTGTACCAACACTCACAGTAACACAGTGAAAACACCACAAACTGACTCCACAACAATTTAGAAAACTAAAGGTATTTAATCTAAACTACACAAGACCAAAACAACAAAAATCCAACATACACAGTTCAAGAATATGGTTTCAAATGAGTTCTTAAGGTTGCGTTAAAATAGTCCACAGTTGCGTCACGTTTTAGCCAACAGTACCTTTACATGCGACAAAAGTTCCAAGTGAAAGCTGCAGCGTAGGAAAGCAAGCGATGCGTCACTCCTGAGACCCTGGGGAGGCGATGCGACAACCCCGATGGACGTAGCAGGCATGTTGTGATGATTCCGGTCTGTATGAGGAGGGATGCGATACCTTGCGTGGATTCCGGTGCACAGGTTTCGGTGAAAGCGGTTCGCAAAAGGTACGATGCGACGATCTTCGGGACGGCGATGATCGCAGGTGCGGCGGCGATGCGCGGCGCAGCGTCGATCTTCTCTTCTCGCGGCCCATCAATGCGATCGCTCTGCGACGACTCTCGCAGCGACGTGATGAGGTTCGCTAGCAGGATGCACGACGATCTCACCCAGTGACGAGAGGCTCTGCGATGATGTTCGCAGCGATGGTGCTTTTCCCGCACCGGAGTGATGCGTTCCACAAGCGAAGGATGCGTCGGTTCTTGCAGCGGCAAGAGGCGCTGCGATGATCTTGATCTTCGCGGCGGCGGGAATGTCCTCGCACTGACGGGGATGCGCTCCGCAAGCAAGCGATGCGTGAAACTTTGCAGAAAGTCTTTAGTATCTTGATTTCCAGCTTCCCAAGCACAGGTACAAATTCCAGAGGCACCACAACTGGCCCAAGCACTCTGGGAAGGACAGAACTCTCTCAGTAGAGTTCAGGGAAGCTGGGGGTGAAGTTCTTTTGTTCCTGGGACTTCTTAACAGGGAGCCACCTCTTCTTCAGGCCCTTGGAGATTCCTTCAAGCAAGGGGACACAGCACAAAGCAAAGTCCTTCCCCTCTCCTTGGCAGCAAAGCAACTGCAGGTCAGTCCAGCAAAGCAACATCAGGACAGTCTTCCTTCTTCAGTCTTCCAGCTTTCTCCTTGGCAGAGGTTCCTTCTTGATTCCAGGATGATCTAATTTTCTGTAGTCTGGGGTCCTATACTTATACCCCAAAAAGTCTGTGTTCCCTTTGTGCAGGAGGGCTCTAAGCACGGTCTGAACCAGTTCTGGATGTTCCTTGAGCACTTTGTTTTCCTGGCTTCTCCTTTCCTTTCAGCAGGAGGTGGATCCAGCATTGTGGAAGGCAGGCACAGCCCTATTCAGGCCCAGGTGCTATCCCCTCCCACCATTCTAGATGCAGATGGAGCTAATAAGCCAAGGGATGGCCCACTCAGCCTCTGGGAGCCACCCAGCCCCTGTCACTCACAAACCAGACTGTCAATTCACAAACAGGCAAAGGCGCACAGAAAGGTCAGACAAGAGAACAGCCACTTTCTAAAAGTGCAGTTCTCAAACACAGGATTTAAAAAATACCTTTCCTAAAAGATGTGTTATTAAATTCTGAGTTCAGGGATACCAGACTTTTATGTCCCATCTTGCTCCTATGGGAAGATAAGCCGGTAGCCACTGTAGCCAGCATTCCCCATGGTAGCCTATGGGCAAGATAGCCTTACAATAGTGAAAAACGAAAAGGTCTGTAGTTCACTACCAGAGCATGTCACCTGCACTAGTACATGCTCTGCCTTTCACATGCAGTGCACCCTGCCCAGGGGGGTGCCTTGGGCCTTCCATAGGGGTGTCCAATGTGTCCAGAAAGGGAAGGGTTAGGCCTGGTCAGTGGGGACACTAACCAGTTGGACATGGCAGTTTACAGACTGCACACAGGCACTGCGATGGCAGGCCTGAGACACCATTTTAGGGCTACTCATGTGGGTGGCACAATTAGTGCTGCAGGCCCACTAGTAGCATTTGAATCACCAGCCCTGGCACACTCAGTGCACTTTACTAGGTACTTCCTGGTAAAACAAATATGCCAATCATGGACAACCAATCACAATAACAATTTATATCGAGAGCATATGCACTTTAGCACTGATCAGCAGTGGTAAAGTGCCCAGAGTCCTACTGCCAACAACCACCGGTCAGGAAAAATAAGGGAGGAAGAAGCAAAAAGTTTGGGGATAACCCTGCAAAAAGGGCCATTTCCAACAGGCTCTACTTCATAGGGGTTGTCCCTGTCGCTTGGTGCCAATTCTCACCACAGCATTGATAAGGGTACCGCAGCTGGAGGCTGGAGTACTTTCTTACACAGGTGCATGTGAATCTTGATGATTCCTGCCCATCTGAAGAGTAGGCTAGCACCTTGAACCGTAACCTGGCACCTCCTTCATCTGTCAAGAGACACTGGCTATAGGGGTATTTCTAGGGATGATTATGGAGGAATGAAGAGTAGAGTTCTAGGTTTGTTCTCTAGGTACCACAGCGCCCGATGTAGCAACTAGACCTCATTCTAACCCTTCTCGCAGGATTTTAAGGAGGAAAACTTTCAAAGGTCTAAGAAAGTGTCTTTCACACAATGCTTAACATTCTCAGGACCACACAACGGATGACCACGCAGCAGGACCACGCAATGGATGACCACGCAGCTGGACCACGCAATGTATGACTACGCAGCTGGACCACGCAATGTATGACTACGCAGCTGGACCATGCAATAGATGGCTGGACACATCTTAGCATACTTTCTGTCTGGCCCCAGTGCCCAGATGATGATCCACGGCTCAGGTGCAGCCTGGAAAACACTGATTTCTTCTTTGTGGGAAACAGATATCCAACTTAAATGTTACCGTTTCCCAAGTAAATTCCCAACTCTTCACGCGATGCACTATCAAGCATATTTTGGTGCAACTTCACCAAACAGAGTCTCTTGGCATATGCTGGAGCTGTGGCCTAGAGGCAAGAGCTGCTGACTTGGGAACATGGGGGCCAGGTTCAAATCCTGACCTTAGCTTAGCATCCTGTGATTCTTTTCAAATGAATGAGCCTCCCTCTGCCTGGTAATGAAAGTGTGGCATAGTCTGGATACGTTGTGAAATGCTCTAATAACTTTGGACAAGGTTTGTGCCGTTTAATATAAAAATATGAGTCCTATTCAGGATCACAGATGTGGTACTTGTCCCATATACACCTCTGCATAGATTTATTTATTTATTTATTTTTAGAGTTTTCTATAGCGCGAACTTGAACCGATTAGGTTATCAGAGCGCTTTACATAGCACCAGTTCCGTTACATGTTATCACAGCAGTTTACATAGAATCAGTTACGTTACACATTTCAGGAACTTGAACCGATTAGGTTATCAAGATCTTAGCAAGAGTCCCGATTGGTGGGAATGGAAGTGGTCAGTCAGTGCTGCGCGCTCACTTTGCTTTCCCAGCATCACTACGTGTAGGTAAGACAGCAAATGGAAGCTGTCAGGCACTGATGCTGCGAAGCAAATGGTCCCTTTCTGCAGCGTAAGATCTGCTGGAAATCCTCCTGTCGCAATGGGAGTAGCAACACCTCGCCCCTTCCGCAGCAACGCAGCACCGCTGAGTGTGCGCCGTTCTCCATGGTCTCGGTGCATGGAGGAGCAGCACCGCTGAGTGTGCGCCGTTCTCCGTGGTCTCGGTGCATGGAGGAGCAGCACCGATGAGTATGCACCGTTCTCCGTGGTCTCGGTGCATGGAGGAGCAGCAACGCTGAGTGTGAGCCGTTCTCCATGGTCTCGGTGCATGGAGGAGCAGCAACGCTGAGTGTGAGTCGTTCTCCATGGTCTCGGTGCATGGAGGCGCAGCACCGCTGAGTGTGAGCTGTTCTCCATGGTCTCGGTGCATGGAGGCGCAGCACCACTGAGTGTGAGCTGTTCTCCATGGTCTCGGTGCATGGAGGCGCAGCACCGCTGAGTGTGAGTCGTTCTCCATGGTCTCGGTGCATGGAGGCGCAGCACCGCTGAGTGTGAGCTGTTCTCCATGGTCTCGGTGCATGGAGGCACAGCACCGCTGAGTGTGAGTCGTTCTCCATGGTCTCGGTGCATGGAGGCGCAGCACCGCTGAGTGTGAGCTGTTCTCCATGGTCTCGGTGCATGGAGGCGCAGCACCGCTGAGTGTGAGTCGTTCTCCATGGTCTCGGTGCATGGAGGCTCAGCACCGCTGAGTGTGAGCTGTTCTCCATGGTCTCGGTGCATGGAGGCGCAGAACCGCTGAGTGTGCGCCGTTCTCCATGGTCTCGGTGCATGGAGGCGCAGCACCGCTGAGTGTGAGTCGTTCTCCATGGTCTCGGTGCATGGAGGCGCAGCACCGCTGAGTGTGAGTCGTTCTCCATGGTCTCGGTGCATGGAGGCGCAGCACCGCTGAGTGTGAGCTGTTCTCCATGGTCTTGGTGCATGGAGGCGCAGCAACGCTGAGTGTGAGCCGTTCTCCATGGTCTCGGTGCATGGAGGAGCAGCAACGCTGAGTGTGAGCCGTTCTCCGATGTCTCGGTGCATGGAGGAGCAGCACCGCTGAGTGTGAGCCGTTCTCCGTGGTCTCGGTGCATGGAGGCGCAGAACCGCTGAGTGTGCGCCGTTCTCCATGGTCTCGGTGCATGGAGGCTCAGCACCGCTGAGTGTGAGCTGTTCTCCATGGTCTCGGTGCATGGAGGCGCAGAACCGCTGAGTGTGCGCCGTTCTCCATGGTCTCGGTGCATGGAGGCGCAGCACCGCTGAGTGTGAGTCGTTCTCCATGGTCTCGGTGCATGGAGGCGCAGCACCGCTGAGTGTGAGTCGTTCTCCATGGTCTCGGTGCATGGAGGCGCAGCACCGCTGAGTGTGCGCCGTTCTCCCTGGTCTCGGTGCATGGAGGAGCAGCACCGCTGAGTGTGCGCCATTCTCCATGGTCTCGGTGCATGAAGGCGCAGCACCGCTGAGTGTGAGTCGTTCTCCATGGTCTCGGTGCATGGAGGCTTGAATCCGGCACACATTGTTACAAACATTCTGATCCCCTAATATGTGATTTAGTGTTTCACAAAGCAGAAAAAAAGCCCCTCGTTCTGTGTGATAGTTTGTGCGTGCAGTGATGCTTGTAGATGGGATGCTATTTGTCCAGTTGGGTTCAGGCACGTGTGCTCTGCGTGTGTGCAGGTTTGCCTGCGTGTTTGTCTCTCTGTGCATGCTCTAGCCTAGGTGCATGTATGTGTGCTCTGTGTGTGCATGTTTGCATGTATGTTTGTCTGTTGAGGCATACTCTAGCCTGGGTGCATGTATGTGTGCTCTGTGTGTGCATATCTGACTGCATGTTTGATCTTGGGACATGTTCTAGCCTGGGTGCATGTATGTGTGCTCTTTGTGCGCATGTTTGACTGCATGGTTGTCTCTTTGTGCCTGCTTAAGCTGAGGTGCATGTATGTGTGCTCTGTTTGCACATGTTTGCCTGCGTGTTTGTCTTTTTGTGCATGTTCGAGTCTAGGTGCATGTATATGTGCTCTGCATGTGCATGTTTGCCTCTCTGTGCATGCTCTAGTCTGGGTGCATGAAAGTGTGATCTGAATGTGCATGTTTTCCTGCATGTTTGTCTCTTTGTACATGCTCTAGCCATGGTGCATGTATGTGTGATCTGTGTGTGCACGTTTGCCTGCATATTTGTCTCTTGGGGTCTACTCTAGCCTGGGTGCATGTATGTGTGCTCTGTGTGTGCATGTTTGCCTGCATGTATGTGTCTCCGGGCATGTTCTAGCCCGGGTGCATTTATGTGTGCTCAGCGTGTGCATGTTTGCCTGCGTGTTTGTCACTTCTGGCATGCTCTAGCCGGGGTGCCTGTATGTATGCTCTGTGTGAGCTTGTTTGCCTGCATGTTTGTCTATTCGGGCATGTTCTAGCATGGGTGCATGTATGTGTGCTCTGTGTGTGCATGTTTGCCTGCATGCATGTGTCTCCGGGTATGTTCTAGCCTGGGTGCATGTATGTGTGCTCTGCGTGTGCATGCTTGTCTGTGTGTTTGTCTCGTGGGGCATTCACTAGACCGGGTGCATTTATGTGTGCTCTGCGTGTGCATGTTTGCCTGCATGTTTGTCACTTCTGGCATGCTCTAGCCGGGGTGCCTGTATGTATGCTCTGTGTGAGCTTGTTTGCCTGCATGTTTGTCTATTCGGGCATGTTCTAGCATGGGTGCATGTATGTTTGATCTGTGTGTGCATGTTTGCCTGCATGTATGTGTCTCCGGGTATGTTCTAGCCTGGGTGCATGTATGTGTGCTCTGCGTGTGCATGTTTGTCTGTGTGTTTATCTCGTGGGGCATTCACTAGCCCGGGTGCATTTATGTGTGCTCTGCGTGTGCATGTTTGCCTGCGTGTTTGTCACTTCTGGCATGCTCTAGCCGGGGTGCCTGTATGTATGCTCTGTGTGAGCTTGTTTGCCTGCATGTTTGTGTATTCGGGCATGTTCTAGCATGGGTGCATGTATGTGTGCTCTGTGTGTGCATGTTTGCCTGCATGCATGTGTCTCCGGGTATGTTCTAGCCTGGGTGCATGTATGTGTGCTCTGCGTGTTCATGTTTGTCTGTGTGTTTGTCTCGTGGGGCATTCACTAGACCGGGTGCATTTATGTGTGCTCTGCGTGTGCATGTTTGCCTGCGTGTTTGTCACTTCTGGCATGCTCTAGCCGGGGTGCCTGTATGTATGCTCTGTGTGAGCTTGTTTGCCTGCATGTTTGTCTATTCGGGCATGTTCTAGCATGGGTGCATGTATGTTTGATCTGTGTGTGCATGTTTGCCTGCATGTATGTGTCTCCGGGTATGTTCTAGCCTGGGTGCATGTATGTGTGCTCTGCATGTGCATGTTTGTCTGTGTGTTTGTCTCGTGGGGCATTCACTAGCCCGGGTGCATTTATGTGTGCTCTGCGTGTGCATGTTTGCCTGCGTGTTTTGTCACTTCTGGCATGCTCTAGCCGGGGTGCCTGTATGTATGCTCTGTGTGAGGTTGTTTGCCTGCATGTTTGTCTATTCGGGCATGTTCTAGCATGGGTGCATGTATGTGTGATCTGTGTGTGCACGTTTGCCTGCATATTTGTCTCTTGGGGTATACTCTAGCCTGGGTGCATGTATGTGTGCTCTGTGTGTGCATGTGTGCCTGCATGTATGTGTCTCCGGGTATGTTCTAGCCTGGGTGCATGTATGTGTGCTCTGTGTGTGCATGTGTGCCTGCATGTATGTGTCTCCGGGTATGTTCTAGCCTGGGTGCATGTATGGGTGCTCTGTGTGTGCATGTTTGCCTGCATGTATGTGTCTCCGGGTATGTTCTAGCCTGGGTGCATGTATGTGTGCTCTGCGTGTGCATGTTTGTGTGTTTGTCTCGTGGGGCATTCACTAGCCCGGGTGCATTTATGTGTGTTCTGCGTGTGCATGTTTGCCTGGGTGTTTGTCTCTTCTGGCATGCTCTAGCCGGGGTGCCTGTATGTATGCTCTGCGTGTGCATGTTTGTCTGTGTGTTTGTCACTTCTGGCATGCTCTAGCCGGGGTGCCTGTATGTATGCTCTGTGTGAGGTTGTTTGCCTGCATGTTTGTCTATTCGGGCATGTTCTAGCCTGGGTGCATGTATGTTTGATCTGTGTGTGCATGTTTGCCTCTTTGTGCATGCTCTACTGCTCGAAGGTCATTAAGGCGGGAGGATAGAAAAGAATAGAGTTGAGCTGAGCATGCTCCTGGGCACTGCTGCTAAACCTACGCAATGAACATCTGCAGGAGTACGAGCGGTGCAGGGAAGTTCTTGCGAACACGTATGACTAATGTCGAGATCCATGAGCGCTCGATGCTCAGATCACCAGATGACGCCTCATTGGGACTCCTGATTATCACTTCTAGCTCTGCAACTAACAGATGACGTGACTCTGCCCCTCTTGGTCCCGATGCAGAAGCCGCCACTTGTAAACGTAGAGCCCCGCACCGGATTGGTGCATCTTTATAACATGGTACGCCTCACTCCCAGCAATGTTTGTAAATCCTCAGAAAGTCGGACATCTCCTCAAACTGTAGGCACGAGCCTGTGAGGAGCAGAGTTAAAGTTTTCTGAATGATTCTGTGAGTCATCCCGTGGTTTCTAAGCACCAGGCCGAGGCATTGCCTCGAAACCTGAGCCGCGCGGAGCCGCTGCCAGGAACGGCCACAGGATTGCGGCTCCTTTAGCATCTCAACTCTCAGCAGGGTTATTCTGACCTAGAAATGACTCAGCGCCTGTCCTTCAAAAGGTCGGGGACTGGAGGAATTCCGCGTGTGTGGTCCTGCCCGAGCCAGGCGCAGCGTGACTGACGCTCCTGCAGGGGCTTGCACACAGAGGTCCTTTTTCCGCCACATCTGCCGGCCCGAGGAGCTCAGAAGGTTCACAAAGGCTTGTGTTAGCTCCAACCTGAGTTTGTCAAGAGCGACAGTTACCAACCGGCCACCTGGAGCCAGCTATCTGCACAGCTGATGGTTTCACCTTCCTGGATAAACACAAGAGGACCAAAGACATGCAATCATGGACCTATAGCCAAGGAATCTGATTCCCATCTCTGTATTCGGTGCCAAGCTGATACTTAGTTAAACACATTTAATATTCCAGTCAAGTTTTTAGATTTAAGTTTTGAAAGTGTCCTAATATTGTCTTAGCCTCTCGGAAACAAGCAAAACACTGGCCTAGTTTTGCAAAATGTTTCCTCTGCAAACTTTGAAAAGTTTTCTTTGAAAAAAAAAGAGACCGTCTGGAATTGACGTTCTAAGTCTCCTGTTTGAGGGGCGCCTGTCCCCCAATCTTTAAGCTCCAACCATCCTAAACCTCTCCCTACCTTATGCCTTTTATAAAACTGACGTCAGAGGGTTTCCTGGGGTCCAAGTTCACCCGTGCTCATAGGAAGCTCCTTCCTACATAGTGAGTGTAAGACATAAGAAGTGACAGTAAGACATACACCACAGAAGATTCCACTCTGCCATTATGCCCTGGTACTGTTTGTCTCTGCTTAGCAGCTTGTTGCACAATGGCTCTGCAGCGGCTACTACACAGCTGTCTTCTAGAAAACAACACACCATGTGTGACTGTGAATACATTGGCAAAGTCCCTTGGAGTACCAACAATCACGGATGCCCAACCACTCCTGTGTACCGGAGAGCTAACTTGGCGACCAGCCCTAGTGATTCACGGTCCTGGCACGCTTCGATCTCGCGAAGCTGCTTTCCCGTAACTCGAAGTGTAGTCAAAATAAATTCTCTGTAATGATCTCCATCCCACTCATCTGCTGGGATTGTGGAAACATCTGATCCCATCGCTTTAAAACTAGAAAGCATATCCGCAGGGGGTAGGATTCTGCCAGATTCACGACCATACAACTGCACGCAAAACAGTGTCGCTTGCGTTGCTTCAGTTACGAATAATCCACTTGGCACCAAAACCATTGCGGATGTCAAAAACACAAAAAAACGAGTAAGCCTCTCCAAGAAAGCCTGAAAGCTATTTCCGGGCACAAGCTGAGTGCACACATGCACCTTAGGAATGAACTCAAAAAAATGTGGTGATACCCATAAGCCTTCCACACAGGGCAAGCTCAGACTCCCTCAGAGCCTGTTTGCTCATTACGTCCTCTACTCCTTAAAAGTTGGGGGCATTTTCATCCACATTCATTTACCTAAAAAGCCAAACATATTTGTGTTGTTGGTTGGTAAGACTGAGGCAAGGTTAGTGATTGCAAGCCTATTTTCTCACTAGCAAGTTTATTAGTTAGCATCTAGTTAATGTTCTGAAAATGCCTTGGTACAATGAATTAGTGGTATCCACCCCCCTGCATGAAAGGACTGGGCTGGGACATCTGCATCTACCACCTTGGAAGCGATTTGGTAGAACGGAGATCTGTCGATGATGCGCCAAAGCTCCAGAGCCAATGTTCCATCACATCTGCATATGCAAAGCAAACACAAAAACTAAAGAACCATTCTAAGACAAGCATGGAACCAGAGGAGGATACGCGGCTGCAGGCCCACAATTAAAGCCGCTTTTTAATTGACGGACATACAGCATAATTAGCAGGCTTGCAAATTACTTGATAAAACTAGACCAGAAATTCAACCGCCTAACTGTCGTGGCTTTGGATCTTCAGGGTCGTCTGTTGCTCTTTATGGTCCACCTCTTGATACCACCAAAGTCTGGTTAGTATCACAGATTCAATGGGGTGATCCAGCGGGGGAAGGAAAGGATGGGGACAGTGGGGAGGGAGACCTGGAACAAGAATAACAACCAGGTAAAGCAAGATAAATATATACATACACTGCAATGCCTACAGGTGCCTATGGTGTTTTCTATATACCTGTAAAGCAAAATTCCTCGTATTCTAGTCAGCTTATAAGGGTAAACAAGGCTCAACACACATCTAAGGATGAAACAACAAGTTATAAAGTATATGCACACCGTATCACCTACCCCTTCCTTTGCTCCTGTGATAACACTTACCCATAGATATGCAGAGCGTGTCAGAACAGGGGTGCAGTGCTGACTTGGGTAGGATCAGGTTCTCCTGTGGTGAAATAACACAAAAGAAGACCCCAATGCTTAGGCTCTTTGTAAAGGCGGTTAATACGAAGGGTGAATTAAATCAGGATAGGTTCTTCACACTACTCCACTAACAACCATGTTTTCTATAGTGGATAGTGTTTACCCTCAGTATCTGATAAGTCTCAGAATATACTTTAAAAGGTTTTATGTCATAAGTTCCTATTTCTGGATAGGAATTTCCAAAAGCAACATCAGTAATCACGCACTTATTAATCATCCGTACAGGAGATCCAAGGGAAATCTATTTAAATGCGCTACTAACAACGCTCGATTCTCTCTAAGTTAGACACAACCATTCCACTCATGAGATTAATTCTCCTACAAACGATCATGCAATGGTTCGATTGCCCGATCGTACTGGCCAGGGCCCACCTCATCCCGACTCCGATTTCCGGCTTTCAGGCCCGGCCAAGTCATACCGACGACCCTTGCCGCTTGCCTAGCCCAGCAGGAATCCAATTCTTGTTCAGCACTGTTGGCTCATCAACCCAGTCCTAATGAAGATCCCGATTAATGAGGATCGAAACGCTGTCGACCACTCAGCGCAACTATAGGCGCAGCATACAATATGGTTCTTCCAAATTACAGCCAAACCAAAGTCGAACCAATCTCCACAACTCAGCTGGAACTATATTGTTTTATTGACTCACTGTATATATTGTTGCACTAGTCACCTTGCGCCGAACTTTGCTGATCACATTGTCACTTGCGTTGCCATCCTGCACACCACTTGCACATCTTGACTACCAAGTACAATTATGGGTTGTATTATTTGTTTATTTACAGTGCTGATACAACTGCAAAACTTGCCAATCTCTGTTTTTGGATAAAATCGATGCCATGAGCACATTTGAAACAACTATAGAGTCTCCTTACTTCTTTTCTGATAATGTCTATGACATATCCTTTCTAATTGTCCACCAATAATACCAGTTGGGATACTTCATGTTTTTCTACCTTCTTTCTTTTTAAAAGGTTTTATTTCATAAGTTCCTATTTCTGGATAGGAATTTCCAAAAGCAACATCAGTAATCACGCACTCATTAATCATCCGTGCAGGAGATCCAAGGGAAGTTCTATTTCAATGCGCTACTAAAATAATCAAGAAATGAAAACACCAAGAAAGCTGCCAGTTTCCTCAAAAGTACATGTTCTCTCTGCATGAGTTGTACCAACTCTCCAACACGAGAGAACACCGAGGCAGCAAAGAAAGGCAGCCGCCACCCGACCCCACTCAAGATCGTTATACTGGGAATATAACACCTTGCCGGTTGTTTAGAACACAATGCAAGCTGTGCTTGTTTGCCCCCCAAGAACCCGGAAATGGGTTCAGCCAACGGTGCAAGCGAAGCGACTACTTTATCCACGATACTCTGCCACATCCGCTGAGCACTTCAGAAATAACAACGAGGGGTGCGTGGTGCAAGAATCACCCTTACCAGAGCTTCACAAGCTCTGGACGTCACAGCGGTAATAGTAAATGGCACTCGCTGTTTCACCGGAAGAGATGAAATACTCTCCTTCCGTGAACGGGATGACGTCATCAACGGGGTTCCCCATTGAATCATGGGAACTGTAGTTCCAGTAACGTCCGTGGCATTTTTGTTTGCTGTTTACCCAGATATTGTCAGTGTTCTACGGCTGTCCCTCTGGTGAGACTTGACACTAACTGACGCTACAACTCCTGTGACTACCCAAGCTCCTTGAACAAACTCCTGCACAAGTCTTCTTACTTGGGTAGCACCACCATTTCTTTGGAAACTAGCAGTTCAAGACTGACCTCACAGGGCACACTGGTCTTAACAAGAAGGCAGGCAATGGCGGGCTACTTGAGACAGTGGTCTTAGATTTTCCCAGGGTGATGTCTCCTTACCCAAATGGGAGACTAGCAGGCATTACCCCCAGCCCTGGTCACAGGAAGAAGTCTTGCGGAGATTCTCCTCCTCGCACAGTCCGACTGCCTGCTTAGCAGTTTACAGTTTTGGGGGTCCGAGTCTTTGTAGTTTGTGTTCGGGATAAGCTAAACTTTGACGTGACCCCTCCCGTGCCTTTCTTCCAGAAAATAGTCTGTCACAGCTGGAGTGTCTCTAATTTAGGGATGGGCGGAATTTGCGTAATCACATTACGCAAATCTCTGCGAAACGGTAAAAAATCTCCGCTAACACGTAGAAATTCCGTGAACATGCGGAATTGCTTGTTCGGAATGCTTTTTTACTGTTCTCAATCGCTGTTTGCGTGCTCGGGGAGAAATATCTCGCAAACACGCATTGGGGAACGCAAACAAGCAAAAAATTTTGCGAAGTTGCGGAAGGCAGAATTTTGGGCAATTTCGTGTTCTCCGCGGAATGCGAAATTATCCAAATTCCGCAAATTCGGCGAGCAAAACGGAATTTACCGTCCAGACCTACTCTAAATCTGGCCATAGAAGTAACTAGAGACACTCAACTGGATGTCAGACACAGTCATATGTGTATCAAAATGTTACCCACGGCGCCAACCTTGCTCTTTATGATTCTGTTATCAGACTCATCTCCACCCATCCAGAGATGTGAGCAGGCCATTCTGTAGCTCACAGGAATGCAGCAGGGGCGGGCTAGGCATGTGCAAGCTGTGCACCTGCACAGGGCCGCCAAACCCCAGGGGCCGCCACGCCAATATATATCCTTAATATAATAATCCTCTGTGGATGGATACATATTTGCGTGGCGGCCCCTGGCAGGGATTTGGCTGCCTCCGGCTCTGTTCCACTTCCAAACACCCTGACCCCCCTCCCCCCCTCTTCCGGGGCCCCGACCGGACCCCCTCTTCCAGGGCCCCCTACCTACACTCCCTGCCCAGGGTCGCCATGAGCCACCCCTGAATGCAGCAATCAACAAAACTGTCTGGGGGGATTCCTCTACCTCTTCATGCTCTTCCAGGTAGTCATGGGTCTCCCAAAATGGACACCAGAATCTTCCATTGACAGGCAGACATACAACCAGCACATTCATACAACACACATGTACTGCATAGCACTACATACTAACTTGATGTATGCCAAGGGTGAGCTAAGCACATTGCAGCTGAACTTTACATGAGTTAGCCTGTAGGCCTCACTCTAGAAACACAGGTAAAAATGCATCTTCACCTCCACTGATCACTAAATTGTGTGCTACTTAACTCTTGGCAATGGAAGCAACCTTTCTCCACTACATGGGGAGTGCTTTGGGCACCCCTCCTGGTCCAACAAGGCCGCAATTTGTGAGACAGGCCTATGTCATGACACACTCACAGGATCCTTGTTTGCCCATAACAACAAAAATCAGCACTAGTGATCCAGACATCAATGCAGCTTGGTCTCATAGTTAAAATATATATACATATACATTAATGTCAAAATAGTATATGCAAATAGTACATTTTTATTTCCTATAAAATATTGAAATATAACATAGTACGTATTTATTACTAAAATGTACAAACTTACCCAAAAGTGTAAGTTATCCTTGTGTATCAGACCCTACATGTATATAGGATTTTTACAAAATGTCTAACATGTCTCATTGAAAGGCATCTAATAAAGTCCACCACAGGAGACATCTTGTTTATGACACTGGCTCTGGAAGCTTCCAGTTTTTGTTCAGTGCCTCCCTTTGAGGGGAGGTCTATCAGGGAGATCCATCGATGTCCTCTTACCAGGGGATGGAGAAGATAGACATTATAAGAGTGACACTGAAGCTGGAGTTGATCACACATCGGTCACAGGGCAGGACCCTGAGTTAGGGAGAGATGGTGGAGATCCCATTCTGAGGAGCATGTGCAATGCGTGGCTGATACAAAGCACCGCATTGACGTGTTATGACCATTTTTGTGCTCCACATAACACAGCTTGTCTTGCTTAGATGCCTTCTCATTTTTTTCTCTTTGCTTTCACGCTCTCCTCTTTTGTGTGGTTTATCTCTAGTAACACATTGCTCACTCTGGGATGCTAAGAATCACTCTTTATCCTAATTATGAAACATCCTGGATTTTCATGCTAGGCTCAGTGAAGCTTCATACCTTAGGCTTCTCCAACAAGTAGTTCATGAGCTATTGGTCGCTCTCCAACTACCTGTGAGTAGCTCTCCTGTGTGCAGCCCAGCCTACTCATTTGGAACCTTTTGCTTAGATGAATTAATACATTTATGCCAAAATTGTTGATTCCAGACAGAAATGTGTGTATTTCCAGAATTCATTAGCTGATGTTTGGAGAAAAATGGCTACACTTCCAAAATATATTTAAATTTGGTTTTTGAGTGAAAAATCATGTGGGGAGACTTATTTATAATATTATTACTTTCATGCCGGGCTGATATGCTGGAATGTATAAACTACATAGAAATGTTCCAAGCAGATAGAGATTTTTTTGCATTACTGCTGGCAACCCTGCCTGAAGCACTGACGTGATCCCTGTTGGCAATATTGCATATGGTGGCCACTAATGTAGTCTTGTTTGATGTGGTCACTGTCACAACACTAATAATAAAACTAGCTGTTGACGATTGTAATTGAACATAAGTTGCTCTTAATACGCAAAAAGGTGTACGTGCACGATGAAGACCCTTTGAGTGTCTGCTGGGGCTGCGAGACCTACGGGTGATGCACGCGCCTAAGAAATACCAAATACATACATACATACAAGACACATGTGGGTAGATGCTCTCAGAGACTCTGCTGAAGACATTGTAGATACCAAGTCCAGGGATGTCACGACAACTTGAAAGCACTGCTGCCATAATACGGACATGTAACGGTTGCTTCTTCTGATTGGCAGGTGACCAGACGTGGGTAGGTGGGACACCAAGGCAAAGAACCATGACCAGAGGCGCAACTAGAGCCACATTTCCGGGGGGGCTAAGAAAAAATTTCGGGGGGGGGGGCTGAAACATTAAGCAGTAGGTGGAGTGGCGCTGCAGGGGCCCTTAGAAGGGGTGAAACATCAACAAAGCCTCTTTAACCCCTTCACTGTGGCGGCTATTCCGCCGCAGTGGTAAGGGGGTCGGGGGCCGCACGGCGGTCCCGTGCTCGTGACGGAACCGCTTCGGCACGCGGGTGAGCTGTGCTTGTGACAGAACGGTTCCGTCACGGCCCCGCCCGCGCTTCAGAACGTTAGCGCAGGCGCGGAATTCGCTTTGCGCAGGTGCGGCGAGAGGGCCGTGACGGAACCATTCCGTCACCAGCACAGCCCACCCGAGGCTCGTGACGGAACTGTTCCGTCACGAGCATGGGAGGGGTTAACATGCATACGGTCTTTTAAAGACCTGTGAAGTGCTCGAGTGCAGCTGTGTGTGTGCCCGTGAGCTATCTGAGCCCGGGCTGCCACACACGACGGGGGTGGAGGCGGGGGGGGGGGGCTGAAGCCCTTTGATTCCAATGGGTGTTGCGCGCCTGACCATGACCACATATATCTCTGCACTTTTATTAAAATGGAATTTAAAAAATGAGAAGTCTTTCAAATACCACAGTCTTCTGCAATCAGCAGAAGAAAGGCAATACTTCTAGGAGCGCCTCGGCCTCCGTTCTTCCCGCGCCTTTTACTCAATGTTCCCTCATGCGGGTCCTGTAATTCCGGACCTCGGCTCCATTTTAATAACACAAACCCCTCGTTTGGCGCCACAAGACGGGCTCCAGTTGGCACCAGGAAACCTTTCTGATGAAACAGGAAATTAACCATGTGCTTATCTTAAGCTGAACCGAAGGAGAGATGTGTCAATGCCGCCGCCTCGCAGATAAGCATTCCCGCCAAGATCTGCTCATGTCAAGGTGTTGTTTGTGCACTCTCGGACATTCAAGGGCTGTCCCAATACATGGCTGACTGGGCTTCAGTGCAGAGGGGATCTTATTGTGCGCTTTAAGTCAGTCTTTGCTGTTATGTGTCCGGAACTGAAAGCAGCAGTTTAGTTTGCACACAAAATTCTCCAATTCAAGTCTTTGGCTCAACACCCCTCCTTCCAGTGAACACGTCTTCCCCACCACTGATCTTTGCCTGTCCTCACAATTCTATCCTGTCGAATGCTGACATTTTAAAATGTATTTTTGTGTAGAACTGGTTCATGCAAAATGTACACTTCACACAAATTGTAGGTAGATTATATAGAGATATAGGGACAGATGTAGGTAGCTTTTTTTCGATCGCAAAACATTTTGATGATCAAAATCAGGCCATTTGCGACAGCAAAAAAGCTTTCATGTATGTACAAATCGCCAATTGCGATTCACAATTTGTGTGTGCGACCAACGTACTTATCTCTTCCAAATACAGATTTGCATTGGTATGTATTAATGTTTTGCATTATGGGCCAGATGTAGGAGCCGAAATACCGGTCGGTAATGGCCGATTTCGGCCGTTACCGACCGGTATTTAGTATTTGGCATGTAGGGGGAATATTTTACCGATTCGGTAAATTTACCGAATCGGTAGATTTACCGAATCGGTAAAATACCGAATCGGTATTTTTTCCGATTCGGTAATTCTGAGATGTAAGTGGGACTGTTCTGAGTCCCACAGGCCTTACCGAATCAGTATTTTACCACCCAATCCAATTGGGTGGTAAAATACCGATTCCAGGTGTGCATGCACATGTGTGCACGCACACCTATGGCATGTGATAGACAGACATGCCCTTAGGGCATGTCTGTGTGCCACATGTCACACATGCCTGAATTCGGGGTGCTAGAGGGTGTCAACGTGACACCCCCTGCACCCTTGCAACATTCAGTATTTACCAAATCGGTAAATACCGATTCGGTAATGCCCATTGATTCCTATGGGCTTCAATGCCCATAGGAATCAATGGGCATTACCGAATCGGTATTTACCGATTTGGTAAATACCGATTCTTACAGAATCGGTAATTCAATTACCGATTCTACCTAAATCTCCCCCCTTCTATTTTACCGATTCATAAATACCGAATCAGTAAATTTCGGTATTTATGAATCGGTAAAATATACTTACCTACATCTGGCCCTATATCTTTCACCACCTCCTCCATGGAGGTGATGAGCCATTCGCAAATATAAAGGGGTCCTCGAAGGACTCCTTCTCTTTTTTTCTGAATGTTGAAAAAAACATTTAAACATTTTTAAGAGTCAGCAGCGGTCCCTTGGACCATTACCTACTCTTAGAAAGTGAAAATTACACTTTTCATGTTTTTTTATGCACACAAACACACAATGAATCTTATAGCAGTGTGTGTGTGCAACATATTTTACCCTAATGCATTGTGTCTGCACACAAACACACTATGAACCTTATTGCAGTATCTCTGTACACCACAGTTGATCCCAATGCATTGTCTGCACACCAAGCAAGATCCTGATGCATTGTCTCTATACACCACATTGAATTTTAAAGCAGTATGTTTGTGTGTGTTTTGTGTGCTCACACCACACTAGATCCTACTGCAGTGCATCTGCACACTTCAGAGATATGGAGGTTCTCTCAATGACAAACCATCCTCGGTTTCAAGGCTGGATGCTGTGGGTCTGCACACTCAGGCTACAGAG
Organism: Lissotriton vulgaris; assembly: GCF_964263255.1. Classification (NCBI taxonomy): domain Eukaryota; kingdom Metazoa; phylum Chordata; class Amphibia; order Caudata; family Salamandridae; genus Lissotriton; species Lissotriton vulgaris. The sequence continues at coordinate 1,059,324,579 of NC_141698.1, read as the reverse complement.
GTTGCTATCTCTAGAACCCAATCTCCACTGGACCTGCTTGGTTCCATCTGACTAGGACAGAGGGCTCACACTACAATCCTTCAATGTTTGAGTGAGAAGCCAAAGTATAAATCTGTGCAGGTACAGAACAACTTTTATTCATCTATTCAAGTGAATTTTATAAAAGGTGGGGAGCAACAAGAATTCTCATTCCGTGGATGAGGTTCATTCACCCTCATGTACGAAAAACGTTAACACGGAAGGCATGGAGGGAATGGTGGGTACATGTTAGAGAGAATGGGCAACCCCAGCACCAGGATATTTTATATGACATGAATGACTTTTAACACTTTGGCTGCGGCTGGAATTCCGCGCCGGTGCTGGACATTCCGATCGCGGGCGTGGTCATGTCGGCTCCCAGCCGTCATCAGCACACGCCCACCGTGACTCATGACGACTGGGAGCCGTCATCAGCACAGAAAGGGTTAATTTAAAATCAAAGTTACTCTTTAGGTATTGCAAGTTAATAGAAAGCTTGTAACATAAAAATATAAGATTGTAATACTGAATATTTCCACCAACAATATTATTTGATTATACCACAAGAGCACCCGGAAGGTCACAGGTATCAACTATTAACAGCATTGTTCCTATAGATATCATTGAACGTCAACTTCGGAAGATTTGTACAATACTTAAGGAATGTCATGACCTGACAACAGACGACAGGCAGGGCAACAGGACAGAGGACAGTAGGGACCAAGGACACTAGGACCCTGTCGCTTAGAAATTGAAGCGCGAAGTCTCGCGAGAGGCAGAAACACCGGCGGCCATTTTAGAAACAGGCGGGACAGCCAATAAAAAGAAAGAAGAAAGCGCGGCGGCCATCTCAGGACCAGGCAAAGCGAGACTTCGAGAGCGAAGTCTCGCGTGTGTAAAGAAGAAGCCATTTTGATGAGGACATCAGAAAAGGAACAGCAAGAAAATAAAGAGCAGCCATCTTAAGGACAGGCCAAAGAAATAAATAGGAAAGAAAAGCAGAGTCAGGCGAAGAAGAAAAGAGACAGACGACCATAAGCAATGACAAGGAAAGCCTAGGAAAGGCTAAAAGAAAACAAAACAACAGAAAAAGAAGAGAAGAAGGGAAAATAAATAATAATAAAGAAGAAAAGGGGAACAAAAGAGACAAAAGAAAAAGAAATTAGAGAAGGTCAAAATAAAGTAAAAGAACAGAAGAAAAGGAAAAAAAAAAGGGAAATAAAAGAAGAAGAAGAAGAAAAGGGGAACAAAAGAGACAAAAGAAATTAGAGAAGGTTAAAATAAAGTAAAAGAACAGAAGAAAAGGAAGAAAAAAGGAAATAAAAGACGAAAGATCAGATAAAAGGAAGAAGGCAAGAATGGCAGACCCGAAGCCCAGCGCACAATACAGGAGGCCACTACCGTTCAACTTATCGGAGCCACAAACGGGAATAAGATGGGAGAAGTGGATCAGACGGTTTGAAAGATATGTGGATGATACAGACGTAGCAGATGGAAAGAAACTAGGGTTACTGTTGAATTTGGCAGGGGATGACATCGAAGAACTGCTGGTGACACTGCCTACTGAGGAAACAAAAACATATGACCAACTAAAGAAATGCCTAACAGCTAAATTCGACCCACAACGAAACGTTGTATTCGAGCGATATACATTTACCATTGCGTGTCAACAAATTGACGAAACACTAGATGACTTCGCGACAAGACTGAGGAAATGGGTGACACATTGTGAATTCGACAAATTCGATAACGAGCAAGCAATAAGACTACGGATCATAGAAGGCTGTCGCGACACAGGATTCAGGGCAAGAATCCTCAAAGAACCGATCTCGTTGGAGAACATCCTGTTTCTAGCAAGAGCAGAGGCAAGAGCAACGGCACACGCCAAAGAAATTGAAAGAGGGAAGAACATCGAAATAGAAACTGCACACTACGTGACGAACAAATATCGCACAGACCGGTGGAGGAATAACCGGGGAGAACAAACAGAGAGGAGACAACACGAAGGAACATGCTACAAATGTGGAATGGAATTTCCACACAGAGGTCCGTGCCCCGCGTTTGGCCAGACCTGCAGGAGATGTAACGGGAGAAATCATTACGCCAGTATGTGCCAAAGCACACAATGCAGAGATGACAGGAGAACAACAGAGAGACAACAAGAGTTGACAACAAGACACGTCAGATATATTGACAGAGATAGAAGAAGCTCCTCGTGAGGGTCAGGTGAAGATGAGGAAGAAGAGAAAGTGGAAAGACTCTACCACATGTCGGAAGTCAACACAAAATCGAGTGGGGAAAACGGAAAAGGAGAGACAACAATTTGCACAGGCAATAACGCCCAAGGAAAAATGGACATGGCAAAGATAGGAGTCGGAGAACATGAAGCAGAATTTGTACTGGACAGTGGTGCAACATGCAATGTCATGTGCGCATCAGAATATGAGAAAATGGAGTCAAAGCCGACACTGAGAGCATCCAAAGTGAAGATCTTCACCTGGGGATCAAGGAAAGAGATAACAAATTTGGGAAAATTCACAAGGGAACTGACATATAAAGACAAAAAGAACAAAGAAGACATACATGTGCTGAAAGGCGACATACCAGGACCATGCCTGCTAAGCAACAACGCCGCCCAAACAATGGGTCTCATAACTATGACATACGACAAAAAAGAAAATGAACAATATGCGGAAAACAAGCAAAGGGAAGAGACTGGGACAATAACAAGAGGAAGAGCACGACAAAGGATAACTGAAAGACCAGGCAAACAAAAGGGCGGCCGCAGAAAGAGAGGAGCCAACAGAGACAGCGCCAGCTGGCCCAGGACATTGGGCGCACGACAAGGAGTCAGAAGTGGAACAATAGAAGCTGGCCCGCAGAGAGCAGCAGAAGGACAGCACCCAAACAAAAGAAAAAGACAATGGCAGAGGACAGCGACCGAAAAAGGAATACAAAGAGACAAAGAGACTAAGCGAAAAACGTAGGAGTCAGAAGGTAGAGAGATGAGTCAATAGCGACATCTCTCTCTCTCTCTCTCTCTCTCTCTCTCTCTCTCTCTCTCTCTCTCTCTCTCTCTCTCTCTCTCTCTCTCTCTCTCTCTCTCTCTCTCTCTCCGCAACAGTGAGTAAATGATGTAAATGGTGGTGGCGCAGACTTGGTCAACAGAACTGCACCACAAACTTTTGTTTGCAACAAAGGGGGAGATGTCATGACCTGACAACAGACGACAGGCAGGGCAACAGGACAGAGGACAGTAGGGACCAAGGACACTAGGACCCTGTGGGTCATGAGGGAGGTGACCAGGTCACCGGACACCGCATCCGGTCAGGTGACAGGAAGAGGACAGTGTAGCTGAGACCAAGTAAGAGGACAGACGTGCTGTGATCGGCTCCCCGCTAAAGAAATAAAGAAGATATCACCACATACCTGTGTCCTGTATTCTGTGAGCTGCATGCGCTTAGACACAACACGACAAGGAATGTATTGTGAAGCGCCTAAAGTTGCTTCAGTGAGACGCGTCACAGTACATTGCTTACGTATTGTGCAAATCCTCCAAAGACGTTCAATGTATGTTTATACCAACAATATCATGATATACTAGTATCAAGGACAGAATATCTGGGGACAAAATATCGAAAGGTAAGTGCAGATAGGGAAGTAAAGATTTACTAGTCTCAACTCCTCATCTAGGTACCATAAAGATATATGTACTGTGTAGGTTCATGTATGTGGAGTTAAGTATAGGACTTACCAACATACATGTCAACATTGTATTTGTGATATTCTTTCCCGTTAATATTTTTAATTCGATATTCAGGGGGCACACCAAAAAATAGTGATGCTCAGTGTGTCTGCACAGTTCAGAGGTTGGACATTTTCTATCACAAAAAGTGGAGTGTCATTCTCAGGGCCTGACTGGCCGTAGTGGGCACCAGGCATTTCCCTGGTGGGGCGTCAGGGTGAAGGACGGTTTTTAGCCCCTGAAGGGCATTTTTGTTACGGGGGGTCCTGCAATATCGGCCACCGGTAACAAAATCGGCTAAAACCGGCCCTTACAAACAGCTCGGCCGCACACCCTCAGCTCACCAGGGGAGGCAGCCGAGCAGTGTGCCTGGGTCGGTTTCAGTTCCCAATCCGGCCCTGGTCATTCTCACCATTGAACAAGATCATGAAGTCATATAAAAAGAAAGTTTGGACTCCGGGAATATTCTCCCTCTCTCCATCCTGCGTCCTTGACTCTCATCCCAGTAGAGGTAGGAGGAGGAGGTTGAATGCACAGCGGGCTGTACAGAGTACCAGAATCCCCCAAGCCAGGCCTGCTGTCTAAAGAGGGTGTTGCATGTCTGATAAACTGCAAACACTAATACAAGCCAGCAAGGTATTTAACCTGTTGGCTAGTGGTGGGCGTATTACTCCGCTCCGTCCACGGAGTGTGCGTAGTGTTGCCTACTTCGCAATTCGCAAAGTAGGCGTAGTAGGCAACACTACACACGCGCTATGCGGAGCGAAGTTGCCTGACACCCGCCTCCCTCCCGCCCTCTTCTAAATGCCGTAATATAATAAAAAAAATTCTAAAACTAAAAAACAACAACTTACCTGCGATGCGGCGTCCCGGGGCTCCCTCTTCCTGGTATCTCGCCGACTTCTTCCTCACGAATGCGAATGTGCGGGCGGCGAGATACCAGGAAAAGGGAGCCCCAGGACGCTGCATCGCAGGTAAGTCGTTTTTTTAAAGTTTTAGAATGTTTTAAATTATATTAAGGGCATTTAGAAGAGGGCGGGAGGGAGGCGGGCGACGCATAGTGGGGCTACGTGAAGTGTGTGGGTGTACGTACATTCCCCCCACTGCGTGGAGCTTCGCGTAGCCCCCAAACGCCCAGGGTTACTGTTGGCTGCATGTGGATGCTGATTAATGCTGGTTGCACATTTCCCAGGCTCCTGAGGGGCTGTAAAAAGGGGTTAAACTGAATTTAAATGAACATCACGGGTGGCTAATCTAGCAAAATGGACAGCAAGGAGGGGTAGGAAATACCAGATTGCAAACATTATGCACTTAAAAAATTATTATCCTCTAATTTGTTGTAATTTGTTTTGCAGTCATTTTGTAAGGGAATATTTTTGATATGCACAGATATTTTTGAGCTTACCTTTTTTCATTTTCTCGAAGTTTTATATAGTGCAAATTTGACCCAAAATCGGGTTTCAGAGTGCTTTACATGAGCACCAGTTGCGTTATATGAGGACACATTCATTTTTGTTAGGCACAGGAAGATTAAGTGATTTGCCCAGAATCACAGGATGTTGAGCGTCATTGCCAAGAATCAAACCTGGTTCCCCAGATTTGAGGTCAATCACCCTAGCCGTTGGGCTACATCCTCTCCCTACCTTGATTGATTTTTATAATTTTGACTCTCCTGAGTGAACCAAAGTCTTTTGATACTTTGTACATGATGTAGCAGAGTTTGAAGATATTGTAGGCCAGGTTGCTGATGGCATTCCAGCTGTATGAGACATACTGTGGTGTGAAGGATACCCTTAAGGCAGAGCTTTCCAAAGTGTGTGTCCCGATACTGTACTTTGTCGCCTCCCACCTGTGGGTGTGTCACGCGTCAATGACGTCTGAGGCCAGATTAGGGCGAATGCTCTTGCATTCAGTGACGCAGTATAGCGTTGGCGGAGGAAAGAGAAGCGTGCAGTGACCACGGAGACGCCTCTGCTCCCCAGTTAAATTGTCGAACTTTTAAAACTCTGTTTAGGCACCAGGCAATCGTTCTTGTATGATTCCAATATTATATGCATTCTGGGAGTTTGAGTTGTAGAACGCAGGTTGGGGGTGTCTGCTGCTGTTAAAATGCTCTGTAGCGCATTCCTCCATGCCAAGCGCCAGCCTCAGCCGGCCGGGGGTACCGGCTGCTGCGAACAGGGATCCTGCTCCTTGTCAGACACCTGGCAGTGGCAGCTTCCGAGCAGTGTCCGAAGGAGTCTCTGCTTGGCCCACTGTTTCAAGGCGCTGCATCTTATTACTTAAAAAACTCGGAGACTCTGTCCAGCCTCAGGTCCATGGGCTTTTTATCTTTTGACCTCCGCATTTATTTACAAAACGTTACATATAATTGTATTTCTGTCAATTTTGTTGAATTTATTTCTCAGTATTTGCACTTAACAATTATATCATAACCAACGGCTCCTTGTAAAGCACAAACAGCAGAGGCAGTGCTTTTCCAGGGGCGGCTCACGCGAGAAGTTCCTGAGAGAAGAGTAACGATGAAAGGGTGGCACAGAGATATTGGGGGGGTGAGAGATAGAGAGGGAGAGAGCGAGCGAGAGAGATGGGAGAGACAGAGAGCAAGAGAGAGAGAGAGAGATAGAATGAGAGGGAGATACTGAAGGATGGAGAGTGGGGGAGAGAGATAACGAGGGAGAGAAACACAGAGAGAGAGAGATTGCAGGATGGAGCGAGAGAGATAGAGCGAGATAGAGAGAGAGGAGGAGGAGGGATAGAGAGGAGGGATACAGAGGGGGAGAGAGGGAGAGAGACTGAAGGATGGAGACAGAGGGAGATAGGAAGAGAGAGAGAGGAAGAGAGAAGGAGAGAGGGAGATACTGAAGGATGGAGAGAGAGGGTGGGAGAGATACTGAGGGAGAGAGCCAGAGAGAGGAAGAGAGAGAGGAAAAGATAGAGACTGAAGGATGGAGAGAGAGACCGAAAAAGAGAGAGAGGAGGGATAGAGAGCAGAGAGAGGGAGAGAGACTGAAGATGGAGAGAGAGACAGAAAGATGGAGAGAGAGGAGAAAGGGAGAGAGACAGAGATGGATAGTAAGGCACAGTGAAGTAAGGAAGAAGTGCCTTTTGGTGCGGGTGTGAGGGTGGGTGAGGGTGTGGGGGAGGGAGAGGGGGTGTGTGTGGGTGTGAGTGGGTGTGAGTGGGTGTGAGGGTGAGGGATTGTGAGGGTGGGTGTGTGAAGGTGAGGGAGGGTGAGTGAGGGTGGGTGAGGTGGGTTAGGGTGGGTGTGAGGGTGAGGGGTTGTGAGGGTGGGTGTGTGGGGGTGAGGGAGGGTGAGTGAGGGTGTGTGAGGGGGAGGGGATGTGAGGGAGGGTGAGAGGGTGTGTGGGTGTGAGTGGGTGTGAGGGTGAGGGGTTGTGAGGGTGGGTGTGTGAGGGTGGGTGTGTGAGGGTGAGTAAGGGTGTGTGAGGGTGAGGTGGGTGAGGGTGTGTGTGGGGGTGTGAGGGTGAGGGTGTGGGTGTGTGAGGGTAAGTGAGGATAAGGGTGCGTGAGGGGTGAGAGGGTTGTGATGGTGAGTGAGGGGGTGTGAGGGTGAGGGTGTCTGAGGGTGAGGGGGTGTGCGGGTGAGGGTGAGTGAGAGGGTGTGTGAGGGGTTGTGTGTGTTTGGGGTTGTGTGTGTGGGGGGTTGTGTGTGGGGGGGTTGTGTGTGTGGAGGGTTGTGTGTGTGGGGGCGTTGTGTGTGTGGGGGGTTGTGTGTGTGTGGGGTTGTGTGTGTGGGGTTGTGGGTGGTTCGGGCTCTCTCACTGCGCCCGCTCACGTTACTGTGACCCTGAACATTTTTTCACAAAAAGGTGTGTTACCAACATGAAAAGTTTGGAAAGCTGTGCCTTAAGGGGTCCCAATGTGGAGTCTGAGGGGCCATGGGCAAGGCGCCACCACCATACTTATGGGAAAGTACAAGAGCTTGAACAGCAGTTCCAAAGTCACTTTCTGAACAAAAAACTCCATCAGTAGGATTTTTGGGCTGTATTCTGCTGAGCTCTCATGCGGGTGAGTTCTCCCCCTGGGCTCAACTTAATTCCTTGCCTGTAACTGTCCCGCTCATTAGATCTAAGACTGTAAAGAGCTGAAGAGATGCTATGCAGCTTGGTGCAGTCAAGTGCCACACTGCTGCCAAGGGAGAATAAAGGAGGAAAAGGGAGAAGGCATTTTATAGTGGACACTAAAGACCCCTTGAAAAGTCATTTTTCCCAGGCTCAAAAAAAGTTGTCTATTTTTAAATCAAAGATGCAGCCCAAACCTGAAACAATGCAGAAGGCTTGGCCTTGTTAATATATGTTCATAGTTGCTATAATTTCAAAGAGCAATGGAAAAATACAAATGAAACTGAGAAATGTGGGCAAATGTACTTGCAATGCTGAGAAGAGCGATAAAGACAGAGGACATGTCTTCCCCACTATCTGCCTTGTAAAAAGTGAGAAGGGAAAGAGAGAGCTTTTAGAGGCTATTAGATGTCAGCTCTATACCGAGGGGTGGTTGTTTCCTCTCAAGCCACCGCCCTAGTGATGAGTGCATCAAAAGCACTTGTGTCATCGAAGGAAATTGCTCCTGATAAAGTAGAGAACATTGTGCTAATACACAGATTCAAAAGAACATAACACACTTTACAGAGCAAAGATTCATTTCATTTACAACATTGCTAGCTCATGCCATCTCCTTACATAAATGGGAGAGAGGAAAGAAAAAATGAGGCCCTAAGAGTTCCTGCTGAAGCCTCTTGACACAACAAAAAAATAAATCTGGGATTGAAGCGTTGGTAGCAGTGCTTAATTTGTGCCAGTGGTTTCCGGTGCTCGGCATTGGCACTTAATTGCCAACTCAGGCACTTAAGTCAGTCAGCCACATGGTGGCGTTGGTTATCTAATTTAGAGATGAGCACAAAAGTTATTTAATAATTCAATCCACATTAAAATGACTACCACCTGCCACTCAAACAATCCTTATAGCTTCAGGAGCCGGGAATAGATGGAATTGTCACCCTTGTAGCGGTGCGATGGTCAGTGATTGAGCTGGTACGGTTATTGGCTACACTGGGAGGGGCAATGGGGTTAAAAGCTGCAGTGGCCTTCTGGCGAGGGGCCCTGGCACTTATTGTGTTACAAATTAAGCACTGGTTGGTAGGTAAATATATATGGCCATTTTCGCAAAGAAAGTTGTGAATATATAAAGGAGTACTCCTGTAGTACCCTCTTTCTTACTTCTACATGCTTATGTGAAGTGGCCCCAAAAACATCTAATTGAGACTACAATGGGAACATTCATATACAGTTAGTAAAATAGAAAGGTCTGCAAACTCTCTACGCATTTACTAATAGGGAATTAGGCATTTCAGGGATAATTCACAACGGGAGGGAAGAGTGTGTTAAAGAATACTACAGGTGTGGAACTTCCTATACTCATAAAATGCTTCTCTGAATCAGCCTTCCATAGTAAGGTAAAAGGAGTATTATTTCATGTCTCTGATACCAGTTTCCGTCAGACTCCTGCTTTGCCACACTGCACTGTTGGTCATTTTGCAAACCTAGGACCAACTCTAATTGTGCATATGAATGGAACCTTTAACAACTAGTATATGATGCAGGACTCTTCATTTAACTGGTGCAAAAGCCTTGCTTCCTTTTGTGAGTGCCACCAGGTGTATGACCTGTAGTACCAAGGAAAGACTACTTATGTGGAAAAAGGTAGGGCCGATGACCTTTTTCAGAGTTGCCCGGCGTTAACCGCCTCTATACCCACTCAAGTTACCAAACAAAGAGGCAGGCGCTGGAGACTGGAAGGCAGGAAACAGAAGTTTTATTCCGACGGAGCAGAACACATCAAATCAGACAACAGGGTATCTTCTTAAGGTGCTCTCTCGGCATCTCTGAGGCCTGGCCTCTTATACACAAGTTTATTGCTTTATTGCGTAAAACACATCTCTGTCAACACTTTGATGTATGGAAAGACATCCTCGGAATCCCCGCTTCAGGCCCGTTCCCACACACATTTACAGTTGAAGTCCCCACCCTGGTCACAACAGGTGATGATTATCGCGCAGCTGAACATTCCGCCGATTCACGGAATGTATGTGATTGATCGGATCTCATGGGGTGGGGGCTTTGATCAACTCGTGGATCCTTTGATGGGGGAGGCTTCCTACTGTATAGGGGGGATAAACAGTATCCGCAGAGCTAGGTGGCGGCCTGGGAACGAATAAGACAAATGGGCACAGAGGAAAGGGGGTTTTATCAAAGGACCCGGGATCATGAAAGGAATGAAGGGAGGTGTCGCGCTGGGAACAGGAAGGGGTTCCGAGGCAGAGCTGTGCTGAAGAGGGGTTTATGACCCAAGGCATGTGAGAGCGGGGGCTGTCAGCGTGCGGGGGGGGATGCTTGCGAGGTCAGGAGAGAGAGAGAGAGACGCGTTGGCTATCGGCGATGGGCAGAGAGGTCACGGTACTCAAAATGGCTGCCGTGTACGCGCACGAATGGGCTCGAAAAGGGGGCAAGATGGCGCCGATAATGTTGACACTGCAGTCTAGGTTTTAACACTTAGACATCCCTCCTACACATGTATAGTTATCAAACATATTAGAACAGAGTGTCAATCACCACATCAACCAGTGTAAAGTAAATTGACACTCACTGCAGACGTTCATGCCAATCCAACTTATCTAAACTTAAATATCAGCTTAAGGGTTAGTCCCTCACCGGCAGGAAAAGAGAGGAATCAACACGAACATGTGACTGCATGAATAACACAAGTTATAGATGTAAATGGATCATATTGAAGACAAAAGTCTACACAGCATTATTGTTGATTAACAAAAACATAGGGCCTGATTCAGATCTTGGCAAAGGGGAATACTCCATCACAAATGTGACTGATATCTCGTCTGCCACATTATGATCCCATTACATCCTATGGAGATCATAATACGGCAGACAGGATATCCATCACCTTTGCGACTGAGTATTCCATCCGCCGAGACCTAAATAAGTCCCATCATCTTTATTATTATGAATGATCCTTTGGGGCAGGATCTAAACCATGCTGTGTGATCCTGGTACAGAATTTAAACCAGGCCATAGGATTAAATTGGGGATTAAATGATGGAGGGGTTAAAAACCGCAATGGCATTGTGATGGGTTGCAGAAAATAAATGTTATCACAGTATTTTGCCGTTACTGAAAATTGAGGTTTGAGAGCTACCCTCTGAAATCATTGCAGGTGCCCCTCAACTGTAACCTGGGCCAGTAAAAACCAGAAGGTATGTCATGAGAGGGCCAGCATAATCATTGGGCGGGGCGGCTGAAGAAGACATGAATGTTCTAATGTCGTGGAGACAGCTTAGATATCCCAGATGCTCCGCTAACCAATCACAGCAAGGACCAAGAGTTATCCATTGTATGCCATGAACCTGCCTCACTCCTCGTGATTTGCATATATGTCAAGATTTACCCTTCCACTTTTCTACCATCCCCTACAGAAATGACTCTTTTGTGCCTGTTTGGACCAAAAAGGGTTGTTCTGTTGATCCCAGTTGTCTATCAGGGCTTACACGTGCATTTCTCTTCCCTCTCCACTTATGATAATGGTTCTCCCCGACGTTTTAATTCAATAACCTTTTTGAGTAAACCGACAAAACATATTTTCCTCTTGCATCCTACTTCTCCATGACGGTAACAATTCTCTTCCCCACACTCCCAGGCTGATGGCCCTGACCCCTCGCCCTTTCTCTCTGTGAATGATTTCATTCTAGTTGTTTGTCCCCTTTTTACTGTAATTTCCTGTTCATTTCAATTATATGGGATTCGTCAGTCATTTTGAATGCTTGATGCTCCAAGCTCCTTTATTACAATGGGTCACATAAATATATAATCTTATTAAATATAGTTCAAGCTAGTGGATTTAAACAAATTGGGCTTTAGATGCAAAAGCTCAGTTTCAAACAATTTGATTCAAACAAGCTGCAGAAATGGATTTGTACTATTAACAAGTCATCATCCCCACTTAACCTGAATAATCGACCTTCAGCCGCATCTCTTAGCCCAGCTGATGGATAACTGGGTCCTTGTGTAGCTGGTAAAACATAACCATGAACCCTCCAGAGGCCAAGGTTGTCTCCAAATTTAACCAAGATTAGTCAAGTCAAGTCAAATAACTTTATTCGGTTATTTAAAATAACAACCATAAAAGCATTACATACCAAACATATATTGACTCGTACTTACATAAAGAAGTTAAAAACGGCTTGAAGTAAATAAATTACAAAAAGTTACAGGCAGAATATACACTCAAAATGTTAAAAAAAGAATGTTCTGAGGATATAAAAAGGTTAGTATTTTTCTGAAGATATATCTATTACCAGCTCTATTATCCTTCCATACTTTTCCTATATTTGAGTGCTAATTTTAAAAAACTGCATACAAATAAGGTACAATCACAGCTTAGCATCTGAAGATAAAAAAATGCTGGTCTAAATTGAGAGAAATTCAAGATTATGTCCTTATGCTTACAGCTATTTCTCTTCCCCATTGTGCAAAGTGTATGCCAAGGGGTGTCTGCTCTGGTACAGGGCCAGTAAGGAGTGAAGCTGGGTATGCACGGCTTGCCTGTGTCCTCACCTGAGTTGAGTCAGGCCTCAAGTGAGTTATGTCCATGAAGGCTTGGCCTACCTTCAGCTGGAAAGCTGCCACCATCAGGAAGCCGCCTGGGCACAGCCTGCTCAGGATGAATGCAGTGTGTGAGAAAGGAGCTTTGGCAGACAGATTCACACATGGGGCCTGACTCACAAAGGTATGTGCACAAGTAAGTGGAATTTATTTGCAAAATAATTTTCCTTGGGTGGAAACTTTTAAATAGTGGACCAGACAAATGAATATGGCAATGGCAGATTCTCTGGAGGAGTAAATTCTCAAATGTACTCCTGTACAAAACAGGAAGCTCATACCCTTTCAGGGCATGATAGGAAAGGGTACCCCCCTCCACCCCTAATGTGGGGATGTAAGGCAAGGGGTTTCCCATTGAGAACAAAGTGAAAGAGAGAAGTTTGATTTTTCACTTTTCTGTCAAGCATACTCCATGAGTTTTTGTTAATCATGCATACTCCTGTCCATACTCCGGCATACTCGTGGGTGTTTCTGCTATGTATTCTGCTTGTGCATTTTGTCGCTCACTAAAACTGAGTGAAACTCAACAAACTGCAGATGGAGGTTTTGTGTACAACGAGTCCACTTTTCCATATACTCGCAGCACACTATCATGTGGACAAGCAGAGACAGCCCTGAAATCAAAACGAAAGTAAGGTCTGTCCTTGCACCCCATACCTTACCAAAACTTAGCAGTTACTATCACTTGTCTAAAGTGCTGAGATCTACAGACAAAGCCCTTCTTCAATTTCCACGGATTCGTAACTCCAGATCTGGAGGGAGGTCTTTTTCCTACTTAGTCCCTTTCTATTGGGACAAACTTCCCCTATCAATTAATTGGTGCAGAGGTGGGAAAGTTAAACAAAACTCCTTAAAACCTGGCTGTTTTAGGCAGTTTTGGCTAGCCACATACAGCAGCAGAAGCGACAAGATATTCCTTTGGGCGACGATTCGCTGCACATTCCAAGGGAGCATAACATAACATAACACAACATAACATAACACAACATAACACAGAACAAATTCAAATTACATCACATTATAGACCTCACTGCCTATAATGATCAGAAGGATATGCAGGCGATGAGGGCGAATTTTAGAAATTGTCTTTTTAAACGGACCCATAACCATATGGATTAATTTGTGAATTATTACACTGTGTTAAGAAATTCATAAAATTATGAAAACAAACACTACTAGCCTCATTTACGAGAAGTGGCGCATCGCTGCGTGAAAGCAGCGATGCGCCACTTCTCAGTGCGCCCTCCTTGCGACACCAGTGATGCGTCATATTTACAATATGACGCATCATGTCGCAAGGAAGGACAGATACGTCAGTATAACTGACGTATCAGTCAGCGCAAAAAGTGGCGCATTGCTGGAGTTGTGTCAGAAGCCTGACGAAACTCCAGCAATGGGTCATTTCTCTCAAGCCCCATGAGAAAGGGCCTGCGTCACTCTTGCCCCTGCCATGAGGCAGGCCTAAGGTTTTGACGCATTGGCGTCCTAGAAGTAGCACAGCGAAATCTCATAGATTTCACTGCGCCACTCCTATGACCCTTTCTTGCGAGTGTGTGCCCACCCTGCATACAATATACCTGGCGCAGGTATAATGTAGCGCTGGGGTTTACAAAGTGACGCATCTACCTAGATGCATCCCTTCGTAAATATGGCGCAACATGGCGCATTTTATACGCCACGGGTGTGTCGCAAAAAAGTGACGCACCGGTGGCGCAAAAGTGACGTTGGGGATCATAAATGAGCCCCCACGGGCTTTTATACTTTTGGCATCTGATATGGCTCGGGTCTGATTGCAAAGGGCAGCTGAGTTAGCTGAGAACAGCAGGAGAGCTCACACATGAGATGCTGTGTGTGGAGCAGTATTGGTATCATAACTAAGGGAAAATACATAAAAGCATTAATAATACAGAAGCAGTAATCGAGGAGTACTCGTTTACGTACTTTTACACACCTTTGTGAATTGGCTCCAAAGTATCTGATATGAAGTATTCAGGAAACATTTATGGAAATGAGTATGTATAGAAGGGCTGGGCGTTGTTTACACTTTTAGTAGGAGTGAGTTAGACGTGGTGTCGCCCAAACCAGTCATGCGCACGCTGCCTTTTCTCCCCATTAGCCCCTGGATTGTCGGCGTCCCGACCAATCACAGCGCTGCTTGAGCAGCATTGTGATTGGCTTATGGGATGGAGGGAGCCTGGCTGCCTGCTTCTGCTTCCTGTACCTGGAGAGCAGGAAAGCAGAGAAGACGCGGGACCCGGTCAGGTAAGTTTAATTATCTCTTGTTTTTCAAATTTAAATCAACCATCCCCTACCCGTGGGACCACCTCTCTCCCCAAACGCCCCGGCCAGACGTGCCGGATGCGACTGCCCCACTAAAAAACAGCCCTGGTTCCTTCGTCTTCTCACGCAAACTCTCTATTTCCAACCAGCTATTCTCTTTCTCTCCTTCTTTTGTATCTCTCTCTCTTGTCCCTGTCTGATCACTTTCTATCTACCTTCACCCTCTCCCCCTCTCTCTCTTTCTTTCTCACTTGAAACCCCCAACCTACAGTAGTTCACCTCAGGAGCAGGGGAAACAGTCAGAGGCACTTGGATCGGCCCTCATCATTCAAAAAAGGATTCCATGGACTCCAGCCCACTGGGGAAATGCCCAGTGAAATAAAAGGCCTGTCCGGCCTTGACATCACAGAGTGGGAAAGGATTACTCAAGACGTGCGATGCTGAAACATCATTATTCACAGCAGGGTTTGAGATTCGGCCAAGGTCCTAGCTGACTGTTGTTCCAGTCACTGGAAAAAAACCATATGCATATTCACCGCAGATGGCCTTTCCGTGAACTCATTAAAAATGTTTTTGCTTTACATTTTCAATCCAGATTTCTGATCGTTGAGGGTGAATCGATTTTGTAATTTTTTCTCTTCTACTTTCTCCGTACACATCCCTATGTCTCATTGCAGTGGTCACATGACCAGTGCTTAATTTCAACTGGTGGTTTCCGGTGCTTGGCACTGGCACTTAATTGTCAACACCAGCGTTTGTGACAGTCTGCCACACGGTGGTGCTGTCTGGCTAATTTAGAGAAGACCACAACAACAGTTAAATATTTATGATACGTTAAAACTGACTATTACCTGCTGCCCAAGCCATTCTTATAGCTTTGGGGGCCTGGAATAGTCCGATTTTTTTTGTGTTGAGTTTTTTATAGCGCGAACTAGACCCGAAAGTGTCAGAGCTCTTTACGAGAGCACCAGTTATGTTACAGACACACACATTCATTTTTGTTAGGCACTGGGAGATTAAGTGATTTGCCCAGAATCACTGGATGTTGAGCATCCCTGTCGAGACTCAAACCCAGTTCCCCAGCTCCGAGGTCGACCACCCTAGCTGTTAGGCCACATTCTCTCCTCAAATTGTCACAATTTTTGGAGTGTGATGGTTAGTTGTTGTGTTGTTACCATCATTGGCAGAAGTCCTGGCATTTTTTCTTTTTTTTACAATTTTAGCACTGCACGCGACCAGTATACCATTAGGTTAACTGTTGGGGGATTCGGATTCATCCTGCTCAGACATATTCCCTGAATACTTTAGGAAAGAATTAAGCCATTGTGAAATTATTCAGTAGACTACAAATTGTGCTTGTGGCAAACAGATGTGGCAAGTTGGCGAGCCAAGTTATATGCCACCCTTCGAACCAGTGCAAACAAGCAGTCTTCACAAAAGAGAAGCACTGTCCCCGCACACTCATAATACCAGGAAAATACAAGTAAAATATGCATACTTTATGGGGAGGTTGTATGAATTACCCGTGCCAGAGGTAATTAACGCTTAATTAAATCTCTTCTGGAAGGCATCCAGCTGTTTCAGAAATATCTGCTTTTGCTGCAGTATTGTGGTATGTGCAGCGAGCCTGTTCTGATGCTCAGTGGCTGCCTGCATCCTGCTCTGTTGCTGGGATTTGAGGGAGGGATTTCTTGACTGATAGGGCCAGTGCCTGTTCCAGCAAGGACAAGACTTGTTTCTTAAGTGCAGCAAACGTGCAATCATGTCCACCCATTGCATGCCCTCTCTGAGATTTAAAAAAATAAACCTTTTTGAGGTCCAGGAAGTTTGGAAGTGATCCACCTCAACCCATTTCATTTCATTTCATGAAGCTTTATTCGGTGCATTAAAAGAACAATGACCATAAAAGCACATAAGCAAAATGATTACATAATTATACAGATAAAACAGGATTAAAAAATCCTGCTTTTCCTAAACTGCATTGACTTACACGAAAACGTGGCAATATAAAAACATTTGTCCGAAGAATTCAATTCATAAATCAATTTCATAGCATCATCAACATTAAAAATAGCATATTTTTTAAAAATTGGTTTTAGATCAAAAAATCCTCAAGTTCATATAGAGAGTACAAATTAGCATAAAGTGCAGGGTGCTCTGTTTCGAGTGACCATTGCATGGGCATGGTCCAACTGGATGCTTTTTTAATTGTGGGAAAGCCACCAATCCATGGGCCAACCCAAGTCTAAGTCTAGTCAGAACAAACCTATGAGCTGGTCTGGTTACCTTGCTCAACCCATTTCTGTTTAGCACTTCTCTGGCCTCGTTGCAATCCGTGATGCTCAGGAGAAGTGTCATGGCCGCCAGAAGCAGGCGGTCAGGCGCCTCCCAGGTGTTCGCTTGTCACTCATTGAGGTCAGGAAGAAGACCACAGTGAGCTTAGTGGAGTTTTTGTCACTGAGAAGTCAAAAATAGATCCAAAGTCTGTGGGAACATATGTAAGATAAAAAAGTACATGTTTGGGAGTTAAACTTTTATTTTTTAAGGAAAAAAGTGTCAGTACAAATAATCTTTCCCAGAGGATCAAGCATTCATTTTGCCTTTTGCTTTAAATGTAAAATTTTAAGGTTAAATCTCTTGCTTTAAGTCTTATACTTAAATCCAAATATAGCCCTCCTGTAGAGTTCATATTACCTTTGCAAATATATAACAACATTTATTTCAGAGCATCCAGTGCTCTAAAAATTAAAACACCACATCCATTTCTGGCAAACATTAAGAATTAGAGGATTGAGGAGAATTTACTGTCTATCTTACAAAACATCTCCCGATAAGCAACCACCGCGGCGCACTCCCGTTTAAACTGCAACACTTTTCATCAACAGGGTACATTTTCAGAACAAATAGTGGAGAAAGGTTCATCCTCAAAAGAGTTTGAAAACCACATATTGATTCATTTGTGTCATCCCATAGAAATGTATGTACAGCGCCAACTGCAAAGAACCCTTCAGGTCCCCTATATTGTCCAAAACCAGCATTGTGTGTAGAATTGACGCACCTGGGTGCTGGTCTGGATGTTGTTTCGGGATAACCTAGTAGCTCCTTCCCAGAGGTATTTGTTTCAAACATAAAGACCTAATCAGTAGTTCCTGTTCAGAGGCCAGGCCACTTGAGTACTTAATGCAACTGATCTCCAATCCTTTGCTACAAAACATCATTTGGATGCCACTGACCCTAGTAGCACTCACTCTACAGCTGGTTTGCATAAGGGCAACCAGGTAATGGAGAGAGCTCCTACCGCCATTAGCGAGAGCGGTCCCTGAGAGAGTTTCCTGGTTCTGAGGGCTTCTTGCATCACAGTCACCAATGGGCAGCCTGCTTCATGGTTCTTCTCTCCATCTGTGGTCAAGTATTGGATCCTGCAGAGCCCACCCTCTGCGTCGTAAAAATTTGTGCCAGGCCATTGTTAGATAGAACTTGAGAATGGGTTTATAATTCCAATTTCTTTATGAATAACAGTGAGATTGAGAGAATGTGTAAAAATTGACCAGTACCCTTGTCTGCAGAACGTCAGTAACTGGATATCAGAAAACTGGCTGCGGCACGGTTGGGTATTCAGACAATGTATCTGGTTGTGTGGCTCTGAAAAGAATATTAAGAGGTCAGAGCAGACACAGCAACAGGTTGGAGCAGCAGGGGTGACGTCAGTGGGTGTCAGCTTAGCCCGTCCTTTCATCTTCACACAGTGGTCTTCAAACTTGTTAACGTCACACCCTGATCGTGTAAAAAAAAATCAGCAGTCCCTCCAAAACAAAAATTATTTTTTTTCATAACTATTCTAGAAAACTGGCAGTTCTAAAAAACTTTTAACACTTCAAACAGTGTAGGTATGTTCAGTTATCTGTTATGAAATGCAATAAAATATGTGACTGCTACCATGCACATAGGCCTCTTCTCTTTAAATTGTAAAAGCACCACCAGTGAGATCCTTTATCTAAAATGGCAAGGGGAGACTTTGAGTCTTATATGGACCCCCTTCCCTTAACCCCTTCCATGCTCGTGACAGAACCGTTCCATCACGAGCCTCGGGTGGGCTGTGCTGGTGACGGAACGGTTCCGTCACGGCCCGCCTTCCGCGCCTGTGTGGCGCGAATTCTGAGCCTGCGCGGGCGTTCTATTAAGTGGGCGGGGCCGTGATGGAACCGTTCTGCCACAAGCACAGCCCACCCGAGGCTCGTGACGGAGCGGTTCCGTCACAAGCACGGGAACGCCACACCGCCCCCCCTCCTCCGTAGCACTGCGGCGGAATAGCCGCCGCAGTGAAGGGGTTAACACGTACGCCTGGCCAGGACACAAGAGACAAAATATGATATGATGACCCATTCCAGAGTGGCTCATTGGCAGTCCTTTTTCACCACAAAAACCACTACTTTCAGCATGATGCTCCTCTTGGTCTATGTCAGAGGCCCCCCTGAGATGTATTCAGCGGCCCCCACCCCAGAGGGCCCTCAGCCCCAGCTCGGAGAACTCTACTTTAACCCCATGCTGGTCCATGCTTCTCTTGGACCAACGTTTCTTCTTCACCACTGCTACTAAATGTCTACTTTCAAGGCTTTTTAAGGCAGACAAAGTGCTCAGGTGCGGTACCCTTTCTTCTTATGCATTATTTCTTTTTCTTGTTTCTTTCCATATTCAAGGCCTCCCGCTCATGCAAAGATACTCCCTGTGGACTGACTCCACTGGAGCTGTGCATGCAAACATCTCAAATGGGTCTTTTCTCCACATCCTGGTAATTACGAATGGTCCTTCAAGTGCTGGGTACCCTTTGCCTATCATGTATTTGACCTAGTCATGTGTGTATTGCCGCCTATATCCCTTTACATTTTTTCAGGAGTAGATCACAAAGGTATAGGGTCATTTTATATGTCAATAGGCAGTACCATATGACATTTATTTCAGTGTTTGCTGAATAAATGCAATAGCTTAAAGGGGCATAGGAATAATTGCCACTTGACCTCTGAGACAGCTGTTTGTGAAGTGTGGGTGAATGTGTATACTTAGTAATTGCATCATATAGACTGTAGCATGCATGAGAGTGCTGCAAACGGTGAGTAATGCAGACACTAGCTGTCAATCACTGCTTGGTCTCGAATGACCCTGGCCCAGGCTGCCCACACTCAACCTCCCCCATGCTGATTTCCACCTTCCCTTCTGCAAATGATTGACAGTTGTTGCATGGGCCGTGCAGGACCAGGCCTCGCTGCTGCTGTCCTTCAACGTGTCCCACTGCTGGAGGGGGGTGTTGGGGAGGGCATACTCGCGAGTTGCTGTGGTGCTTTACACCTCTGTTGGCATTGGAGGATGCAGCATAGCGCAGTCCCCATCACCCTGATCCAGAGGCTACTTTCAAGGAAAGACTGCTGCAGAGGGAGCCTTGCACATCGGCACGCGCCGCGTGCACTGCGTATTGCATTCATGTGTGAATCGGGTGCTGCTTATTGGCATGGGGCAAGGGCAGCTGTAAAAATAGCACTCAATTTCTGTGCTTTAGGTGCTATGATAACACATTTTTGCAGGGACCTAACATGTTTATACCATATTCAACTGAAATTCCAAGTATTTACACTATCACAGTCCATTTGTAACCTGACCTGTCTTGAGCTGGATTTGGTGAAATGCTGAAATTTGAAATTGTCTTTAAATTGATGTTCACTAATGGGGATCTCCAGTTTCTAGGCGCTCCAAATATTGACAAATTATGCAACTGGTCTCATGGCGATAGCAGCACTGGCCCAGGGAAACCAATGTGGGGGTGCCAGAATCATAACTCTGGTCCCCCCACTTCTCAGCTGACATTTTATTCACCATTTCACTTGTCGCATCAGAGGTTGGCTTGCTTTCGTCCTTACCAGGTGTTGTGATTCACTCCCTGTGCTCTCGTGACTTTTCCAGAGTTCAGCTCAGCTCTCTGAACTTGTGCTCTAGCTCTACCCTGCCCTCCAGCCTCAGGGTCAACATTCATAACTTCTCTTCCATTTTGGAACCATGTCAGATATCCAGAAAGCTATTTGACATGTTCCAGGAAGGATTTCCAGCTTCTTGGAAAACCTTCAGGACCCGACTTGGATTCAAATTCTTTGCCGGGTTTTGTGACAGCCTGTGGGCTTTTCCTGCCAACACCTCCAAATCTCCAAATTCTCTTCTCAATGCTTCGTCTCGCCGTTTAAGGTCAAGGGTGGGTGCAGGAATCAGCACACCTGTGGCTGGCAGATGTTAGGATGACTACACCCGAGGCACGTGATCACTCGTGAACTCTCTGTTCTCTGTAGCAGTGCTCCGGTATAGCTGATCATCTGTTCCCAGAGATTCCTGAGCTGTTGCTAACCGAGTTTCCTCACCCTGCAGTGTTTCTCAGTGTATCCTCGTGAGTTGAATCAGCACTGCCTTGCAGCGCTCCCATGTTCCTGAAACTGCCTACTTTGTAGTGGCGCCTCGTTTCCTGAACCACCGCTGTCCTGCAGTATTTCCCTGTGCTTATTGAGTTAGCTCGATTTCTCTGATTTCTAATCGCCTGAACATTCTCTTCTTCTCTAGTTTGGTTTTATTTAGCAATCCGTGTCTTATTTCCCTGTTCCTCAGTCCTAGTACCAAGTGTTCTGCCGTGCTATCCCTGATGCTTAATTTCTTGGTTTCATAGCATGATTTATTTGCATACTTTCTGCCAAGTATTCCCTTTTGTTTTCCATTCTTTCCTGCAAAGCACTTCTCTACTCTAGCTCCTTGTTTATCCTCCTTGTGGATGTGTTTTTAGTTATCCGCCCTTGCTGTTACTGCCTTGTGTGCTCCTGTGTGTGGTCACCTTGCTTTGTGAGCACAGCTAACAGCCCTGGTGGTATTTCTCATCCACTGTAAGTATTGTCCTTATGTTGCTATTGTTGCATCAACAGTGGTATCTGCTTTACGGACCGTCCTTATGCATGTGGTCCTATATGCAGATGTTTTGCTGTTACTATCTGTAACAGTGGTGTGGAATTTATGGCGCTTTAGCCTTAGTGTGTGAAGCCCCCGAGTACTTTATCCCTCATCCCTTTTACTAATATTGTGTTTATCTGGACGTTTTGCATGCCCTCAGTGTCATTCTGTATGCTGCATTGCTTCTCGAATGCCTCTTCTTCCTGAGTTTTGACTTTCTTGTTATTCTGTGCAGAGCTTCCACCCTGATTCTCGTTTCTTCTCTGACACTCCGGGTGATCTTGGGCATCTCTGTTATAAATATTTTATTCTTTTTGCCTACTGTGTTTCCAGTCCTTGCCAGACGCCCTCACAAGAAAATACAAACCACCTTGTGCTTTGCTGTTTATTTTTTACTATTATTTTGTCTGCATATTTGAGCTCACTTCCTGGCAAAAGACACATATGGCCTTTACGATCTTTGGAGCCGATTAGGATGGCGAACGGATTGCCCCCGCCATCCTAATCACCCATTGTCAGCCATTTTCCATTGGAGAGCATCGAGTGGACTGTGGGTGTCCGTTAGGGACTGTGAGTGGACCCACGTATGGCATCTAGTTTGGCTACCATGCGGTCGAACCGTACCCGCACCTGTTCAGCCAGTTGCTCCTGGCAACCCAACACACGGCATTGGAAGGCCATGTGGTCTATCGTGGGGGTCCTGGGAGGCAGCTGTGGTTGTGCGTGTTGCCTGCTGTGTGGTCTGTGCAGGGGGTGGGGTCTCCTCGTAGCAGCTGGGCTGCCCTGCTCCTGGAGGTGGGCTACGGAGGCTCTCCACGACCTTTTAGAGGGCGTCAGAGTCGAAGGTGTGGTGGTCCTATTCATCATCAGAAAAGAGAGGTTCGGGCTGCTCTGCAGGAGGTGTTGGACTTCCATCTGCAATGTGAAAGGGAGATGCAGTTTAACATTGTGTTCTCATGTATGTTGTTGCATTGTACATGTTTACATTCAGACTGCATGACTGTGTACATTGTGGCTGTTTGTTAGGAGCTGCCTATTTGATGCGGGACAGTGGACATTTCGACAACATCACAGATGTGTGTGGTATTTGTACATTATCAACTCACATTTCCCTGCAATGCCAAATGTGATTGGGCAGTTTCTACACACATGCGGCACAAGTTGTG
Organism: Lissotriton vulgaris; assembly: GCF_964263255.1. Classification (NCBI taxonomy): domain Eukaryota; kingdom Metazoa; phylum Chordata; class Amphibia; order Caudata; family Salamandridae; genus Lissotriton; species Lissotriton vulgaris. Next base: position 1,059,301,705 of record NC_141698.1, on the reverse strand, counting down.
CCCTGTGTTCTGTTGTGGACGTGTTATGGTTTGTACCACATTGTTGTCAATGTTGATGTGCTCTGCATTTTATGTGTGTGTGCTGCATTTTGGGGGAGTCGTCCCTGCAGCTCTGATTGTGCTGCCCCTTATCCCTTTCATGTGGTGGACCTTTGCCTTCTGTGCTTGTACAGTGCTGAGATGTTGCATACTTGGGTGGGATCTCTTGGTGGGGGTTGGGGGTCTGGGGCATGGTTTGTCCACAGATGTGCTATACTTAATTGTGCATGTGTGCCATTGTGCCCATCTCCAACCTGTCCCCCCAGTCCCTGGTCGTTACTAACCCTGGTGCTGTTGTGTCCGGTCATGTTGAGCAGTGTCCGGTCCTTCAACTCCTGCCACCGTCTCCCCACTGATGACTGTGGACACCATTTCCTCCATATCGTCCAGCTCCTCCTGTGGCGCTGGATTCCCACCTCCAGTCTGCATTGCTGCTTTCTGGTTGTTGGCGAGTTTCTGCTTAGTTTTGCGCTTGACATCATTCCAGCGCCTCTTGACCTCCTCCATTGTCCTCGTCAGCACTCTGACTGCATTCACCTTGTCCACGATGGACTGGCATATTCAGTTTTTTGTTGCCAATGACACAGTGGAGGTGAGGAACAGTAGTTGATAGTGTTCTACCACCTCCGTTATCAGGATCCTTTTTTCCTGCGGACTGAACTGCTTTTTCCTACTCTTCTTCTCCTTGCCCTCCCCGACCTCGAGGTCCCAGGCAGGTCGTCCGGGGGGCTTGTGGGGTTCTGGTTGTCCTCTGGACTTGCTCCGGCAACATCCATTGAGCTTCGCTGTTGTTTGGCTTTTGTTTGTATGTTTTTTAACTACTTTTATGGTGATTTTTCCCGCCTGACATTTGTGAATTCCAGGCCTGTCGCTAGTTTTTCGCGGATTTTTGTATCGCAATTGCTCTCATTGCAGCTTTTTTTGTGTTTGTGTTTCGCATTTTTGCTGCGTTGCTTTGACTTTATCGTTGACATTTGACACGTCATCGTGGGCCTATTGCATGGTACCGCCGTGTTGTGAATACAAGGTAAACACTACGTTATTTTCCAGCGTTAGACTGCGGTAAGAAGAGTTGCATTAGGCTACTTTTGCGGTAATTATCAGACGTTCTTGAGAATATCCCACGTTGTCTTCATGCCCCTTGCTACAAGGCAGAATAACTTTTACCTAGTGGTCACTAGCCAAGAAACAGATTGCCTGTAGTCCCCACCATGCAGCTAGATGGCCAAGAGGAAGATGCAGAACATGTAAGGGGTCATTGAAGAACAGCAGTACATGCAGAGGCATAGCATTGTTTAGGAACACTCAGAGTGACCTCTGACCAGGCTGGGGTGGAGCCTGTTTTAGGCCGTTATAAATTAAATGAAGCATTGAGCGAAAGGAAGCTGCATGGGCTTAGTTCAGTTTTAGACATTAACCTCTATTGAAGACAATTAAGTGGCTCAGGGCTGATAATGTCCAGCATTGGTCTTCTGCTCCAACATTCAACAATATGTCTTTCTGTCCCTCCCTTTTTAACTTCGAACATTCTACCTTCTGCAGATGGAGTCTTCTAATAGCCTTGTGGCCCTTCTCCTTTGGGCTATACCGGTTGTTAAGTTAAAGGCCCTCTACTTTGTTATAGGCCAGGGCCTGCGTCTCAGCCTGTAATTCGGGCTCAGGGCTTTAACAACTGATCAGAGGTAGAAGGGCTAGAAGGGTATTAGAAAGTTCCACTGACCGCGGGTAGAATGTTTTATATTAAAAAGGGAATAAAGCAAAGTCAAACCCTGCTATGTTGGAGGAGAAGGTCTATACCAGCCAGTATTCGCCATGAGCCACGCGACTGTCATCCATGAAGTGCTCAATATTACAATGACTTAATATCATTCTAGTATCAAATCTGTACTGTCAATTATATTAGGATAATGAAACCTGCAAGTTCATGTGCTGAACTATATATACTATATATGTATGTATGTATATATATATATATATATATATATATATATATATATATATATATATATATATATATATATATATATATATATATATATATATATATATATATATATATTCACTGAAAAAACCATAGGTTTCACACCAGTTATAGTTAGGAATTAGCATTTAAAAAACCTATTAAATTCACTGAAAAAACCATAGGTTTCACATCAGTTATAGTTAGCTGGAAATTTTACTGATATAAAACCATTGAAATTCCCACGTTATAGTTAGATGGACTCACTATAACTTGCGCGTGCAATGCACTGCTGATGACATCACATATTACATCACTCATGACATGGTCAGTGACATCACTCATGACATCACTGATGACACCATCCAGTGAATGTGTGTCTTTCTGAAAAATAAATATATTTTATATATGTATATGTAAAAGTTGATGGAAGAATAAATGTTTACTTAAGTGTCTAAATGGATGGTTTTTAAAAATTGATTGGTTAACTGGCTTAATAAGACATCATCAGCAGTGCATTGCACGCGCAAGTTATAGTGAGTCCATCTAACTATAACGTGGGAATTTCAATGGTTTTATATCAGTAAAATTTCCAGCTAACTATAACTGATGTGAAACCTATGGTTTTTTCAGTGAATTTAATAGGTTTTTTAAATGCTAATTCCTAACTATAACTGGTGTGAAACCTATGGTTTTTTCAGTGAATTTCATAGGTTTTTTAAATGCTAATTCCTAACTATAACTGGTGTGAAACCTATGGTTTTTTCAGTGAATTTCATAGTTTTTTTAAATGCTAATTCCTTTGTATATCGAGTTTCTAACCTTTTTTTTTTTTTACAATTTGCTGTTTTTTTTTAAGTATTCATTTTTTTAATATAATTTTTTTCTTTTGCGCTCTGGGTGCGCGCTCCGGGAAGCTTTCAGCTAAGCTCTCCGGTAAGCTTTTCCGAGAGCTCATCTGAAAGCGCACCCAGAGCGCAACTGTCGTTCGTGAAAAAAAATATGAATGAAAAGTTAATAATAATGCAAAACATTTCGTACCATACAAATAAAATTAGTTTTTTTTATTAAGGAAAATGATTATGCATTTCTATAAAAGATTGATGACGTCACTTCGGCGCGCAACGTAAGTGCCCTCGGAAGCGCCTACGTGCGCGGCGCATAAACGCACGCAAAAGCGCCTACGATCGCACCACGTTTGCGCCCCGGAAGCGCCTACGATCGCGCTGCGTAAACGCACCGGAAGTGCTCCGGAGCGCGCAGCGTAAACGCGTCGGGTCATGTGACCCTAAAATAACACTTTTCATTGGTTGCTAACAGTTTTTTTTTACAATGAATGAAATCCCCACCCATTTCCTTCACTTCTTCTTTCACTTTTGTGACTGAAAGACCTGCCTTTTTTGCTGCTCCATATTCCTGGATTCATCATGGCTGCCAGACCATCCAGCAGTGAAGATGACTCCAATGATTTCATTGATGAAGAGCCTCCTCAGCCGAAGGTCAAAGAACATTTCATCTGGAAATTTTTTAAGTTTCCAGCAGACCAGAAGAAGGTGAATGCACCAAAAGTAGAGTGCAGGATCTGCAAACAGGTCCTGTCACGGGGTAACCCCCCAAAAAAATACTCTTTTGGCAACTTCACCATGATTCGCCATGTGGAGAGGAGGCACCCCCAGAATTTTGCCCGGGAAAGTGTCAGGGCTCTGGCACAAGAGGTTCCCAGAGATGGAGCCTCTACATCAACAGGAGGAGCAACTTCTTCTGGAAGAGAACAATCACAGGGGCAGGTAGCAAACATTCAACCTGCATTTAACCATGGGGTCGTCAGATGCAGATACTGCAATCAACTCCTCACCTATGGGGAGCAAAGTGTCCTGCTCATGGTTCGGGCATTGGAGAACCATCACTGCCCTTCCCACCCCTAATTTTTTTCTTTTCTTTTTGCTCCTGTTGAGCAGTTTCTATTCCCTGTTTTTGTTCCTGTTCAGTTAAAAGAAGAAAACCAAAAGTTCTTTTCAGAACTACCTCCAATTCTCATCAAAGAGCTATAATCTTAAAAAATGAAGAGTAAGTGAAATATAGTGCATTGATAATTGAAAGGAGAATGAGTAAGAAAGAACAGAAAGGTATGAGAGGTGAAAGGAAGTGAAGTAGGAGGAATGAAAGAAGGTGAGTGTTAGAAAAGAAAGTTATGACACAGTGAATAAACTGGAGGCCTCATTTCTGAAAAGTGACGCATCGCTACGTGAAAACAGCGATGCGTCACTTTTCTGGACGCACTCCTTATGACATTCCAGATATGTCATATTTAATATATGACTAATCAATTCGCAAGGAGTTACAGATATGTCAGTATTTCTGACATATCTGTAAACACAAAAGTAACGCATTGCAGGAGTGCGTCACAAAAGTGACGCAACTCCAGTAATGTGTCCTTTCACATGGAAAAAGCACCATGTGAAAGGTTTGCTGTGAAGCAGGCGCAAGATTTTGGCGCAACAGCATCCTAAAAGTGACGCACTGCGTCATTATTACCAAGCTTTTTGCAAGGAACACCCCCTCTGCATGCATTATACCTGACACTATTTTTTAAAAAGTGACGCATCTAGGTACATGGGTCACTTTTTAAAACTCTGCGCCATATTGTATATGCATCAGGTATAATGTATGCAGAGGGGGCAATCCCTCGCAAAAAGCTTGGTAATAACGACGTACTGAAATCTATGAGATTTCTCTGCGTCACTTTTAGGATGCTGTTGCGTCAAAATCTTGCGCCGGCCTCGCATCACTTTTATGTTTACAGATATGTCAGAAATACTGACGTATCTGTAACTCCTTGCAACATGATTCGTCATACATTAAATATGACACATCTGGAATGTCATAAGGACTGTGGACAGAAAAGTGACGCATCACACCAGCAGTGTAATAAAATGTGCCTCGTTGCACTATATTTAAAGGATGCAACAGCATCCTAAAAGTGACGCAGTGAAATCTCAAACATTTCACTGCGTCGCTATTACAAAGCTTTTAGTGGGGGAACACCCCCTCTGCATGCATTATACCTCACGCAGATATAATGTGGCGCTTGATTTTAAAAAGTGACCCATCTACCTAGATACATCACTTTTTAAATATAACGCAACGAGGCACATTTTTTTACACCACTGGTGCGATGCGTCACTTTTCTGTGCGCACTCCTTATGACATTCCAAGTAACGCATTGCTGGAGTGCGTCACAAAAGTGACGCAACTCCAGTAATGTGTCCTTTCAAATGGGGAAAGCAGCATGTGAAAGGTCTTGCCTCAGTCTAACACCTGCTGTAAAGCAGGCACAAGATTTTGGCGCAACAGCATCCTAAAACTGACGCAGTGAAATCTCAAAGATTTCACTGCGTCGCTATTACAAAGCTTTTTGCGGGAGAACACCCCCTCTGCATGCATTATACCTGACGCTATTTTTAAAAAGTGACGCATCTAGGTACATGGGTCACTTTTTAAAACTCTGCGCCACATTATTTCTGCGTCAGGTATAATGTATGCAAAGGGGGCATTCCCCCGCAAAAAGCTTGGTAATAACAACGTACTGAAATCTATAAGATTTCTCTGCGTCACTTTTAGGATGCTGTTGCGTCAAAATCTTGCACCTGCCTCGCATCACTTTTATGTTTACAGATATGTCAGAAATACTGACGTATCTGTAACTCCTTGCAACATGATTCGTCATACATTAAATATGACACATCTAGAATGTCATAAGGAGTGCGCACAGAAAAGTGACGCATAACACCAGCAGTGTAATAAAATGTACCTCGTTGCACTATATTTAAAAAGTGACGCATCTAGATAGATGCGTCACTTTTTAAATATTGCATAACAATGCGCATTTTTTTACACCGCTGGTGCGTCACAAAAATTGACGCACAGGAGGCGCAAAACTAACAGCGCAAGGCCTTCATAAATATGGTCCTGGATTTTCCCCATGCTTCGCCGGTGCGCGTACCATGCGCTTCCCCCGCGCAAAACGAAAAAAATTTTTTAATGCCCTGCAGGACCCTATTTTAGTCCCTACATCAAACCTAGGTGGTCAGAGGGGGTCTACTCTTCCCCCTTATGGTCATTTGCCCCTTTTTTTTTCAAACCCCTTGTGTCTCGATTTTACCGAGACACAAGATGGCGGCCGCTCCAGACTGTTTAGAATGTTTACAGACACCCAAGAGCCAATCAGCTTTCTGCGCGCAAGTCGCGTGTCGCGCCGGGAGCGCATTCAAGTGCGCGCACCGGAGAGCGCCTATAGATATATATATTTTTTTGAACCTTAATTACTCAAAATCCACTGGAGCACATATCTTGAGACATAGCAAAGGCACATCGGGCTACCAGTCCCTACAATTTTGCCAAGTTTGGTGTAAATCCATTCAGCCGTTCGGGCTAAAAGTGAAATTGACCGACCTATGGAAATTAACATGGGGAAAATGCGTTTTGGGACCCCCCTTTTATCTCCGCCCCCGCATGACGTATCCCCCCCAAACTTTCAGGGAAGGACCGGAGCTCCGCGAGGCCATTTTCAGGAAATTTTCAGGCAGATTCGTCAACCGGTGCCAAAGTTATTCCAAATAGAATTTTGAGATTTAACATTGAAAAAAATCCTAACTATAACTACCTACTGGCGACCGCCAGTAGGTAATATATATCTATATATATATATATATATATATATATATATATATATATATATATATATATATATACTATAAGCTATATGTATAACAAACCAATATTGATTATTTACCTCTTATTAAAACATGAATATCTGTGTAAGGTTTTAAAAACATTCCTCTACCCCTTACTGCTACTAACTAGCACTCAGGAGACACTTTTAGTTGGAGTAACAAAGGGTCATATGTATGGAAGAGAATGAAATGAACCTTACCAACACATCTCTTCTTTTTACATCAAGTGAACCCACCTTTTGGGAGAGATTCTGGGTATCTACCCTACTGGGCGTACAAGCTTAGACCGCCCTCCCGTTCCCTGGATCGCATGGGTCTGCTACAGAGCCATCGGTGAGAGCCACTCCCCATAGTACACATCATCTCACATTCTGTGCTTTGAACAACTACATTATAAAATTACTCGTTAAGAAGAGCAATGGCATCCCAGCAAACAATGCTGATAATGACCCGAGTGTAAACAAAGTCAAATTCTCTAATGCAACATGTACGACAACAAAATGGCAACTTAACCCAGGTCAACGTAAACCTTTCAGAAATCATGAAAAATGGGGGCTGGGAAGAGAGAAAACACAGAAGGCATGTGAGTCATTTCCTATCCGATGACGATTTACACCAGGCCCAGGCTCTAGAACAAAAGGTCTTATTGGCCATCACGTGTATTTTATAATTTATACCACCACCGTAAGCCAAGACATGATGTCACCTGGCTCATGAATTCAGCACGTTGCTTTGCTCATCCTGAAGTTATTCATCTGTGTGGGCAGGGGCCATATGATATCCTAGCAGAAAGTTTCATAATGCTGTCTCAACAGGCAGACCTGAGCTAGAGGGGAGGAGGCTGTCATGGCAACCCGCGACCTCACCGTACTGTCCCCGTTAGGAGGATGTGCTCCGCATAGGCTTGGGATGTGGCCATGAATTCCTGCAGCCTCCCCTCAATCAGAGATCTCAAAGCGTTGTAATTACCATGCAAACTCAACATGGTATCACAATAAGAGAACTCATTGGGATTGCAAATTAGCATTGAACAAAGTGGATCCCATGAAAACTAACAACAAATCATTCAATTTTTCATAGCACAAAAACTACCCACAAACTACCTTTCCCTTGGCAACTGCCTTCAAGGAGTTACCAAATTTACAAAGACAATTTTATACACTGCTTACATACAATACATAATACATGGTTTGTTTTTTTAAAAGACAGTCTTTTTCAAAAAATTTTTTTATTATGTATTGTATGTTTTTTAAAATAAAAATTATGGTAATTTGTTTTTATTGTAATGTATGAATAATGCTGACATAAGAATCTACTGGTAAATACAATAGGCAAACATCACATTCCTTTGCATTTGTTGTTTGGTTTTTCAACCATGAAGTAGTGTATAAAATTGTCTTTGTAAATTTGGTAACCTGTCTTGACTCAATCCGATACCAAATCTACCCTTTTTAACAACAGAGGACCTGGAAGAAATAACCTCTTCCCAACCACAAAGAAAGGGAAAAGGGAATCTTGTTTTTTTTTGCAAATCCTTCTCTGCAACCGATCCCCCAGGCTGCAGCCTAGTGATAGCATGACAGAGGGGAAGACATGAGGTAACGATTTACAAAGGGCCTCCACACTCGTGGCGGAGCTGTGGCAGGACCTCTGTACGGCAGTTACCCATTGCGGGCACCCCCCACGAGTGCCGAGCCTCACTGGCGTAATGAAAATTGAGGGGGCCTCCGTGCACTGTACGAAGAGGGGCCCCTCCAGGCTCAATCAGGAGCTCTCTGGCCAGAGTGCAGTGCCAAGGGGGCCCCCTGGAGCTTGGGGCCCCCCGCACCGCGGGGGCTGTGGGGGCTGCTGGGGCTGCATGGACCTGTGTTATGCCCCTGCGGAGCCTGCACTACAAGTGTGGAGGCCCTTTGTGAATCGTCCACTGAGAGTCCAGCATTGTTCATAACTTTCTTCTGCTTCTATCTCCTGCAAGTTATTAAGGCAGGTACGCAGCTGCCAGAGGCCACCCTTAGCGGTGTAACAAAACTTGAGGGCCCCCAGCTGTAAAGTACATGTAGGGGTCCCTCTCCAGTCTCACTCAGGAGCTCTCAGTCCAGGGTACTGAGCTTGTAGCTTGGGTGCCTTTGTTACGCCAATGGTAACCCCCGAATATTGTTTGCCCGTCATCGTGTCCCGGCCTCTCAGCCACTAAGGTGAAGGAAACAAACAGGGGAGGGGGGTCGGCCATACCTCCTCTGCCTAACGTTGCTGGTCCCGTTCCCAAATGAGTGCTGTGCTTTGAATAAAAAAGCAAAGACTAGATAGTTCTATATACATCAGGCACATCCTAGACTGCAGAGAGATGAGACTGAGGAGAGAGGATTCCCTGGTTGATATCCTACCAGTTGGCCAATTACAAAAAGTTTCTACTCCAATCATTCATAGCACACAGGTTTTAAGAATTGGGCTGGTTAGGCCAACAGTACTAAATATTATTCCCCTGGTTGACGCCTTAGCTGCAACTGTTATTTCAACGCAGTGCTGGGCGTTCCAAAGTGTGGGCGGGGCCGCGTCGGCCGTTGAACATTCGCAGCACCAGCCAGGTAGTGCTCCGAACGTTCAGCGGCCGACGGCAGCAGCAATGGGGTTAAATACCAGCATCAACTAAAATGAGTAGACAACAGTACAAGACACTAGTAACCAATTCCAAGATGCAACTTGGAATCAACTGGGATTTGCTGCATAGAACTTTATCAGATGGCAGCAACTGGTCCATTTTAGTCCATCTGTAACTTATCTTTAATTTCCACCTCGACTGGACTTCAGGACACAGCACAATAACAGATATCATGTAATAATAATGTTACAGCCTCTACTATAAGATCCAGATCACTTAGTGTGCACAGGTACCATACTGACTTTGTGGCTCCTGGCTAATAAGAAACCGTCACTGGCCACAGGGAGTGGCTAACTGGATTAAGATAAATACATTGCCCAGCCCCTCAAAGTGCATTTCCCCAGCAGGGACATCTGTGTGCAGGACCCTCCTGGCAAGCTGGCACCACACAAACATAAGGAGATGATGGATGGAGCGCTGGAACTTTTTAGACACAGATCTGGGTTGAATCCATCATCGGTATTTAGTTCACTTCGGCACCCCGGTTCAGACTCAGCCAAATGCAAATTAGTCTTAGCCTTGTGCCCCCTGGCAACAGTCCAGCGGAACTGCCAAGCCAGGTCCTCCCTGGACCGGAAGCAATCATCCTGGGACCAGTTTCGGGGTTTCACCCCTCATCAGCCATGCTAGCTTGAATCCCGTGGCAAAGTGAGCAAGGGACCCAAGTCTGGGCATACCCTGTCAACTTAGGGCAAACAAAGCAAACACACTCCATTTTAATTTTGTGCGGCATTTTTCTTCCATTACTCCCTTTTTTTCAAATTGCTTGAGGAGGACACAAGAACTGTGAAATTGCAGCATTTTTGCATCCACTTTCCATAAATAGAATAAAGGACATTTCACCGTCCATCGTTGCAGAAGTTATGCTTACATAGGACATGGTGGATAATAAAGGATTTTCCACAGGGATTTAAATTGTGGTTCTTATTGACAGATTCCATAAAATTTTAAGCAACCAATTAATAATTAACTACAATAAAAATAAAAACGACTATTTCTTAAAAAGAAATATGAATTATGTAACAATGTCCGACCCACCCTACCCCAATATAACCAGATGGACAAGTTAAAAAAAAATAATGATTGCCTATTTTTATACAGTGTGGGGCCCTTAGGGCATTATGGCTATTTTTTTACGGTGTGGGGCCCTTAGGGCATTATGGCTATTTTTATACGGTGTGGGGCCCTTAGGGGATTAAAGGGAAATGTCATTTTTACATAGTGCACAGAGTTTGACACTGCATGGTTCTAGTCACCCTCCCTCCCCCCATTTGCAGGAAAACTGTGACTCAAGGTAGACATCCTTCGCTGGGGCAAGAAAATAAATGGTCTGAAAAACTAACCGAAAACATCTGCTCCAAACGTCTGTACCTGCAGTGTGGCTGCAAGCATTTAATGTCCTAGTGACACAGGCCCCAGATCAGTTGATGGTACACGTCAGTACCCTCACTAGGATAATAGGCCAGCATTTGTCAAAATTGTTTGAGCAGGATCACCCCTCATCACTCATAATCACTATTCTGTGCTGGGGAAGTGCCTGAGAATTCCAGGGTCAGGCATCTGTGAGGGTTCAAAGCTCTAGCCTCGGGTCAGTCTCCGCTTCTGAGGATCTCAGTGGTCTGGCTGCGAACAGGAAGTGCTTCAAAGGCCGGCCCAGCGAGTGTCTCTTCAAATAGCGCCCTACCCAGCTGGCGGCTCCCACTGTGCGCATGACACCATGCTTGGCATCTTACTCTTTGTCTTTCGCATCAAAGGCATTGGACATCAGCAGCACAATGCCAGGAGCCCCAGGGGCCATTTAAACAGCTGAGAGTCTGCAACGGCACAGGACGCGCGCAAAACCGTAGCACGCTCTGACTGTACTGTAGGACTAATGTGCAGATGCATTGCACTGGATCAAATCAGAGGTTTGGATGTTTCCTTGAAAATTAAGCTGACGCCATTTTGATTAGTTAGGAAATGGCTGCCATTCCAGAAGTCCGCCATTTTATTGAGCAGAATTAGAAAAAAATGGTCCAGAGTCCCCCTCCACCGACCCCACAATGTGCACTTAACTTGTAATAGAATTGGTGTACGTCGGCAACAAATTGTTTACATTAAATTATTAGTAACAGTTGAGTTTGAAGGTACTCACCTGACACTTGATGTCACAAATTAAAAAAAAGTTGGGGCACATACATTTTGTTTAATATACAGTATATAGGCAGGAAGATGGGGAATTTATGTTGTAGCTCCAGAATGCTAAATTTATTTTTAACTGGATTTTGCTCACTGACACCACCGGTCGCACAACTACTGTCTACATGACACATCCTGCCAATACATACTCCACCATGACAAAATTCATTGCATTGGACGCGACCCCTGACTGAGCAAAATCCTCTAAATTAATGCGTGTGAATATGTGAGTTGCTTGTGTGCATGCCTGTGTGTTGGCAAGCACGTATGTGCATGTGTGGACTGTGTGCGCTTGCTTACAAGCACAAAAATGAGTGTGTGTGTTTTTTGGTCAGTAGCGTAGGTAAGGGGATGGCGGAGGTGAGCAAGTCATGTCTGTCAACTACCACCATCCCGCCGCGCCCCAAGATCAAGTCGGCCACCAGACCCTCCCCCTGGGTAGCAGGAGGTCTAGCTACGCCACTATTTTTGGTTCTATCCATATATCTATTTATTGATGTGTGTGAGTGTCAACCACGTGCGTGTGTGTCTGAGTGTGAATATGAGGAGTGTTTCCTTATTTTCTCAGGGCTTTTGTGGTATTATTTAGCTGACGTTTTAGACAAACGCATCTGACTTTAACCCTCCCACGCTCATGACCACGGTTCGCATGTGCTCATGACGAGCTCAGCTCGTCATGACCGTTAGATGCTCGCACGCTGGGCAAATTCCCCTGCTGTGTGAGCGTTCTAATGAAATGGGTGTGGTCATGACGAGCTGAGATCGTCATGAGCACACGATCACCGTGGCTCATGACGAGCTGAGCACCGGGGCGCTGTGCGCGCCTCCCCACCCTCAGCACGGCAGGGGAATATGCCCCGCAGCCAAGGGGTTAATATGTATTTGGACTCAGCTTCCTGTGTGTTGTCGGGTCCAAACGTAAGGGCAGCCTATCTGGAGGTGAGCTTTAATATGTGCTCACTCCAGTGTTTGCAAAGGCAAGTAAAAATCAATTTTTAATAGTGGGAACACTCATAGAAACTGTGGCATTTACGGTAATAATCGGTGCCCTATGGGTGTGAATTCAGTTTGTGCACATTATTACTAATTATGTTGCACCAATGTGTAAATCAAGTGCAAGGAACACCTGCAACCAATCTACAGACCTCTCTAGGCAAGACTTAAAACTAGGGCACTAGAATTATGCGACTGCGCTGCGATTTTCACATAATTATAGATTTGCTTCATTTGCCACATAATCCATCATCTGCTGCTTAATCTGCTGATTTTTAACAAAAAACATGTGTTTCTAGCAGATCAAAAGTCACTAAAAATGCAGCGACGTGTGTTGCTGCACAGTGGAAGGCTCTCTTCAAAGCTGGACTGGTCACCTTTCTGTTGCTTATTGCTATATTTGGTTGTTAAACCGGTACTAATGAGATGCAACCAATACCTAGACAGTGTTACCAAATTTAAAAATGACAAAATCATGATTTAACACTATTACGAAGTGTACCGTATTATGCAGTGTAATTTACTCAACCCTGCAGCATATTTGGCCTCTCTTGCTGAAGAATTACAGTGGCCCAGTTAAAACCAAATAATACAGAGATTCAGGATTTGCGAATTCCCTTCTCAAATAAAAAATGTTATGCACCTAGTTCGAACTTCATTATGCAAAACTTTGACTGTCAAGCCCAATTTAGGGTGTAAGTTTTACAGTCTTGGTTCAGAAATAATTATTATTCGTCCTAAAATCTATACATATTATTTATCTAGTTTCATGAAAAATGTTATGTTTTTCCTTCGCCTCCCCTCAACAAGTTTCTGCTGTACAAGATAAAGATTTCTTTTTTCATTCGCCCAGAAAGCCTGATTGCTAAATGTATTGCCATCCTGAGAGGAAAAGGGGACTACAAGTCAGGGTCAGAGACCTTTAGGGCAACCTGGTAGCCCAGAACTGCTGCTCTGACAGGTGTTGTGGCTGTTTGAGGGCATGTTTTATGGTCTGGTGGGTCGATTTTTACTACTAATTTCCCTGATATTATCACACGCATTGTCTGCAGCAAGCTCATATCCATGCAGTCTCCCATACCTTACAAAACACATATATGCAGTACAATTTGCACATTACAGTAACTATTGAACATAGTGAGTTAAGATATGGGGCAGTTTTTAATGTGTTGAATATTTCAAGACCATGTATCATGAAATCATCTGCTTCAAAATGCACCATTTGCCAATCCTGTTTCACTAGGAGGACCCACCCTGGATCCTAAGTTTGCCCATTTCGCTTGTTCACGTCACTCATTACATAAAAGTTATATCCATCTTTTGCTCCTCACCACTTTCATATTTCACCAGCCACCACTTTCTTTCCAAGCTAATAACAGGGCGATATGTAAACGTGATGCACATTTTCAGCTATCTGATTAACAAATGGTGGAATACTTTTATTTGGTGCCCGGCAATAATTTCTGTCACAGTCTGACCCTCCTTCACAATTAATAGGACTCTATACCTGAACGTAGGCATCTTGGGCCAGATGTACAATGGGATTTTGCATGCGCAAACGGGTTTGCGATCCGTTTGCACATGGAAAATTCCCTGTGGGCCATGTACTAACACTATTTTGCAAGTCGCAAAAAAATTGCAACTCGCAAAATAGTGTTTAGCGACTTTAATTAGGAAGGGGCGTTTCAAGGGATCCCTTCCTAATTGCGACTCGCTGCCCTGTGTATGAATGTTTTGCGACCGCAATTACGGTTGCAAAACACTCACACTTTACCGCCCTCTTCAAGAAGGTGGTAAGGCAGTCGCAAATGGGGAGGGGTCCCCAGGGGAGTCCTTCCGCTTTCCAAATGCCGGGAAAAGTATTTTTTAGGGGCAGGTAGTGGAACCACCACCAGCCCTTGAAAAATGAAACGAAAACGTTTAATTTTTTTCTTTTTAAATGCATCCCATTTTCTTTAAGGAAAACGGGCTGCAGTGAAAAAAAAAACTGCTTAATGTAAAAGCAATCCCAGACATGGAGTTCTGCTGAGCCCAGCAGGCCACCATACCTGGGAGGGCCTGCCATTCTCAATGGGGTCACAAATTGCGAGTGCCTCATTAATATTCATGAAGCATCCAATTTGCGATCCCATTGAGAATCGCAAACAGTGTCTCAAACACGGTTGTACATTGGAAATTGTGACTCACAATTTGCGACTCGCAATCGAGCGCAAATTGCGAGTTGTATTTTCCAATGGTCGTACATCTGACCCCTTGTCTCTATATCGGCCCACCGTAGAGTGTGATTTTCAGATCTTTAATGACAGTATCGAATATAAATGAGTCGGTCCCTCAGCTGGTTCATTATTTACTCATTTATTCAAATCTCCACCCTTGTCCACCTTCAGTTTTCTCTAAATATGTGATACTGTTAGCTGGCAGGGGGTGTGGAGTCTTGGCGGTGAGTTCGAGGCCAGATAAGAGGCAAAATAATCCATGAAGGCGCTGGCAGCCGCTGAGCACTGAATGGCCCTCCAGCCCCCTCACTGCTAGTTCAATAGTGGTACCTGGCTCTACATAATGCTGAGACATGCCATTTTCTAGGACTATACTTCAGAGCAATGCATTTTGAAAGAAACTAGTTTATTCTTGACAATTTAATTAAAAAGTCAGAATTTACTCTGCCTTGCACTGGATTGGACTTTTCAGTACACAATAGCTGACTGAAACATGTGGATCAAAAAAGGTATGGATTTTCATTCGTACTGCCCCTTTCTTTTGCAAAATGTTTGGTCTCAGCTACATACAGCGTTAGCTGTTTCTTGGCCAGACCTCTTGTTTCCAATATACATAGAATGTGGTTTAGGTCACCCCCTTTCTCTTGGTTAGTTGACTTAATTGTCTGTCTTAGCTCACTACTCTTGATTTAATGGCTTTCCTCTCTATTCTTGTGTCTACTCCACCCAGAAGCATTTTGGTCTTGCATTGTTCTTATTTGATGAGCTGTATCCTTCCCCTGCTTAGTTGAGGGGACTCATTTTTTATTTAATAAACTCTATGAGAATGCATGTATTTTCTTGCTCTCTACCCCATTTCCTGCTTCCTCGAACACCCCCCCCCCCCGAGTTCATACATTTCTTCCCTCCACCATTACCCATCCAGCTTGGAGCTTTATTTTATTTTATGTTTTCAACTACAAGCCCTCCTTGCCGACACCAATTGGTGACGTTTGCTTCGCCCGCACTCCATACTCAGTCTACACTTGCTTTTTTGAAAGCAAGTTGATGCTGAGGAGCACACTCCTCAATTGGCTGTTTTGCTTGCACTCTTCTCCTTCTGAAGCGGGGAAGCATTGAAGGGAAAGTGGAGGATAGCATGCCAGCAACCTGCTTGTGCCCGCACAGTTTTCTTTGGGAAGCATATTGAGCAGCCGCGTACCGTGCAGGTTAGAGCGGTGAGGTGGTGGAGGGGGATTTTGACAGACGACGACGAGAGATAATTAATTATTTATTTAATTTCCCCTCATGGTCGTCTCTCGAATTTCTCCCCAACCTGGCCCCACCACTCTTACTTGCCTGGCCTCAGCTGATATTGAGTCATACATGGGTTAAAATTTGCTTGCATACTTTTATCTCGTGTCCTCTGCAGCGTTCATCTCAGGACAGGTGACAATCGTATCTACCCTCCTGTGGTCTATGTGAGTAGGAGGTGAGGTCATGCCTTATTATGCCACTTTTTAACACATAACACAATAAGACTGGCACGTACTGCCTGACTTTAAAATGGCCACTGCTTAAGCGCTGACCCCTCCCTCATGTTAAGACATGTGGGGGCACTGAGGAGAAAGGAGCGGGAGAAGGTGGGGCTTAAAGGCGGCCATTTGTCTGAGACTGGTGTGTAAGCCACCACTGTTAGGGGCCGCACAGAGAACCCAGAGCTCCTCCCCCAAGGATGAAAAAAGACATCTTCCCGCCCAGGCATTGAGGTGCGTCCCTCAGGATGCTGTCACTTGACAGAGGTCAGGTGATGGGGGTTAACTTGAGCTATGATATAGCAGCATTGATAACCTTGAGGTGCTCACTGCCTTTGCATGGGGGCATTATTAGACTGGTACATATAACTAAGAGGGGAGACTTTATGCGCTGGGATTGCAGGATTATTTCCCATATGGTGTGGGATTCATTGCGCAATCATTTGATGGCATTTTGTCTACAGGTTTGAAGCATAAATTGCTCTCTAGGCTTTAGTACTCAGATGTTTAAGTTCGCTTGAGTCCTGACCTTTGGTTCTAGGTTGCATAAAATGAGGCAGAAAGTAAAAAAGTTTTCTATGTTCAACGATAGAAGTGCTTTTAAAGTATCGGCTACAGTCAGCTTTAGCTGTCTGTTGGCAAGACCTATTGTCTCTAATATACAAAAAGTGGGATTTGTGCCAGCCCCTTGCTCACGATTGGAGGGAAGGACTTTGTTATCTATATCACTTCCCTAATCCTATGGCTTTCCTCCCTGTTCTATTGCTTGTCCAAACCAAGCACATTTTAATTTCACATTGTCCTGATCAGATGAGTTGTAGCCTTTCATTACTTAATTAAGGGACTCTTTAAAAAGAAAAAATTACTTTAAGCACTCCATGCAATGCAGGTGTTGACTTACTATCTTTCCCATGTGCTGCTTTCTTCTTCCCATTCCATCCTCTCTTGTGTGTTGCTTCCTTCACCTCTCCTTGTCCTGCTCTGCATTTTAACCCCTTAGCTGCGGCGGCTATTCCCCCGCAGCGCTAAGGGGGAGGCAGGGCCGCGCGGCGCTCCCGTACTAATGACGGAACCGCTCCGTCACGGCCCTCGGGTAGGCTGTGCTTGTGACAGAACGGTTCCGTCACGGCCCGCCCGCTCTTTAGAACGTCAGCGCAGGCGCGGAATTCGCGCCGCGCAGGCGCGGCGAGCGGGCCGTGACGGAACCGTTCCGTCACCAGCACAGCCCACCAGAGGCTCGTGACGGAACGGTTCGGTCACAAGCACACATGAACCATTCCTTAACTTAAACCTAACCATACCCTAAACCTTATTCCTAATCTGTTCCCAAAATGTTACTTTATTCCTTACAGGGATAAGGGAAGAGCGCAAATAAGAGGAGGTGCTACAGAGAAAATTGGGCAGAAAGAAAGTCGCAGATAAAAGACAGAGAAAAAAGAACAGAGCCAAGCATGTAACTGTAAAGAAAGAGACATTGTAGGATAAGGAAGGCTAAGCAATGAAGGCAAATGCCTACATCACTGAAGGCTCTTTACTACTAATATGGATTTGTATGCCTTTATGCCTTAGGATGCCCCATTGTGTTATTTAACCTTGAGAACAGACTTACAGCAATTGTATTCCAACACGAGTAAAGTAGTTGAAGTGAACCCATTGCAGAGCCCAGCCTCCCCACTCACAAATCACAGCACTCAAAATTATCCAGTACCTGACACTAGCACGCTGTGCGCTTAGCGCAGCGGCGAGCCATGGCCGCCTTCTCTCGTTGATTGCTGATGACGCTAGCGTCGGAGCTCTCGGATATGATTGCTGCTGAGCACGGTGGTCTTCAAGTGGTCCTTGAATCACCAAGTCTTCTAAAAGCACTGCCGCATTAGACTCGCTGCCTTGCCCATGCAGTGCACGCCGGGGATCCCTGATTGAAGTCTCTGAATGATCAAAACAAGGACTAAATCCATTATTATAATATTTGTGTAAAGAAATACAAGTGCTTGTCAAACACATTAAAATAGACAAGGAACCAAACAGAAGAGGGAACTCCCTTCTAAGGCGAGTGGGCTATGTGGAGTGGACGCGTTGTACTGGCACGGCATATAATGAGTCGTGAGGAGGAGGGTGTTGTATTGTATTAAAATGGCAACTTGCAACAAAGTCAACAAGCATTGGCATAGCCAATACGTCTCGCCTTTGGGGCCTTATAAGTATTTAGGTATGCAGCCAAATATCCGTGGTGCAACAACATCAACTGTTGCATGACTAAACACTTATAAGGTCCCAAAGATGAGACCTATTGGCTAGGCCAATGCTTGTTTTCTTTGTGCTGCCAAGGCGATACCTAAAAACAGAGAGTTTTGAATTCCATCGTGTTAAGGTGACACTCAAACCTGGTGGCACGGTTGAGGAAGGTTCAGGAAAATTATCTTTTTAGAGCATTGGCTGTCATGAAAGTACTGTTCCACAGAGAGAAACTCTTGGAAGGAGATCCCGTGTAGCGCTTCTTCATACCAGGTGTCTACAGCCTGTGCTTGCATTGATGGCTGGTGGTGGCAGCTGATGGAGCATTGTGCAGGTCGGTGTTGATGGACTGCATCAGGTGATTGGGTAACTCTTGGAATTTGATAAGCTTTAGTGAGTCCTTACCACTGAAACTAGCAGACCATGGTAAGTGCCCAGGAGAAGAGTGTTTACTCCTGGGAGGTCTTTCTGTTGTTTTTTTGATGTTTTGCAGTTTGTCATGGTTTATCGCATTGTCAGTCTTTTTGGTTCAGTCATGGTTTAGAACCCTGTTTCTTGGGTTCAGTCTGGGTCTAGTAACTTGGAGTTTTGTTTTATGATATCGCCAGGTATCAATTCAATTGAGGTCCTGAACCTCACTTCTCAAAAGTACACTGAATGAAATAATCCTTTCTCATAAATCATTGCAGCCCAATAGTATTGAATTGTATAATTTACTCTGCCGTTCTTACCCCGTATGGGACACCGACTGTTTGAAATTGGGTTACTGGTTGAGGGGGTGAAATGCTACTCAAGCAGCCATTGCAATTCTTCTCAGGTTGAAGTCAGAAGCAAACCCTAAATGAACCTGTTATCAACCCTCGGGTTGCTTGGC
This sequence comes from Lissotriton vulgaris, assembly GCF_964263255.1. NCBI lineage: Eukaryota > Metazoa > Chordata > Amphibia > Caudata > Salamandridae > Lissotriton > Lissotriton vulgaris. The sequence goes on along the minus strand of NC_141698.1, from coordinate 1,059,282,304 downwards.
ACAGAGCAGCCAGGTTTAATTCAGAGGCAATTTAAAGTATTTGTGCAACAGTTCAAACTGTAACACAGTGCAAATGCACCACAAAATGATCCTAGTTTAGAAAAATGTGAGTAATTTCTAATAAATAACATAAGACCTAAATGATAACAATTCAAATAAGTAGAACCGGAGATTTGCAGGCTTAAAAATTTCAGTTAAACTAATGCCACAAAGCACCAACTGGAGATATCTTGTAGTGCCAGACGGGGACAAAGTCACAAGTTCAAGTAGACTGCAATTGAGCGCAGGCCGGCTATAGAGACCCTGTTAGGCCTGCAGAACAAAGTACCTCAAATCCTTGTTTGCAGATGTTGGGACTATCCACGTTGAAGATGCTTCGTGCAGCTGAAGTTCCAAGATGCTGTGAGGTTGCGGTGCGAGGTCCTGCGTTATCATTGAGGATCAGGTCAACGAGGGGTTATTATTATTATTATTATGTTTCTTATATAGCGCCAGAATCGACCCCCAAAGGGGTATCTCCGCGCTTGCCTTGGGAACCCGTCTTGGCTTTTCCCTGTGAGATAGCCCCTACAGGGCATCCCCAAGGTGAAAGCCAGGCATCCCGCCGCGGGGGGGCCGATGTGGAGATTAAGCAAGCTTAATGCCCAGAGTTGCAGAGTGTGAACCCATGATTAGGTCAGGCACCGAAGCGAGAATTATCGAGTCCATGGACATTTTGAGCTCAAGACCCTGCCGCATCGGGAATTGAACCCTGGTCCCGGGTCTGACCTCTGCTTCAGGGTCTGCCTGCTCTAACCAGTGAGCCACACTTCTCCAATGCGATGTCCGGTCTCAATGATGCTTTGCACAGTCAGGGCTATGCACCGGTTCAAAGGAGCTGCAAGGCTGCAAAGCAGGGTCTGGCATCAAAGCTGTCATCAACGAGGGGTGCCAGGGCCTGCGCCAAGGATCCATTGTTCAGGAGCGGTTTTGATGTGGAGATGTGCTACAATGCAACACAGGTCTTAGTGGTGGTTTCTATCCACACAGTAGCGGTGATGCGTCGGTTCTGCCAGGGATTGCGCCGCATCGCAGATGAGATGCGTCGGTTAAGCTGGCTCCACAGAGGCTGGAAGAGCACCCTTAACCCACTTCCAAAGTCTAGGACTGGGGCGGCACCATTTGGAAAGGTAGACTTGCAGATGGCAGAATCCTGGTGCAAGTGGAAGGTTGTTGGAAGAGTGTTATGTCCCTGAGGCTTCCGATCTGGAGAACAGCCAACTAGCCCTTGGAGTTACTCTAGGGTAATGGGTACAAGAGATGCAGGTCCAGTCCTTCTCACCCAGGCAAGAGGGCAGCAGTCCTTCAGAGAGCAGTCCTTTCAGCAGCAGAGCAGTCCTTCTTCCTGGTAGAGTATCCACAGGTACAGAAGAGTAATGAAGAGCTGGTGTCCAAGGACTAGTATTTATACCCAGTTGTGCCTTTGAATTGGGGGAGAAGGTTCTAATGGTTTCCTTTTGAAGTTCGCAGTCATCCTGCCTTCCCTGTCTTGGCTCTAGATTAACTACAGGAGGTATGTAGCACTTTGTGTGGAGGCAGAATACAGCCTATTCAAGTGTAAGTAGAACTGGGCCAAGCTCTGTGCTCCCTTCCTGACAGTGATGTACCATCTAGGCACACCTAATCTCTCCATTGTGTGTGCGGCTTAAGAGGAATACACAAAGTCCAGCTCTCAGCTACACCAAGTCATTTGACCCAGATACAGGCTACAGGCACTAAATGGCTAAGGAAGGAAAATGCCAACGTTCTGAATGTATTTTTTCCAAAATTGTAATTTGAAATCGTACTTCAACATAAGTTAGGATTTTTCATTACAATTTCAAAGACACTAAACATGAACCTGCTACCATTTGGAAATTACAGCTTAATAAATGTAATTAGGTAAGTCCAATGTTATCCTATGGGAGAGGTATGCCTCATGGTAATGAAAAATGAACTTCCAGGGCATGTAAACCTCAAAAGTGCATGTCCAACTTTTTAAATGCACTGCACCCTGACCTCTGGGCTTTCCAGGGCCTACCATAAGGGGGACTAATATGTATCAAAAAGGAACATTTGGGCCTGCTAAAAGGTTTAATTTGCCAGGTCGGAATAGCATGTTAAAAATACACACATGCTGGACGGCAGGCCTGAGACATGTTTGAAGGTCTACTGAAGTGGGTGGCACATGAAGTGCGGCAGGACCACTTGTAGCATTTAATTGACAGGCCCAGGGTACCTCTAGTACCACTTTAATAAGGTAATTATAAGTAAACTAAATGTGCTAATTGGGGTAAACCAATGTCACCATATTTTAAGGAGGGAAAACATTCACTTTAGCACTGGTTAGCAGTGATAAATTGTGCAGAGTCTTAAGGTCAGCGAAAACTAGATCAACAAAAAAGGAGGAGGAAGGCAAACGGTTTGGGAGAGACCACCCTAAGGCTGACAGGTCTAATAGAAGCGCATGATTGATAGGTAGCACCTTAGACCACGGAGGACCACATGTTGTATTTATATTTTGATGTCATGTGTAAGTGACTAGGGAGGTGTTTGTATATTTATTTATATAAGTTTTATATAGCGCTAGCTAGACGCGTAGATGTCAGAGTGATTCACATTGATCTTAATAGAATACACTAACGCAGTCATGAAATGAACATAAGAGGCGATAGTTCAATAGAACAATGGTCCCCATCAAAGGTTCTAGTAGAGCGACCCACACGAGAGACACAGTTCGAGAGGATCTAAAAGTTCAAGAAACAAATGAAATGAACCGCAGCTTCAGACAGAGGGTTTAGATCTGATCCAGCGATACACTATTAAGATCCCTAAAACTTAGAGTTCAAGTATTTGTTGAATAGGAGGAGTTTCAGGTTTCTCTTGAAGCAAGGGAAGGAAGGGTTGCATCGAAGGTGATACGGTAGGGAGTTGCATATGCTTGGAGAATTTCCGGAAAAAGATAGCGACTTGGTTGCTGTCTTTTTTTAAATGGAGGTAGGAGCAGAAGAGCGTTGGAGCTTCACAATGCTCGAGTAGTCCCTGCTTTTGACAGTTTGTTCTATAAGTAGTTTGGTGAGTGAGGGTGAAGAGCTTTGTGAATGATACATGCAGTCTTGTAGGTGCATCTTCCTTCAATGAGAAGCCAGTTTTGGCTCTTGAGTGCAGGAGTGTTGTGTTCAAACCATTTAACATCTGCGATGAGCCGGGCTGCCATGTTAAGAACTGATCTCAGGGGGGTGAAGTGAGCCTTCGGCGTCCCAGTGAGAGTGGCATTGCCATAGTCTGGTTTAGAGAGGACCAAGGATTGTACCACAATCTTGAAATCATCGGTGGGAATAAATGGTTTAAGTTCCTTCAGGTTTTTTAGTGTGCACAGTGCTCCTTTTGCTGTATTGTTGATGTGCTCTTTCATTTACATGTTGTTGTTCAAGATGAAGCCAAGGGATTTCCCGGCATTGGATAAAGTAAGAGAGCACTTTAAAGCATTAAGGTCGATGAGCCATTTGTGTATTTGAAGGTGCTTACTTTTGGGGGGAGAAAATAATTATTTCTGCTTTGATGGGGGTTAGCTTTAAGTGATTAGCACAAAACCAGGATTGTAACTTGTTCAATGTGTTGTTGAGATGTTGAAAGTCAATGGGTGATTTGATTTTGTGGTAAAGTTGAGTGTCATCAGCATATAGGTGGTATTTGATCCCTGGCCAATTTCAAGATGACTGTTAAGTGTTCCATAAAGAGATTGAAAAGGGTGAGGGATAGAATTGAGCCCTGAGGCACGCCAAGATTGATCCCAGTGGGTTTAGACAGGCAAGAGTTGATTTTGATTAGTTGCGAGCGGTATTGAAGGTAGGAAAAGAACCATTTTAGTACGGTGTCATTAAACCGAAGCGTAACTTCAAAGATTCAAGCAGGGCTGGGTGATATAATGCCGCCGATAGGTCAAGTAGGATAAGTAGGCACCCTAGTCTAAGACTCTGTGGATGTCATCAGATATATTCTCATTGGGGGCAGGGTCAAGACTGATTTGCATATGGCTGGGTCCAAACTGGAATGGCATGGTGAGCACAAAAAAACGATGGATTTCGGCCCAGATCTCTGTACTGGGGTGAATGTATAACATTGATCTGCATTCTGTCCATCAATTGTTCTTTTTGCATCAGATATATTCAGCATGGCCATATCAGTACTATTGTCTTTCCTAAACCCGCATTGTTAATGGATTTGGCTTATTTCTTTAGTATTTCTAGACAGAGGCATGAATAATTTAAGGTGCTCCATATATCTCGAGGCAGAATTCACATCCGTTCACCAGCTGTACATTATTTGGATATTTGGAGCACCTTAAATTATTCATGCCTCTGTCTACAAATACTAAGGAAATAATCAGAATCCATTACCAATTTTTACCAAGAGTCTGTCCCTATCTGACCCTTGAGCCTTTGGGCCCTTCTATGTCAGTCCTTTCCCCCACATGCCCTGGTGGACTGAGGGTGCCCCCATGGTTCTGAAGAAGACCCTTCTGTAAGGAGTAGAATTTCCTACAAAAATCTGGGGTTGAAACGTCAACAGCACTATGTTTTGTTTACCAAATGTAGACAACAGTGATAGATTCACTGTGTGTTCTCTGACATTCTGGTTTTGTAAATAATTTAGCCTTGGTTAAGGCTGGACAGGCCTTTTTATGTTTTCGATGTATATGCTGTTGACTGCCCCCTCTCTCACTTACCCTCACTTTTGCACATTGATGCACTATTCACTCTCTCTTCCCCTTTTGGGGCAGCTATGCACAGATTTATTGACAAATGCGCTGTCTTTTGAACATGATAAAATATATGTTCAACTTGATTAAATATTTTCAATATAAATAAGTATTGATTCTAATTGATTTAACAGGTGATGTTGATATTTATGTAATATTGTATTTCCACTCGGACCACCACCCTTTATGTACCGTATCTTACCCAGGTCCCAGTGACGTGTCTGGGTCAACCCCATTGTTTTGTGACCCCCCTTGAAGATGTTTCAGCGCCCTCCTGGAGTTGAGAGATTGGGAATAGTGTCCACCTCTGAGGACATTAGTTCCAGTCTTGTGCATGTCCTCCCAAAAAAATCAACAAAGGGTACCTTCATAGACCACAACTGAGGGGTACTAGGTCCAATGGGCTATAGTGCTCTTCCATTAAGACAACTGGCGGCTCATTTTTATGCCCAGGCAAATTTGTAATGAAAAATCTGTACCGACAATTTGTGGTGCCACATGGTGCATTTAAAGCACCATTCCAAGTACTCGAGCATCGAATGGGGGTTAATGTGCTAATTGCACGTGTTTTCCATATCTCTAAATTTGTGGCTTTGCCAGAATGTGCTCCAGATTTTTTTCTGGGCGCAGCGCAATTATAGCGCTGGGTTGAACTTCCCATGTGGTCCTGAATTGAGATTTGCCTGGCACTTAGACCGGGACAGTGGCGTAGCTCGGGCAGTGGTAGGTGGGGGTGTGCCCTGGGCGGCACTGTATTTGGGGCGCCGGTGGGAGTCGTGTTCCCGGCCCCGAGAAGAAGTCACTCGTTAGCCGCCACCCACCCTCCCCCTTTACCAGCACCCGGGCGGCAAACATAGGGGCCACCCGGCAAACATAGGGGCCACCATGGGTGGCAGTACGCCAGCTACACCATTGGACCGAGCCCCTTGACCGCTAAAGCGACCCTATCTATCTTAAAGGGATAGACAATATAATACTATACTCTGTCATTTAGTGAAACAAAATGTATAGTTGTATAGTGATTGGAAAACTTATTTTAAGAAATGGCGGGAATCCACGGCAGAAGCTAAGCTTTCCTTTCACAGATTCTATAGGTGTCTGTCTGCAAATGAATGAATACAAAAATGTTTCATTTCTTAAAACGATTATAGAAGAAATCTTCGATATAGGCACAACAATAGACAGAAATTCCCAATTTTTCTCAAACTTTTCACTGTTCCTCACCAAATAACAGCTGTGGAGGAGATGGAAGAATACAAGCAGCATGCTGATCTCCTGAGATCGAATATTCAAAACTGAAAACAGAGGTGCCCGTTTTCCTCAAAGAGATAATTGTTTCATTATTCAACTGCGCATGAATAAATGCATTATTTTTTGCTATTTGAGGACAAAGAAGTACCTACGCATCCTTGCACCTTATGGGCAGGGCCACTGGAATTTTGTGGCAGGAGAGGGTGAAATTATGCAGCAGGGTTGACTAAATTATGCGTCAAGAAACGGCAAATTATACAGAATAATGTGGCACATTTTGTAACAGTATTACTTCCTTATTTCATCATTTTTAAACTTGGTACAACTCGCTGGGCATTCAATAAGCAACAGAAAGGTAACCAGTCCAGCTTTGCATAGGGCCTTCCACACAACACGTGTTGCTGCATTTTTTGTAACTTTTGAACCATTTAAACTACAAACAAAATCTTTTTTTGTTAAAATCTGCAAATTATGTGGCAAATGATGGATTATGTGGCAGATATATTATAATGAGATTATAATGAGAAAATTGCTGCAGCTGCACAATCACATAATTGAAGTGGCCCTGCTCATAGGTGGAAGGCAGAGGCAAAGATAGATTCTGAGTCATCTGGTGTAAACTTACCAGGTTCCTTGAGACTTAGTTTCATCCGGCGGCCCTTGACTGCTGATGTTTCATCTATTTAACCCCTTCAAAGCTAATGACGAGCTGGGCTCGTCATGGCGCTTACCTGCTGTGCGCGGATGACAAGGCCAGCTCGTCATGAATTATGGTGATTTTGGTTTTTCAGCGCAGGACGGGAAAACGCCTAGCAGCCATGTGGTTAAGCCCGCAGTCTGTCAATGCACCAGCTCTGGTGCGCATGACAATGTATTTCAGGCATGCGCGCTGACATACAGGTATTTTCAATCACCCAGTTTTGCTGAATATATGGCATTGTTCACAAATAGGCCCCTGCCCCAAGTAATCGAGGACTTGAGTAAGACTAGTAAAGCATTCTCTCCAGTGCTTTAAATGGGAAAAAATAGGTGCAGGTACTCATCTTTTAAAGCAGTGAATGGAGGTGGGGCAATTGTGGGTGGGGTTAGAGGCAGAGCTTGAAGGTAGGCATTTAATGGGAGTCACATTTTCTTGGTGCCAATTGTGCTTGATAATACAGAAATATTTATGTAGAGTATTTGTTTTTTCCTCCCATGTGCAAAAGGATATGTTTATTATTTTGGGAATGTCATACAAATGCAGATTGTCTCTGAGCCTATGCACATATGAAACATAAAAGTCCTGAATTTTCTCATTGTACATAACAACAGCTATTGTAAGCAATTTGACTAAGAAACCTGGATAACGATATGCCAATTCCTTTTGGCCTCCATTCTTTATGTTGCCTCCTCCACCTTTCACACAGGAAACATCAAAACTGAAGTCACAGAACCAACCCAAACAAAAGGGAACATTTTCAATCTGGTCTTCAACACAATGCAGACTACAATAATGTCTCAGTCATCATCTATTATACAGAAGGCACCCCCAATGGCCAATCAAAACCATCCACAGCTCCTGCAATGGGAGCACAAGGTACCTAATGTGAGCAGTGGGCAAGTGAAGTGATTACAGGGAACTAGAGGGGTGACACATGTGATGAAGGGCTTATGTAAATGGTTGAGATGAACGCAATGGGATGAGTTCAACTAGCATAAGTCAACGTAAAGCAAACTAAATGAACAACAAGAGGAACTAGGGTAAGCAAGACCAGCACAGGGCAAATGTGCCTTGAACTGGCTGAGTCAGGTGCGAATTAAGTGAGGAGAGGAAGGATGGCAGGTTGAGTAAATCAAGCATGGTGGATCAGTGCAGAGTGGAAGAGCCAAGCACACCTTGCATGATGTAAGCAAGGGTTACAAAAATACAGGGTGGGTGAGTCATGTACAGGTGAGCACAGGGTGGTCTACATGATGACCGGTTAAGTAAAGCAAGTAATCTGGGTCTGTGGGAGAGGCAAGCACAGTTTGCATAAAGCAAACAGAAGATGTGCAAGGCACGTACAGGCTGGATGAATCCAGCATATTGTAGGTACAGTGGGCACCTAAAGGACAGGAGAACATGGGATTTTTAAGTAGTTTTGTAGCATGAAACAGGCCTCCTGGGCATTGGAGAGATGCACAGGAGATGTTAGTACAATTTGTTAGCATTTGGGTGTTCCCCACAGCATCTCTTAAGATAGTTCACGCGTAGACATTGGGGAAAAACATTTTGGTTTCAGAAAATAGCTTCATATGGAATGTGCAAAAACAAAGAAGGTTCCACCCCTGCTTCTCTTCTTTCCAAAACAATGGACCACCAACAAAAGACTTTATGCATGGTGTGGACTTTATGTGCATTCTCGACTTTATGCGAAGCCTACCTTCCCCAAACGTTATTTTTAAGGCCATTCTTTTCAAGCCACTCATTTTCCTTTGTGTTTCTTGGCCATCCCCTTCTGTGTCTCTAAATCAATGAGATTTAATTCAACACTTCATTTTCAGTGCCCAGGAAACCTGTTTATTATCCACAGTCTGTTGAGTCCCTAGCATCCATGATTGAACACCCCCAACCTCTTGCTTTCTCACCTGCAGTATTTATTGACGGCCTGCTCTTCTAGGCCTGGAGAATCTTTATCTTGTTTTCTGTAGGCCTTTTACCATCTGTTTGGCAAACCCAGTAGTATGGACTTATGCCGCCTCTGGTTCACACAGACATGTCTGCACTCCGTTAAGTGGTGTGAGCTCATCTTCCTAGACTAAACACGTTTATACACACATACCCACCCATCACATAAAAAACTCACACCCATTCATGACTCACACACAATTAGAGTCAGATAATTAGCTTGCACATTTACCTCATTTTAATATAGTCAGAAAACCTGGACTCGTACTGGCCCTTCTGGACCTATGGTGGACACCCCTTGTCCACAATAATCTCTAAAAAGTCAGAAAAAGTAATATTCATGCACACAATAAAAGGCATTCAATCATGAGACGAGGTTGCAGATTACAAAACTGATGATAGAGTTCATTTTTTTAATGGCCAACTACAGTAAAGACATTCAACCCTGATCTTCCGGGCAGGGGAGTTTAAGTAATTGTTGGTCGGTGGATATCATTGGTTGTTTGTAGAGTACTCACTGCCTGAAGGGGGCCTTTTGGTATGTTCAAATCTTTTGATAGTAAAAAGGATTAAACTCACAACTGTAGAATCAGCGTTTCCTCTGAACCTCAAGTCTGTCTAAATTACCCCATCCCAAAGTTCTGTTAGAGAAATATGTAGTGGATTCCCAGGTTGCTTGCTTTAGCGCACTCTGCACCCTTGAAAAGTCAATGGAACAATTGGAGAACGCATGTCACTTAACCATATTAATACTGCAATTCAGATGAGTACGTGAAACAGGTGGGCTGGGACGGGTAGAGACAGTAGTGTGCATACTGATGGACTCCATCCCCCCACCCTCTCTGCAGACTGGTGCTGAGAGGTGCACTCTCATTTCGGGTGTCACGCTGTAAGTAAATTAGATTTGTGTTTTAGAGGGTGGGCCCAGTGTCAGACACACCTACAGGGTGATTGACTGGGCAGAGCCTGATTGGACCCTTCACTTTCATTCACAGACGGCCGCGGGGCATCCAAAACCCTAAAACAGCGATGCCAATGAGCCCCTGTGGGATTGCTCAGCAGAGTCTCCATTCAGAGGTGTACACTGGCCCCTACTTCGATTCTGCCTTGTCTTTTTCTGCATCAGTTGAGCAGAGCACTTTCTGCGCAGCTGCACAGCCCCCAATGCCATTGAACCTGCCCCGCCTGACTTCTACCTAAGAGTACCGTACTCTCCTTGGCTAAGGAAAAGTTCGGGTAGTCTAGGGGAAATAATTAAAAAGTGGTGGGAGTCCGTCCCAGTGAGTACCGGCCCATTTAAAGCACTAATTCTCTCCTTAAATATTTGGGGGTACTTTTGTGCTACTCTTGCGAGTTTCAGGGAAAACAAGCAATTCCCAGAGGTGTGGACAGATCCCCAAGCATCCACTGCCCCTCCGGAAGAACGCTCATGAGAGGCAACCACCCACAGTCATAAGGAAATTAAATCATATTAATATGCTCTTGTGGTGTAAGAGTGGTGTAACAAAACTTGAGGGGGCCTACCTGCAAAGTACATGGAGGGATGCCCCCATGCTCCAGACCTAGTCAGGAGCACTCAGGCCGGGGGCTGGCTGCCATGCATAGTGCGGGAGGGGACCCCCTGAAGCTCAGGCCACCCCACAGGGGTGATGGGGACTGTAGGTGCCATTGTTACGCCACTGGGTGTGGAACAATACACGTGGCACCTACTGCTATAAGGCAGAGAGTGATGGCCGCCTGGAGACAGGGGTTTTTAATGACAGACAACGAGCTGGGGATTTCTTCTGGTGCCAACCGAGCAAACCAAATTCACACCATAAAATGATTGTTTTGGGCATAGGTATGAGCAGAACTGAAACCCCGCCCCTGGATTGTGAAGTCGAGCAGATAAGTAAGGCCACATGCTAGACACAGATGCACACACTGCTTTACCTCATCTTGGATAAAAAGCAAGATGGAGGACATCAGTTTGACGAAGCCAGGATGATGAAACCCCGTTTTGGTGAATTTCTGAAATGAGAAATTCCCCTTTCCCTGTAAATAATTGCTGAAATTTGAGAAATAGTACTGAGGTGGGTTGCAATGGACACAAGAAAACAGACATGGAGAAGGAGTAATTGAGTGAGGATGGGGAAGACTAGTGCTTATTTTGAGCCAGTGTTTGCCGGTGGGGGCCACAGGCACTCATTTTTGGGGACCACCACTTATTTATCCTCAAGAGCAAGAGAGGTAAAATCCAAAGGGGACAGAGGAGAAAGGGAAAGACGGATGAAACCTTCACAAAGGGAGTAACCAGGGATTGGCAAGAGTGATTAACCCCTTTGCTGCGGGAGGGAGGGGGCCGCACGCGGCGCCGCCGTGCTGGTGACGAGCTCAGCTCGTCATGAAGTGCAGCGGAGCTGCCCTCATGACGAGCTCAGCTCGTCACGGCCGCACCCGTTTTTGGAACGTTCAGCACAGCAGGGAAATTAGCCCCTTGTGCGAACGTTCCAACAGCTGCGACGAGCTGAGCTCGTCAGCAGCACCCATGAGGTTAAAGGGGCCGAGTGTCTGGTAGTCAGTTAAAGAGGCATTAGGTGGATTCCAGACTACACAATCTTAGCACTGAGAGACTGTGCGAGCCCCAGGCTTCTAAGCAGAGCTTTTGGCACTAGCATTTATTCTTCTGCAAATTAAGCACTGAAACAAAAACTGTTTCAGGTGTAGGTAGGACCAGAGAAGAGAGTGTATATATGAAGAAGTAGAGATCCTAGCATATAGAAAGCGGTAGAGGAACTAAGTTCTTGACAGGGTTAATAAAAATAGATGATGAATGGGAGAGGAACCGATTCGGGTGGAGGAAGACAGATAAAAAGGAGAGAAGAGAGGGAGTTGTTTGGGGATCCCCTCCTACAAACAAGATGAAGAAGGGGAAGAAATAGGCCCTATAATGAGACACCAAAGATGAATGTGATCCTGGAGAACTCAAATTCTAGATTTGTTTACTACAAGGAGTATGAACTTGACGTTTTTGGAAGAACATTGATATGATCGAAGGTGTGTGGAGAAAAGTTCTCCACAACACGCTACCTAACATATGTTTTCCTCTTGAATCACATGTAATCTGAGCCACACCCTGGCTGTACACCGTGTTTTTGTGTCGTCCAATGCTTTAATCCAAAAGACCAGGATCAATGGGGGATCCCAGTTCAATGAGTAGCAAAATGAATGTTTAAATCTATGTTCCAAAAGGAAACCCATATTAGATGCATCTAGACCCTTTGAATGTCCTAGCACCAAGAGCGGTTTCTCTGAATGTATTGCTCGGGTTTTATAATTTTTGGATTGGGGAAGGCTGAATTTTAGCCTAGTTTATGTATCAATTTTGAGTTACAATATTGTTTGTTCGATTAACTTTTCTACACTTTACATATGGTTTTCACAAATTTTTCACTATACATCCATAGACTTGAATGCGGATTGTCCTTTCTTTCATCACAACAATTGTGAAAGTTTGATATGTTTTTTTCAAATATTACTAAAGTAATTTTGAGGTCATGTTTATAGAGTAAAATGTTCCTCATGCATAAGTAAAGATGTGTTTAAATCTCACAACCACCTGATGTATTGTGTTCACATTAATCCAAAAGATGGCTCTTATTTTATGTAAGTGCTTTTGGGAGCAGAAGGTACACGATCATCATTTAGAAGGACCAGTATTTGCATGGCTCTCCTTAGTCACTTGAGTTGCATTGGGGACAGGTGAATGGCGAAACAGTCCAAAGATAACCCTGGCCATTTTAGTCTCGGACACGTCTACAGATCTTCCTGTACTCTTAGTTCTTCATTTAGTCCCACCCGGTCCCTGCTAACTCTGTTTTGGACTTGTAGTTTGTCTCTCTCATTTCAGTCATTACTCTCTCTTACTGATAGTTAAGATATGGCCTGAAAATTATCTCTAGGCACAAGTTTCCTTGGAACAGATTCAGTACCAAGGTGTTCTTACCCAAAGGGACCTTTAATAAACTGCCCTTTCTGTGATGCTCTTCCGACCAGGCACATGCACTTACACAGTGGTGGAAGTGCATGTGCAGGAATCCTGATTTTGTGTGATTATGTCATGGGCTGTGGTACTGCAGCCCATCTGTTCACCATTCAGTGGAATGCCACCTGCATGCCTGAAGCATCCAATGGGATTTACAGACTATCACTAAAAACCTTCAGTAACCTCAAAGATTTTAGAAACTACACTTACCCAGCAGCCTTCAACAAAGAGAGTCACGCTAGATTCTCTGGGGAATTTGGGTTCCATACTCTATGGGTAGACCCCTCCACCTTTATTTGATTACTCTTAAAGCAAATTAGGAAATGCAGATTAAGCCCTTTTACTATTGTATCTGAATGGTGGTAATGCCCACCTCCATCGAGTTCTAGACTCTACACTGGCACATCTTAAGGGCATCCGATATGCCACAGCACAGACTCATCTATAGCCAGAACAAATAAGATAATATCACCCACATTGTGATAGAACTCCATTGCATCACAACCAGCACCCTTGCTTGTCTTGCGGAGAACCTACCATGTTGGTGGCTCTCAACATACTGACTGTAGACTAAGAAGTGTAAAAAAAAAAAAACAGGCAGCAGACCTTTTCCATCTATGCACCCAGAATCTGGAACAAAATCCCATGTCCATAAGCTGACAAGGTAGCGCACGGCTGCCAGGAGCATACTGCGCGCTCGCTGACTAGCGTCTTTTAAAAATCTTCTTTTTTGCTTTCAGGTCTGCTGGGACCCTTCGTTTTAACCCCCCTTACCTGCACGGTAAATTGTGACCTTCACCGCCGTTTGGCGGGTCCGGTGCCTGGGGTGGAACGCCATTTTGGATTGGGGTAGAGGCGTTTACATCCGCCAGCGCTTCATTGCGCATGCGCCAGCGAGGGAACGCCTACTTAAAGCTCCTCCCCTAGCGTAGCGGGCGCGCCTTCGCGTGGCCGGAGTCGTGCCAGAGTCCTGCCCGTCTGCGCCCGTCCACGCTAAGGCCGTGCGGGACGCTGCGGGTAGGGGACTGTGGCAGGCGAGACATCATTTCGCGAGCCGCGATGCTGACATACTCGAGAGAGAGTCTATATTCCATCGGTCATGCCAGTCAGCGATGCAGGTTTCTGCCTGTTCATCCACTCTGTGGCCCGTACCGTTGCTGCTGCAACGGATGGGCGCTTGATCACCCGGGGTCTATCCTCCGAAAGGGCCCGTTAACCGCCCACCGTATTAAGGGTTCGCCGCCCTTTCTGCGGGTTCTAAACCTGAATGTTAGATCGGCATTGAAACACCATCAAGACATCTATGATCTAATTGAGGAGGAAGCCCCCGACGTTTTTGCCATTACTGAAACCTGGCTTCAGGACGCGGATGCTGCTATTTTCAATCTAGCATGCCCCCCTGACTATTCTATGTTCACTCTAAACAGATCATCTAGAGGGGGTGGTATAGCTCTCATAGTTTGGTCCTGTTTTACCTGCGTGTGGAGCGGCCTTAACATTGCCGGGTGTGAAAGTCCCTCCTTTAAGATCTCAGTCAGCCCCCAGTTTACGTTCTCTGGGATGGTTGTCTATCGTCCGCCGGGTAGCGATGTGGTGTTCAGAAATTCATTCCCGACGCTGTCAGCACACTAGTTATAGATTGTGCTAACTATTCCATTCTGGGTGATCTGAACCTACACTTCGATACTCCTACCAACTTGACGGTACGCAGCATTTCTGCTGACTTGGAAGCCTTTCAGCTTTCCCAGCTGGTGTCTCAGCCTACCCATGTGGGGGGACATATTCTGGACCCCTTCTATACTAATCTGCCTGAGACCAAAATCATATCCATCTCCCCGTTACTGTGGACAGACCATTCTCTGGTGACCATCCAATGTCCTATACCCGTGACCCTTTCCACCCCTTCGGTCAGACGGTATCTAGGAGGATTTGGAACAAACTTAGGCTAGAAGACTTTCACCGTCTCCTAGCGGAAGAACCACTGGGCCCACTGAATGGCGTGGAAGAGGGCTATGACCATTTTTGCTCCTGGATTGCCAGGGCTCTGGACTCTCTGATCCCTATCGTATCGAGTAAAATCAGTACCAGAGACTCGAGTCCCTGGTATGACAGCGCCCTACGTGCCTTGAAGGGAATCTGTAGACGGGCGGAAAGAGCATGGCGGAAGACGTATGAGGCTGATTTGAAAGCTGCATATGTTGCTTCCGTCAAGACTTATCACCGGGCAATTTGTCGAGCCCGTGCGGCATTTTATGCTGCGGAAATTCGCAACAGCTCAAACCCGTCAAAGACCATCTTCAAGGCCGTGAAAGATCTTCTGGCGAAGCGGACTTCCTCGGTAGCTGTGGGATCCATCTCCCACTGTGAATCCCTTGCTTCTTACTTTCTGGGAAAGGTCCAAGCTATTTATCGGGCCTTTCCCAATACAGGGATTGACCTGGGAGTCTCTAATAGGGCATTACGCCACCCTACCCTGCTTTCATTTCCCCCTCTTTTTCCGGAGGGGTTTGACAAACTTGCTCTGCAGGTTAAATCTGGCTCTCCATCGGATCCAGTAAGACCGGCTCTTTTTAGAGATCAGGCCTTCATGGGACGTTCTGTTGTATGTTCCCTAGTCAACCTCTCACTGGAGTCGGGTGTGGTTCCAACTAAATGGAAGCAGGCGGTGGTGTCCCCAATCATCAAGAAGCCCACCCTGGACCCATCGAAGCCCGAAAGCTACCGCCCCATCTCACTGCTACCCTGGCCGGCGAAGATAACAGAGGCTCATGTCAATCTGGCCCTGTCAGAACATCTCGCCCGGACCAATGCTCTTGATCCCACACAAAATGGCTTCCGTGCTGGGCACAGCACGGAAACCGCCCTTCTCGTGATGGTAGAACATCTACGTGCGGTGTTGGATGCTGGTCAGACGGCGGCGCTGATATTATTAGATCTCAGCGCCGCCTTTGACACGGTCTCTCACAGTATCCTTTTACACCGGCTCGAGGAGATTGGTGTCGGGGGCCAGGCGCTGCAGTGGTTCCGCTCCTTCCTTGACAACCGTTCCTTCTGTGTGGCCATCCCTCCCTTCAAGTCCAACTTCCAGCCGCTGGCCATGGGGGTTCCGCAGGGATCCTCGCTGAGTCCCACGTTATTCAACCTGTACGTGAGACCGCTGGCTGAGGTCGCCAGGCAGTGGGGCCTGACCTTGGTCTCATATGCCGACGACACCCAGCTGGCGGTTACTCTCAGCGGGGATGCGGAACAAGATGCCCCCAGGTTTCAGGAAGGACTGAAGGCGGTGGCCAGCTGGCTGACGGGGAACTGTCTCCAGCTCAATGCCACCAAGACAGAAGTCATGATTGTCGGAAGGAGAGTGGAGTTATGGGGTGACCAATGGTGGCCACCAGAGTTGGGACCAACTCCGACTCCGGTGTCGGAACTGAAAAATCTGGGTGTCTGGCTGGATGCTGGTCTTACTTTCGTAGGACACACCAAAAAAACAGCTGCTTGCTGTTTTGGCCTACTGAGAGGCTTAAGGCCTGTTCTCAAGTATTTTGACGCCCCAACTAGGCAGCTGGTAATCCAGGCCACTGTCATCTCTCGCCTGGATTACGCCAGCTCTCTCCTGGTCGGGGCTAATCAGGCAGAGCTTACCCGTTTACAACGGGTACAAAATGCTGCGGCCAGAGCGATTGTCAGCTTGCCCAGATTTTGTTCGGTGTCAAGTGTCCTTCGCTCCTTGCACTGGCTTCCAGTGAGGAAGCGTATCCTTTTTAAGGTCCTTTGTTTGACCTTTAAAATCTTGAAAGGTATAGGCCCCGAAATTATGTCCAGCTTTCTCTCATTCTATGTACCCACACGCACTCTTCGCTCTCGAGGTCAGGCCTTCGCGGTGGTCCCTAGATACAGGCTTTGCCGTATGGGGGGACGTTCCTTCAGCGTTAAAGCTGCAACAACTTGGAACTCTCTTCCGGTTGAAATCCGCCTACTGGAGGACCTTACGCTTTTTCGGAAAGCTATAAAAACCTTTCTCTTTTAGTTAGTCCCCTTAGCCTTCTGTTTAGTTCCTGTTATGTACTACCTTGTCACTGCGCTAGGACGCTCCTTAGCTGGAGCAGCTGTGCGCACAACAAATACCGATAACATAACATAACATAACATAACATAACATAACATAACATAACATAACATAACATAAGGACCGTCCCAATGCTGCTCCAATTTAGGAAAAGTTGAAGACACAGCTACTCAAAGAACACTTCATTAGAATGCATTAATAATACAATAACTACTTCTTCGGTCAAGAAGGCCGTTACAGCCGCCCACTTCATTTTTGGCTGGGTTCACCCTGTACAGATACAACATGCATGCATTCATATTTACATACATAAACATACATACAAGTGAGTTTTCAAATTTCTTCTGAATGTGTGAGGACAGGAGCACTTTGTAGATCAATGTGGGTGGATTTCCAGGCAGAGGCCGCAGAAGCAGAAAACACTTGGTCTAGTGTTTGAGGGATTTTGAGCTTAGGCACTTTGAGAAGTTGTGCTTCTGCTTCTCACATGCCTTTGGCCTCCTGAGCCGTATTGGAAACTGACAAGTTATTGAGGGTGAGTTTCTATGAATTGATTTGTGAATGGAGCAGGCAGTCTTATTTTGTATGCTTGTTTCAATGGAGAACCTATGAAGTTCTGTGAGTGTGGGTGATGTAAATTAATGTCCTACTTAAATAGAGGAGAGCGGTGGAAGAACAGTTACTGATTTGATGGGTGTCAGTAATCAATTCAGGTTGTCAGCCAGGGTTGCATTCCACAAACCAAATGCAAGAGAACAAGTGCAAGAGCTCTAGCTTTGAGCTATGGTAGGGATATGATTTTTTAAACGTCTTGAAGTGGAGCAGGTGGAAGTGATTTATATGTGGGATAAACGAGCGATGGATCCAAGCCAAGTCCCAGTTATTTTGCAGGGGCAGCCAGTGGACCATCACATCCATCTTTTTTGAGGTTATTGATCTGGTTTTGTTCAAATTCCATCCAGTGTATGTGAGAAAAATAGCACAAATTCCTTTTGGATGGATTCAGTTGCAGAAAATTGTCTGACATCTGGAATTTGAGGTTCGAGAGCTTCAAGCGGAAAATGTGAATATCACGTGAGACTGATGTTTTCATGTACAGCTGGGTTTCATGCCCATAGTGAAGGATAAATACACCTGTATCTTCAAATGCCAAGATTAGAGGCTCATGGTACTGGTCAAAGCATTGGAGAATCCGGCAGCCATGTGTGAAATGTGAACATCAACGTTCCCTAGTTGGTGATGATTTCTTAGGAACAAGATTAACTACTTTTGCACACTGTCAGACAAGCCCTTGCATTGCTCCACTCTACTTAATAACCTATGATCGTCAACCACATAGAAGGTCACTTAGGAATATAAGTGGGCAAGAAGGCAATTATGGAAATCATGCAGAATCCTGAGCGTAGCGGTGTCAGTACTGAATCCAGAGCACAAGCCAGATTGTTAGTGCATCAGAAGGGTTTCATTGGTGAAACACTGCTCTATACTGTTCTCTTGGCAGGGAAGGTTTGATATGGGCCTGAAGTAGGGTAAAATCGGCCCTGTAACAAAATCGGACGAAAACCGGCCCTGGCAAAGAGCTCGGCGGCACCTCCCCTCCCCAGGGGGGTGCGGCCGAATACTTTTCCAGGGCCGGTTTTGGTTCCCAGTCCTACCCTGCCTACGGGTCCCCCGAAGGGTCTCTTTCTCGCAGATCTTTTGATGAGAAGCCGTTTGAGTAACTGGGTGTAAGTGGCAGTGAAGTCTAAAGTGGTGTTTTAAAAAATGACTGGACGGAGAGTGGATCCTATTTATTAGGGTAATCCCTCTGTCATGTTAAAACAAAGTGTGTGGTGCTGCTCTAGGGGATATTACGTACCTCTGAAGCTGGGTTCTATGTCCCTAATGGACATATATAAAGGTCAACATGTTTCGCACTGTATGCGGACACAGAAGGAGATCCAAAGCGCTTCTTCAGGACCAAGAAAGGTCAATTTTAGTATCAGTGGTGGCCTGAACTTACCAGTGCCACCAAGTTTGTAGAAGGGAGTAGCGTTTCCCTTGGTATTAGAGTCAGGACCTCATGAGATCAGTGAGGGCACTCGGGAAGGTTCTCCCGTAGTAGCAGGGCGATCCACCTGCATGCCCCTCCCTGTCTCCGCCGGTTGCACTTTGGATCTCCTTCTGAGGCCGCAAACAGCGTGAAACATGTTGACCGTTAAATGTGTCCATTAGGGACATATACCCAGCTTCAGAGGTACGTAATATCCCCTAGAGCAGCACCACACACTTTGTTTTAACATGACCGAGGGATTACCCTAATACATAGGATCCACTCTCCGTCCAGTCATTTTTTAACACACCACTTTAGACTTCACTGCCGCTTACAGCCATGCACCCAAACGGCTTCACATCAAAAGATCTCTGATAAAGAGAACCTTCGGGGGACCCGTAGGGCATTGCAGTGCCAGCCCGACAAGGAGCTAAGCCCAAATGATGAAGCATGACATCATTTGAAGTGTGTGAGGGCATTATGATGAGGACACACTGTCCCCCACAGATAGAGTAGCACATGACAAAAGTTTCTTCCTCCTTCATCCTCTACAAGGAACAGTGACACCCTTTGTGTTCTAGTTACTTTTCGGGAGCAAGGGTCACTGGACCTAATAATCAACTCCTAGTGTCCCCCCTCTCTATAAATAGGACTAACATAAAATGCACCAGGATTTACTGTTGATCTTCTCTTTATCTTGCTGCCAAACACTTTCATGACTCCCAGTGTCTAAAGAGTGACATTGTCTCCTACTGTGGAGCAGACAATGGCCAGTGAATGACCAATAAGTGGCTTCAACTCACAGATCCTGCTGTTCCTACCTCCCCTCCACCTCCTTTTGCCACCAGTAGCTATATACAATCTTCCCATAAAAGTTACCTTGTCATTTCAGCTTCTTTCTGAAACTGACATCTGGAATTACAGTGGTGGCACAAGCATGCAATTTTTCAATTGTTATGCTTAAAGAACATTCTACTGTTATTTCCTACCCAGCGAGGACGTGCGGTGAGCTGGGTGTTCGCAAACGCGGGTCTCGATTACTGTAATTGCCTTCATGCCGGCTCCACTCCTGAATTGCTCGCAGACCGTAAAGAGTCCACAATGAAGCCATAACATTCACTTTAGGGCTTAAGAGACGAACCTCTCACATCTCATCATAAGAGCTTCCATTGATTTCAAGCGCACACTCGCTGTCAGGACTCTCAAATACTTTGGTATTGTATACACAGAGCCAATAAGTACCACTCATGGTGAGGGCTTCTATCTGACAAGCTGACATCTCTTGGCCCTTACAGATGTGTACCCAAGGTCAGCCCTGTATTGTTGCATTTCTGTAGTGCTTCATACCCCTGATGGGTATGTAGCTGACAAGTCCCCGCCTCACCGCTGACTGGGAAACAGTGTACCAGACAAGCCAGCCCAGACAGGGATTTCACAAAGTAACATCTCTCTTCTTCCATGGAGGTGGAGACAGGCAGGGGTCCCCAAACATGTTGTGAGTCTGCCTGGTGATCCAGTGAACCAGTTTTACACAAGAGACTCCCAAACAATGAGAAAACATAAATATGAGTACAGAGTACCTGTTCTGTGTGCGGGATCCCATTCAATTTTGGGTATGATGCACATCCACTGAGGTGGATAAAATCCCTTTACTCTCCCCCTTTGTTTATTGTATATGATGCACAACGGCCACGTGTAAAACACAAGAGAATCAAAAAGTGCTCAGTGTCCCCAGTGATATCACACACAATACAAAAGAACTCTGAATGCAAGTGTGCATGTCCAGGCCGGCTTTAGAGTTAGAGGCGCCTGGTACGACAATCTTTTCCTAAGGCAGAGATGTGGTGCAGTGGCCAGATTGGCTGACTCCAAAGAGCAAGGCTCCCTGTTCGAGCTCAGCTCCGCATCATGTGACTCTGGGCATTAGCTAACTTAACCTGTCCAACGGCGCCCCAGCGCCTGGATACACGTTGTGATTTACAAATGTGGAGTTGATTTCATTTTGGTACACCTTTCCCCAATGACCTCCTTCTCCACAGATTCCCCCACTACCACCTTCCAACATTGCCTCTAATCTCTCCACAGCCCCTCTCTCACATGCATTTATTTTCTTTTATAGCGTTACTGGTACTAAGCTTAGGATGTCATAGCACTTTACATCACACACGGGCTCTTACTTTTGTACGTTAGTCTATAGGAAATGATACAAAAACAGTGAGGAGTACGTTCTGTGAGCTGCATGTAGATATTCTTTGCAGCAGGCATATTAACCCTCTGTGTTACTTTATGATAAGTTAGAACTGCCACTAGACAAAAGTTAGATTGCTCTCCATCAGAAACATGAACCACCCGCGTTATCTTGACATTTTTATTATTGCCTGAAAACTGCTCGATCCAAGGAAACAGCAGGTGCTTTTAAAAAGCAAAAGTTATTTCTGAACACAGTGCCTCTCGGAGATCAGCACCAGGTGAGACTGCACCGGTCGCACTGCCCTAAAGCCTTCCCTGGAGTATATACAAGGAAGCAACAAATTACTAAGGTCAGAAAAGGAACTGGAAAATTATTTCTAACAATTTCCAGCTCGGGAGCTAATCTGTGAATTGTAGCGGCAAAGACGTTTCAACCTCAGTGGTTACTTAAGGTCATTATCAGGAGAAAAAGGAAACTATCATACCTATGTGGAATCAGAAGAGTGGGAGACGGGTTCAAAAAATAATGTAATGAAAGATGGTAGGGGATAAAGAAGTGAAGAAAATGTTCGGAACAAATGTCAAGTGGAAGTGTTGATGACTATGGCACATAGCCAAAAATAGTTTTTAAGCAGACATAATGATGCAATAAATGATTAAGCCAAAATTAGGAAATTCGTGATTGGGGGAAATTATCACCGATATGAGTGGCTTTGAGGTACTCTCTGATCAGTAGGAGATGTTTCACTATAAAAGGAGGGTTCCACTTTAGGAAAGAGGCAAAAAATCAAATTTTGAATAATCAGTAATACGAGGAGGGTATAGATAAGAATACTTGAGTGGGTATAAATGGGAAAAATACTCATTAATGTGTTAAAACCATGTCATCACATGATTAGAAGTGGAAACAATCTGTTCTTGAGGACTGGACTAAATCTGCAGGGGGTTTACACTATGGCAGCCTTCTTTGTAATGCTGATTCACTATAAGTTGTAAATTACTGCGGGGGGGGGGGGGCGCCGAGACCGATTTGCGTGGAAACGGTAGCTATGAATGTTGGGTCCAACCCACTGCCATTCCCCGGTGATGACAGACAGAGGTGCAGGCTAGTGAGAGCTCCATGCTGGTAAGAGCTTCCCTCTGTCACCGACTGGGCCTTACATGATAAGGGATCTGTACCACCCACTGGTCAGGGGGTAACTTCTGAGAGGCACAGCCTCAAACACTGTAAAACTGCCCAAGGAATTATCTTCGAAGTGACAACTAAGGTTCAATACAACAAAGAGTATAGGGCCAGATGTAGGTAACTTCAATGTACCGATTCCTTAATAGCGATTTTTACTGAATCGCTATTAAGGACTCTGTAAATGGAATGTAGGTAGGAATCGCTAAAATATTAGTGATTCCTTAACATTCCTTAAATACGAATCGGTAATTGTGATTCGTTATCGAGGAATACCTAGCCATTCATACATATGGGATTGAAGGCCTATAGGGAATATATGATGTTACTTAGCAGACCATTACTTTGCAAGTTTTTACTACAATGTTTTTACATTGCAAGTACAATTACTACGCAAGATTTAACTGCACATGCTTTTAGTTCGCAAATACATTTAAAAGTACTAAATATGCATTTACTTTGCAGTATATTACTAAGTATACAACTTCTATGCATTTTTGACTCTGTTCCCCTTACCTTCATACACTACATTACCCTACACTACCCAAACACCACTAAACTACCCTAAAACACTACCTTACACTACACAAACACCACAACACTACCCTAAACCAAAATACACTACTCTACACTACATAAACACAAGCCTACAACCTAAAAGTCAACCCCCTGCACCAGAACACTGCCCTAAACCCAAAGACACTACTCTACACTACATAAACACAACCCTACCACCTAAAAGACAACCCCATGCACCACAACACTACCCTAAACCCAAATACACTACTCTACACTACATAAACACAACCCTACAACCTAAAAGACAACCCCATGCACCACAACACTACCCTAAACCCAAATACACTACTCTACACTACACAAACACAACCCTACAACCTAAAAGACAACCCCATGCACCACAACAGTACCCTAAACCCATATACACTACTCTACACTACATAAACACAACCCTACAACCTAAAATACACCCCCCTGCACGACCACTACCCTAAACCCAAATACACTACTCTACGCTACAAAAACACAACCCTAAAACCTAAAAGACAACCCCCTGCATGACCACTACCCTAAACCCAAATACACTACTCTAGAAATGCATAAACACAACCCTAAAAACCTAAAAGACAACCCCATACATTAGCCCAAAAACTACACTGCCCCACTTACCTCTCTCTCCTCGTGGTCTCTCGCTTCACCGTGCTTCCTCTCTTCTCCTGCTTCAGGTGTCGTCAGAGCTGCACGTCGTTGTTTGGAAACAGAAGCGCCACCTTTTCCAAACAACGATGTGAATAGTCAGCAAAGTAATTTACTTTGCTAAGTAACGGTATATGCGAAGTAGAAGCATGTAAATTTAAAGCATGCGAAGTAAAAGATTCTGATAAGCAACAAATGCGTAGTAATGGTAAGTCGTAGTAGTGGCAGCGAAGTAATGCTAGATTACTCCCATAGGTATTACAGAATCGCTAATAGCGGGAGCTATTTCAAGGGTGCCAGGGTGTCCAAAGGACACACTGTTGCACCCTTGAAATGTGCATGGGTGCACATGTGGCGCACATCCATGCCCTAAGGGCATGGATGTGTGCCACATGGCACATTTAAAAAAGCAAAAAAGTGTTTTTTTAAAGGAAATTGCTTCTTACCACCAACTTGAAGTTGGTGGTAATTAGCGATTCCTTAAGATTGAAGTTCACTATTTTTACGTACCTTGCATTTAAGGAATCAGTATTTCCGATTCCTTAAATGCAAGTGCAAAATAAGGAATCACTATTTAGCGATTCCTTATTTTGCAAGTAGGTTTGAACTCACCTACATTGCACATGGCTAAATACCAGTCGGTAACGCTAAAATTTACCGAAATTCAGAGTTACCGACCGGTATTAAGCCACCTACATCTGGCCCATAGTCACATATTTCCAGTGGTGGCTACAACTTTAAAACTATGGTGCCGGGCCGTTCCTTCTCCGAGGGTGGTGGCGGTCCAGATGAGACTGAGGCTTGTGCAATTAAAAATCTTGCACAGGTCGTATGTTACTGGGCCTCGATTGGTCCATATGGGGTGAATGGAGATTGGAGAGTGCCGCAGGAGGTGTGGAGAGCTTGGTACCTTTATGCATATTCTTTGGAACTGTGAGGAAATACAGGAATATTGGTCGAATGCTCATGACGAGATAAGAGAGGCGTTGGGGGAGGAGATACGACCTGAGGCTCGGAGGTGCATTCTGAATGTGTGGGAACCCACAGATCTGAATGTGCATCGTAAGCAATGGGTGACGCTGGCGTGTATGGTAGCGAAACGAAATATAGTTCAGCTGTGGGGGGCCAGCCAACCACCTCGGGTTTCCAAGTGGGCGGAAGACTTCGACTGGTGTATGTTCCGGGAGAAGTCTGTATATGTGGCAAGGGGTTTTCCTGAGAAATGGGTTAAGGTATGGGGGGCCTGAAATGGTCACCGTGGCGTGATCTGTACCCCCCCACGCGACAAATAGAAACAGGGGCGCAGGAATCCCCATGATCCTATGAATCATTAATTGTTTTTGGCAATTCTGTAAGAGCGATGTATGAACCAATCTAATGAGAAACTGTTAGCACACCTGATGTTTCTTTTCTTTTCTGTAATTTTGTTAATAAAAAGAGTTTAAAAAAAGAAAAAATATGGTGCCAAACTTACCATATTTACTGCTCCCCAGCACTTCTCTCCCCATACCGGCGTCCTGGAGCAGGAAAAGAAAGGACTTCGTTCCTGCTCAGAGGAACACCAACAACCAATCCTGGAGCTGCTCCCAGCATGACAATAGCTCCAGGATTGGTGGGAGCAGGCTAACCCAGCCCTCGTTTTGATGCTCTAAAGGCGTAAAGAACCCTGGCAGGCAGCCGGGGTGTCTAAGAAGGACAGACAGTCCGGAGTCAGAGGGTGGATTCTAGTTTCTCTGCTGACCTGGCAGGCTGGTGGAAATTATTCATAAAGTGGATTTGGAGGCAGGTTAAAAAATCCACGATGATTTAACATGAACCACATGTGATGTTTTTATGGCTAATTATTTTGATACAAAATTGTCTTGCAGGTTTCAGCTTCATGTGTCATTGATGTAAACAGTGTGCATCTATGTGACTCTCTCTAACATACAGTTAGTCTATTAAACCCTTAATTGGCGTTGTGGGTAATGAGCTCATGACTATGTCCATGTCACTAATAAGGTATAAAATGTGTAAGAAGGGAATGTACGTGTTGGACATCTAAGTGGTGCACTGTGGCCCAAGTCCAGGCCCATCAAGACAGTTACAGGCAGTTATATGAAGCTTTGTACATATTTTATGCTTTCACAGTGGAAGTTTAAATTAGTAGTATTTTTTTCTTGGAAAATATCCATACCAGATTCAAACATTTCCTGAAGGTTCATCAAGAGAGCAAGTTTTGTCTGTCAAATATGGATTTTCTTAAAAAATATACACACCAAATTTTACAATTTTATGAAAGATTCATCAACAGATAAAAATGTCTCTTAAATTACGTTTTCTTGAATAATACCCAAATAGAATTTCCCCTTTCAATGAAAGTTCTTAGACACAGCAACATGTGTCTGCAGCTTTTATTTGATTGTTTTTAAGAAAAAAGGGCAACACATTATTCTGAAATGGTTAGTGAATTATGCCCATGGGTGTTAACATTTCAAAGTCTACGTGTCTTCTCCTTTCTAGGTTCAAGCTTTAGCCAAGGCCTTTTTCTTTTACTAAAACGAAATGCATGATGTACTTTTAGGGGCTTTTAGACAATGTTCTTCATTCATTTGTCTGTTGTGTCATTCACACTTTTCTTCTGCCCACAACAACATACAGCATGGGGCAGAGGGTCGGCCCACTCATCAATTGGCTAACTTTACTGTGAGTGACAGCATTCTGCCCTTTTACAAGGAGCACATCTGCATGCAAAAAAAGTTCACTTGAGTGCCAAGTGCTACTATGACAATGTGTGGTTTCGAGACCCCAAAAATATGTTTGCTTTTATCTAACGTTTCTTTCCCCAAACCAAAATGTTTGACAAACACCATGACAAAACAAGCAATGACAAAGCTAATTGGCCGGTAGTCAAAGGTTCAAAGGTTCAAAATAAGCTTTATTCGATATTTAACAGAGAAATATCATATAAGCGTACATTATTATGCAGTATTTTAAAAACACAATGATGAGGAAAAGAGGACATAGAATTTCAATTTAAAATTCATCAGTTACTTAAGCAATAGTTAAACACACTGTTAAGGGAACAATTAAAAACAGCAGCATATAGAATTTCAATTTAAGCAATAGTTAAACACACTGTTAAGGGAACAATTAAAAACAGCAGCATTTAAAAAACGACAATTGTTATCACCAGTATCATTCTAGGGGTACATTTAGAATATCTTTTTCTAATGTGCAGTTGACAAGGATGGCTTAAAATAAAAGGGAAATAAATTAGACCATTTAAGACAATCTAGAATGAAAGCGCATGGTACGCAGGGACCCCCTTTCAGTGGGTTTTATAGTTCTACACTCTGGGGCCAGGATAAAAGTCAAACAGGTCACAAATACAAATAGGGCCATCTCCTGTTCTGGGCTGAGAGAATCTTAGATAGGGGACAATGTTCCTATGTTTGAATTTAATTAAAATCAGATCTCCTGGACAGCTTTTGGGCAACGTGCCCAGCCATCCTACCCTCCTGACGCTTACAATTCCGCCATGTAGGTCAGGTGGCAACGGTCTATTGTTGTTGAGCCAGAAGATGACTTTGTGCAGAAGGTCCTGATTTGTTTCAAATGTGCCCTGTCTAAGCTCTGGCACTCCAGAGAGAACAGTCACATAGGGGGCCGCTTCAGGGGGTAAGTTGATTCGATGCCTTCTTTCATGAGGGATCCTAGGTGCCATTAAAGAGTTACATCTTTTTGGGATGGGTTTGCTGGTAGAGGGATCGATTGATGGTGGTGCTTTTCTGTGTTCTATAGCCTTGGGGTTCTCATGGTTGGTGGAAGGCGAGTGAGGAGTATTTACATTTGGTGAGTTAATCCTTTGTACTATTTTTTCCACGCTGGACAACCTTTCTCCCAGGTCCTGAATTTTTGTGACCAGGGGTGATAGGGCCGCATTCAGCAATCGTTCAATCTGGGCCAATAGAGTGGATTGGAAGGGGGAAGCAAAAACCTTTGATGTGGCCCCCACCTTCTGTGGCGTAACAACAGTTGAAATAGCGGGGGGTGATGAGGGGCTACAGGACATTTGATCAGCATTAACAGGAATCTCCTCAATGTTCATTTTGGTGATTAGGGCCTGGGGCAGCGTGTTGACTTGGGTGGGAATCATTACAGGCAATAAAGGTAGTTCCTGGGGAGAGCTGTTTATAAGGTCAATGTTCCTGCCAGATGTGGGTGGAGTTGATAAGATAGGGGCGTAGTTAGTGCCACACAAGGCATTCAGGTCTTCCCAGAAAGACATATTTTTAGGACAACGAGAGCTCCAAAATAGAAACTGGACGGGTCAGGGACCATTAACAATGGGAAGCAGAAGGGGTTAGATATTTTTCAGTACCTGCCTCTGTCTCTGTGATGGAGCCAAGTGTTGTGGCCCGTCCCGTCCTCCTTGTGCCTCTGAGGGCCGCAGATGGCCCCGCCCTTGTCCCGGGCTTCTCCCGGCGCCGACCCGCGCGCGATCCCGCGACGCGGGGGTTAGCCCTGATTTATTGCGCCTCCTGGCGCGGGTCAGAGCGGCTTCCTGCCGCTAGGGACGCTGGGGATTGTAGTTCCCTCAGGCCGATCTCGGCCGCCGTTTTCGCTGGGCTCACTGTCCTGCCCCCACTTCCCCCAACAGACAAGCAGGGATCCGGGCTGTCGCAAGTGTGTCCCCCGCTCCACCGGGGTTAGCCCTGATTTATTGCGCCTCCTGGCGCGGGTCAGAGCGGCTTCCTGCCGCTAGGGACGCTGGGGATTGTAGTTCCCTCAGGCCGATCTCGGCCGCCGTTTTCGCTGGGCTCACTGTCCTGCCCCCACTTCCCCCAACAGACAAGCAGGGATCCGGGCTGTCGCAAGTGTGTCCCCCGCTCCACCGGGGTTAGCCCTGATTTATTGCGCCTCCTGGCGCGGGTCAGAGCGGCTTCCTGCCGCTAGGGACGCTGGGGATTGTAGTTCCCTCAGGCCGATCTCGGCCGCCGTTTTCGCTGGGCTCACTGTCCTGCCCCCACTTCCCCCAACAGACAAGCAGGGATCCGGGCTGTCGCAAGTGTGTTGGCCGGTAGTCAACACCAGACTGACTGGTTTTGCCAATGCTTGTTTAATTTAGGAATTTCTTCACCGAATTCAACACGTCTAGACCCATGTAGTTATTGTTGTCTATTGTGCAGCACAATCTCTTTCTGTTTCAGTCACTCAATAAAATTCGAATTCTCAGTGTGTTTTTTTTATTTTTATATTGTTCTTCCTTAAATAAACCATGAAACATGTATTCTTTTTTTTTCTCCTGAAGACATTTTAAATTGTCTTTCCTTAAATGAACCATACAACATTTGTTCTTTTTTCAGGTACGGGAAGATCGTGTCCACAAAGGCAATTCTCGACAAAAACACGAACCAGTGCAAAGGTGCGTACACTCTTCCCTCAGACTTCCGGGGTTCCTTTCTCTGATGGTAAAAAAAATGTGGAGCGCACTGCAAACTGCGAGGCATATTTAATAACGCTTTGATGAGTTGCATTTCCAGAAACATTGTTCATTAATTTTGTCATTAACAAACAAAATGAAATTCACAAGACGGAACAAGTATCAAATTGTTCGACCGGGCCTGTAAATTACCTTATTACCGTCCTACTGTAGGGGCTCTCCGGGCTGAATGGGAGCAGAGAAGTGGGGCAAATTGATTTTCCGTCGTAGAAGCAAATCGTACTCGGGGAAATTTACTCTCAAGACATTTACACACATTTTGCACCCTGGGAAAGATGTGGTTAACTTCTGAAGGTGGAAATCGGATTGGATGATTGTATTTGGAGCAAAGGTGGGGGACCCATGAAGAAAGAAATCAGGATGATTAGGTATAAATTGACCAATCAAATGCATAGTTAAAGAATCTCTGAAGAAGGAAATCTGATTGGATGAGTAGTTTAGAGCCAGCCGTTCATGTTTCTTGCTGTGGTAGTGAGCCACTGACGAAGGAACTCTGATTGGATGAGTAGTTTAGAGCCAGCCGTTCATGTTTCTTGCTGTGGTAGTGAGCCACTGACGAAGGAACTCTGATTGGATGAGTAGTTTAGAGCCAGCCGTTCATGTTTCTTGCTGTGGTAGTGAGCCACTGACGAAGGAACTTTGATTGGATGAGTAGTTTAGAGCCAGTCATTCATGGTTCTTGCTGTGGTAGTGAGCCACTGACGAAGGAACTCTGATTGGATGAGTAGTTTAGAGCCAGCCATTCATGTTTCTTGCCGAGGTAGTGAACCACTGAAGAAGGAAACTTGATTGGATGATTTTATTTACATTAGTTCCTGCCTTTAGAAAAAGTTGATCCCACTTTTTGCCAAAGGAAGTGCTCACCAAGTCCATGCATGTTCTCATAAGATGCTTCTTTACAATGATTTTAATGCACGTCTTCTACCTATGCTCTTTGTATAGGGTGAAATGCGGATGAATATGTCTGATGTATGTCATGCACAGTCTGCAGCTTATTTGGAGAATCTAATATTACTCTTCTGATCCAATGGAAATCTTGTGAGATTAAATGTTGTAAATACAGTGAACATATAAATATATGTATGAACTATCATATAATAATACATTCTGTATTTTTGTATGTTTTGTCCTCTTCCCTTTACAATCTACAATCTCTATATCACCACTTGAGCTTTTTAACATAGCTTGATTGTGAAAAATGTATTAGTTGGTTTATACTTTAAGAAACAGATACCATTTCAAAAGGGAAATGGAGTTCCACAGGTTCTCTGGTTGTGTATTAATGATACAATTTGTCATTTTTAATATTCTCTTGACCTCCACATTCTCACTGTATCCGGGGAACATCTGGGCAGAGGATTGCGAGTTGCTGACTTTTTCTTTGCATCCATATTGTTGTGTGTGGGCTCAATTATAATTGTCCTCAAAACCTACTGTTGTTGGATTGTTTTCCATCACATTTTTTAAAGCTCAGGAATTTTTCAAAGATTTAAAAAACTCTCAACAAAAATAGCACAAGAAAATCTTTACAGCTGTGTGCACATTTTATAGTTTATGTGAGAAAGACTAAGGTACTTAGTTTTGTTTTCAGCTTGTAGTCACTTCTTCAAATGCATCCAATCCAATCTGTGGAAAACTAAAGTTATAATAAAACTGTGCACCAATTCTTGTGCATACACCACCCACTGGGACATCTCTTGGCTCTTATATAACAATTTGTATCACTGCCTATCTGAGTGGCCTTTCTCATTGACAAAGATTAGATTAAAACAGGCCAAGCTTAATCTAGCCACCAAATAACAAAATCTGGTTGGGTTTACAAAGTGGTTAACAGACGGGCAAAACAATAAAACTGAAATGCATTATATGTAAATTGGCCTCATATTTATTCTTGTTTGAAATCGTGAAAACCTGATTGGATTACACATCTCAGTTACTTGGCATGCGCAACCCTACGTGAATAGCATACCCAGACCTTCCAAGATTTGAACCTGCCACACACAGGTCCCTGGGACAGGCACTCAACAAAGTGTGCTACCTTTCCCGTCATGTGGCAGCTAACCTTTACCATAAATTGACTGGTGGGCCTTTTCGAGTTTCTTGTACCTTTTGGTCTCTATTTAACCAGAACCCATAACTTTATTTTCCAATGCCTGACACTTTTTTCTGGTTTCAAAAAGCAAACAGATCACTTTGCATGGCCCCGTGCAGGTATGCTCAGCCCGGATCAGATATAGTGTATGATGTGAGGAAAGCATCAGTCAGAATAATCTTCTAAAGGACGACCAATCAGGATTCATATTATGCTCCTGTTATATTCTTGATTATTACGGTTTCTTTAATTGCTATGCTGTGGTCGCATGCCAGTGCATGAGACATGTTTATCTCTGATATTGTTCTTAGTTCTAGAGTTTGTTAGCTGGTACTGAAGACTGTTGAAAGTCAGTAGAGGCTGAACCTTGACATTGATGGATGTTATTCGTGCTGCTATTAAATCAATAACCAACAGAGGAGCCAAAACTGGGGTTCCAATACAAGAACTGGTTTCAATGAGGGTTGTTTTGATTAAATCAAGTAACAACCGGTTGACTTGTTAAACCGAGCAAATTTTATTTATTGCAAACGGTCTTGTTTTCAAATTTTAACACATTGTTTTTTGTGCGTGGAAAATACAAAAGTTAACAATGAAATACGTTTTATATACAATATATACAAACATATAAATGCAACATATCATACACACTTGGCCATACATTCATACACAGACAATACAAAGTGAATGAAAATACAAAAAAACGCTATGTCCAAGCAACTGGCAAGAAATCAGTAGAAGATAATATTTTCTATTTTACAATGTCGTTGTGATTGTCATGAGATCCCTCATGAAACCAAATTAATGAACACTCTATTTCGACAAAATAATGGTAGCCAGAAGCGGGACAGAAAAGCTGGTCGACGCGTTTCAAACCCCTAAGACTAAGTGGGGTTCTCCTCAGGACCGGATGTTGGTTCTGAAATGTTAAAAATAACTAGCTTTAGCAAAGTGTTATAGAGCGACTATCAAGAGGATAAGACAAGGGCTCAACTACCAGAAAACAGCTGGCACTCCCTACCTCAATCCATAGGTTCAATCGACATCTTGAGAATGTCTAATCAATGTTGTATTTCCCAACAGGTTTTTAACAGCAGCTGTGTAAGACAACAAAATACGTACAACAACGTTTTAGTGTGGTGCGCAACTCTCAAACATCATTCATCTTGCTTGCAGAGGGATCGTTACCTTACCTGCGAGCGGGCGGTTTCAATGGCGCTGCTTTGTTATTTTCTTTATGCGGCTGCTCCTAATCTGTAGGGCGGGGGCGAAAACGTATGTTAGTAAAGAGGCGGTAATCCATGGGCGATTTGGTTCTGCATCAAACGGGTTGGCATACCGAGGCAGGAGCAAGGCAAACGTCCTTCTCCCTCACTGGTGTGTACGGATCCACCGTCTGGAGTCCTCGAGTAAGGGTGTGGCTTCAGTGCTTCCTGGTTGGTGTATACGAAGGGAAGAGGCCCGGGAATTCTGGGACTTGTAGTCCAGTGACAGAGCGCTGGGAAACGGGAGTCAGAATAAAGCTGGTTTACACAATCGGCTTGTAAATTTCAGAAATTTCGTTAAGTCCTCTTGTGGCAGTATTAAACTTCATGATGAGCATTGCTTCACGTTGTGCTAGTCTTGCTTCAATGTCCCCTCCTCTAGGGTCATTTTCAATTTTGGACACGACGGTCCAGCGTAAATCAGTAATCACATGTTTGCACCTAGTCCAATGATTTACTAGGGGGGCATTCTCTACCCCTCTGCGAATACGTGATTTGTGTTGCGTGATCCTGGTCCTTATTTCCTGTGTTGTTTTGCCAATGTATACTGAAGGGCAAGGGCAGATGATTGCATAAACAACGTTTTTAGATTTGCAGTTCGTAAACCTATCAGATAGGACACTATCGGCGGCAGAGATCTCTATTCTTACTAAAGGACTTAACTATGTCCCATCAAGACCTACGGATTTCACTCGAATGAAACTAGAAACACTGGAGTTCTGCCGTAAAATACGCCTTAAAACATTTTTTCAAGATACCATGGAAAGTACAT
Source organism: Lissotriton vulgaris (assembly GCF_964263255.1). Taxonomy (NCBI): domain Eukaryota; kingdom Metazoa; phylum Chordata; class Amphibia; order Caudata; family Salamandridae; genus Lissotriton; species Lissotriton vulgaris. Next base: position 1,059,249,305 of record NC_141698.1, on the reverse strand, counting down.
ATGAAGAAACCACAGGCCTAAGGAAAAAGTCTACATTTTGCCCTAAAGGACCCAAAATTCCAAAGGAAGTTTCAACGTTTGAAACGACTGTGCTATCAGGAATTTCAGCAATTGAAAAAAAGAAGTCATTTGTCAAATTCAATCTTTCCAAAGCGGAAAAAGATGCACTCATAGCAGTCAAGAATGACACGACCATCGTGGTCAAGCAGGCCGATAAAGGCGGAGCGGTGGTCATATGGGATACCAACAAATACAAGTTCGAAGTACACCGTCAACTTAACGATCTGAACTGCTATAGACGCATAGGGAAGAACCCTACTTCTGAATTACAAAATCAATTATTCGACATCATCCAAAGGGGCTTTGAGGAAGGGATTATAGGTCCCAAGGAGTTCGCATTCCTACAAAACAAAAACCCAAGGACGCCCGTATTTTATGTACTCCCTAAATTACATAAGGATGAGAAAAATCCTCCAGGACGACCTATCATTTCAGGCTGCGAATCTTTGTTTGAGCCTGTGGCTAAATATATTGATCATTTTTTGAAACCCTTTATTGAAACCATTCCGGCCCATCTCCAAGACACCACTGCTTTCCTTAATCGCATTTCCAACATTAAATTCGATCAAAGTAGTCAACTTCTGGTGACACTCGATGTGGTGTCTCTATACACACAGATCCCCCAAGAACAAGCACTGGAAACGCTGACAGTGTTCTTGGACAAAAGGGAAAGACCAATGCGAGTCCCCACCAAGTTTATCCTTGACCTGGCAGGCTTTGCGCTACAGAAGAACTTTTTTTCATTTGACTCGGAGTTCTTTTATCAAATCAAAGGAGTGGCAATGGGTTGCCCTTTTGCCCCGGAGCTAGCCATCATGTTTATGGGGCTATTTGAAGAGAAATTTATCTACCAGACCAATCCTTTTGACAAGAGTATTTCGCATTATATGCGTTATATTGACGATATATTCATGGTTTGGACTGGAGGACATGAAGATCTGGGTCAATTTGTCAGCTGGCTCAATTCGAGAACAATAGACATTCAGTTCTCTGTCTCAGCATCTAATGTATCCATCAACTTTTTAGATGTGAAAGTGGCACCCTATGAGGGTGGCCTAAGTACTACACTTTTCCGAAAACCTTCGGACAGGAATAAAGCGTTGCATTTTAGTAGCAACCACCCCCGCAGCTTAAAACAAAACCTTCCTTTTGGACAATTCTTAAGAATACATCGAAATTGCTCAAGTAAAGAAGAGTACTTCATTCATGCTGAACGTTTAATGAATCGTTTGATCCAGAGAGGCTACCCTAAAAAATTACTAAAAAACTCACTCAAACGAGCGTGGTGGACACCGCGAGAGACACTGTTAGAAAAAAGACTGAGACCCGAAGTCAAAAGGATAGTGTGTGTTACCACTTTCTGTCCGGCAGCCAACGCACACAGAAAGCTCATTGTGTCTAACTGGCACTTATTAAAAAATCTGCATGAGGATCTTGCAGCCCCACCACTCTTTGCGTATAAAAAGGACAAAAGTGTTGCCAACTACGTTGTCAGGGCAGCGTTACCAATGACGAGGGCTCCCACCCTACAAAGTATCTTTGGTTTACCTTCACCAAAAGGGCACCACAAGTGCGGAACGTGCACTTGCTGCAGTGAAACTATTGAAGACACAGTTTTCACATTCGAGGATACCCACTGGAAACATGAGACGTTTACGAACTGTAAATCTAAAAACGTTGTTTATGCAATCATCTGCCCTTGCCCTTCAGTATACATTGGCAAAACAACACAGGAAATAAGGACCAGGATCACGCAACACAAATCACGTATTCGCAGAGGGGTAGAGAATGCCCCCCTAGTAAATCATTGGACTAGGTGCAAACATGTGATTACTGATTTACGCTGGACCGTCGTGTCCAAAATTGAAAATGACCCTAGAGGAGGGGACATTGAAGCAAGACTAGCACAACGTGAAGCAATGCTCATCATGAAGTTTAATACTGCCACAAGAGGACTTAACGAAATTTCTGAAATTTACAAGCCGATTGTGTAAACCAGCTTTATTCTGACTCCCGTTTCCCAGCGCTCTGTCACTGGACTACAAGTCCCAGAATTCCCGGGCCTCTTCCCTTCGTATACACCAACCAGGAAGCACTGAAGCCACACCCTTACTCGAGGACTCCAGACGGTGGATCCGTACACACCAGTGAGGGAGAAGGACGTTTGCCTTGCTCCTGCCTCGGTATGCCAACCCGTTTGATGCAGAACCAAATCGCCCATGGATTACCGCCTCTTTACTAACATACGTTTTCGCCCCCGCCCTACAGATTAGGAGCAGCCGCATAAAGAAAATAACAAAGCAGCGCCATTGAAACCGCCCGCTCGCAGGTAAGGTAACGATCCCTCTGCAAGCAAGATGAATGATGTTTGAGAGTTGCGCACCACACTAAAACGTTGTTGTACGTATTTTGTTGTCTTACACAGCTGCTGTTAAAAACCTGTTGGGAAATACAACATTGATTAGACATTCTCAAGATGTCGATTGAACCTATGGATTGAGGTAGGGAGTGCCAGCTGTTTTCTGGTAGTTGAGCCCTTGTCTTATCCTCTTGATAGTCGCTCTATAACACTTTGCTAAAGCTAGTTATTTTTAACATTTCAGAACCAACATCCGGTCCTGAGGAGAACCCCACTTAGTCTTAGGGGTTTGAAACGCGTCGACCAGCTTTTCTGTCCCGCTTCTGGCTACCATTATTTTGTCGAAATAGAGTGTTCATTAATTTGGTTTCATGAGGGATCTCATGACAATCACAACGACATTGTAAAATAGAAAATATTATCTTCTACTGATTTCTTGCCAGTTGCTTGGACATAGCGTTTTTTTGTATTTTCATTCACTTTGTATTGTCTGTGTATGAATGTATGGCCAAGTGTGTATGATATGTTGCATTTATATGTTTGTATATATTGTATATAAAACGTATTTCATTGTTAACTTTTGTATTTTCCACGCACAAAAAACAATGTGTTAAAATTTGAAAACAAGACCGTTTGCAATAAATAAAATTTGCTCGGTTTAACAAGTCAACCGGTTGTTACTTGATTTAATCAAAACAACCCTCATTGAAACCAGTTCTTGTATTGGAACCCCAGTTTTGGCTCCTCTGTTGGTTATTAGTATTAGTTGGACTCAGCCTCACTGAGTAACGAGTCAAGGCCCTCTTTTGATTCTTTGGCTATTAAATCAAGGCATTTCTTACCATTTTGACTGGATCATTTCAACAGCTACCCTACTGAGACAGCCACAGTTCAAGTAATCATCTGTACCCTCCTCCTCAACAACAGCAATGTGCCCTGTCTGCTGTCCTGGTGGCCCCCTCTGCAGTCTTCAATACAGTTGATCGTCCATCTTTGGTTAACGCCCAGAAAATATGCATGGACTTTTTGGGCACTCATAAATGCTTCACATCCAGCCTCATCATCCAGCCCCAGATTGTGCAAAGAGGTTTCATAAGATCGCTGACACTCCCCGTCTCCTGAGGAGTACCTGAGGGCCCTATTTCATCTCCCATCATCTTTAACCTCTACTTGGAACTTATTAGATCAGTTCTTACAGACAACAGCCTCAAGATTCATTATTACATGGATGATACCCCCAAAAAAAAAACACCAGCGCACATCATATCAAGTCACTATAATCCCTGTGCATTCAGCACCATTATTCAGTTCGAATTCTTGCACAGCCACTCCTTCTCAGTCCAAGGGAATCACGTAGTGTAGACAAATTTAAGATTTTATTTCTTTTAAAACAAAGTGCTTCACAGCCGACGCGCGTTTCGCCCCCTGCGGGCTTCCTCAGGGCATATTTCCAATTTGATCAGCACTGTATCTGCCAACGCTTGTGACATTCAATGTCCCTTAAAGTGAGCTCCACCCAACGTGTATTTCAATCTATTCAAACACCAGCAAGAGTAGCAGTAGTCCTCATTTAATATTTATCAGGAGCCATGATAAGTTCCATCATAAACGCCAAGAGTTCCTCCGACCACAATTTCCGCAACCAAGTTCCAAGGAATGTTGCTGAATGCACAGGGATTATAGTGACTTGATATGATGTGCGCTGGTGTTTTTGTTTTTTATGGATGTGACATTCTGTAACACCGTTGGTGGGCAGACTGTCTAGGGCTAATGCTTAAGGTGGATAAGCATTCCACATCAAGGCTGCACTCAATAGTTGGTCTACATATATAGATATATGGTGTTTGTCTTGTGTAGGAAAGAGACAAGTTTTGATGTGCAGATCAGATATAGCAAATCCGCCTCTTTTGTAATGTTAATGGATGATACCCAACTCTACCTAAAAATATCCTCCCCCAAAGATATGCGCCTCAAACACATCCAGTCTTGGCTGCCATCTTGTTTCCTGAAGCTAACTGAGCTCTACTAATACTGAATTCCTCCTGTTTTCCAACATAACTAAATAAATCAGATTCAAGACTGACTCTCCAACTTAACCCTACCAGGCTTTGCCCCCCAGGTGATGGACCATGCAAATTCTCTGGGATTCTCCTTCAGCACAGACGTCTCAATGAAGAAATACATTGCAAGGAAGATCAAGACAGCTCAGTGCCAACCCTCCTTCTTGAAGAAAGTGAAGATGCTGCTCCCAGAAGATGATTTCAGACCAAAGGTACGAGCCTCAGTCCTCTCTCATCAGGACCGAGACAAATGCCTTGCTCTGCGCCCTCCACAATATCACGCAGACTTCTGAAAGGTGTCCTACACGTAGCAACACATCTCATCAAGGGCTCGAAGAAATGTGATCATATCACCCCATGTTGAAAGACCTATTCTTGCTTGTCTCTTCCAACTAAGATCATCTTCAAGGCATCATGATTTATAAAGCACTTAATAATAACACCGCAGCTTACCTGGCAAAGAAACTAGAATATACTGGGGGGCAGTGGGATACCCGGAGCCTGGATATCAAGTCAAGTCAAAGTCAAAAAGGCTTTATTTCGATAAAACAATTATCATAAAAGCTGCACATAAATCACAAGTACATCAAGTTTAAAATCAAAAAACAAACATGGACATACAGTAAAGATTTAACCTAATAAAAAAAAAAAGTTGGTTAAATTTTTTTTTACAAATTTACAAAAACAGTTCATTTGGCAGTCAATTTAAAAAGAGAATTAAACAGTTAATTTTAGCCTTTTAGTTCGAATGGACCAGGCCCATGATAAAAATTTGGCTAGGACGCAAGCATAGATGGCACGACTATCAGACATTAGTATCCGAATTGCGGCCATGTGGCTCCTGGTGCCCAGCTGCTGGCATAAGTTTTTGAGCCAAACCCTCCTTGGGATTGCATACTCTCCACACTCGAACATGAGATGTGCCACTGTCTCTGGTTTATCTAGGCATACTGGGCAAAGCTCTGTAGTTTGTGCAGGGGATTTCCAACGTGAAGTAAAAGAATACAGAGGGAGAGTTCCTGCTCTAAATTTGAAGTACAAAGCCCTATCAAAGGGTTTTTCAATAATGTCAAGGTACACTTCCCGTTTTGGTTGGTCCTTAAACTTCAGGAAGTCCTCCGTAAGTCTGCCCATAGAAGTACTGGTGTTCCTTTGTAGCAAAATCCAGTCCCAATAAAGTTTCTTAAGAATTGACCTCGGGGTGAGGATCTGTTTGCCAACGCTTCGTTTAGGCCCAGATTTACTAACAATGTCTTCATATCTCTCAACCATTTGATTTTATGCCACCCTGGTAATGACATGATTTCTGCTAGACCTTGCGCATATTTACCAAGTTCCTCCACACGCCACAGACGTGCCCATAGCAAAAGTGGACGGAATCTTGCAAGGTCATCAATTGGGCGACAACCTAGGTCCAACATTAGCGGGACCGTGGGAGTACCCTGAGGGAGTGACATAATCGCTCTGCAAAATTTCTTCTCGGATCTTGGTAAATCGTCAGTAATGGATGACCCCCAAAGTTCTGCCCCATAGAGAGCAGAACTAACCCCTTTGGCCGAGTAGATCTGAAGGACTACAGCTATTGGTCTTGTTGTACAGGAGCGTTGTTCTTTCAAGAGAGCTCCTGTTATCCTCTTGTGAGTTAGCAGCATTTTGTTCAAATGTGGGGTCCATTCCATTTTGTGTGAGAGGCGAATCCCAAGATAGTCGAAGACTTCTACCCGCTCCAAAGGTTCAGCGTTCAGGGTAGGAGAGCGGACTGGTTTTTTAGGAGGATTCAACACAAGGTATTTTGTCTTGCTTGTGTTGATTACCAGGCCTCGGTTGGAGCAGAAGGATTGAAAGTTATTTAGGAGCCTTTGGAGGCCTATTGGGGTTTTTGATATTAAAAGCGTATCATCCGCGAAGAGGAGGGTAGGTATGCGTTCGCTAGCCAGGGATGGTTCATCTGAAGGATGTTTCCGGAGATGCTCAACCACCCCATTGATGTAAAGGGAAAAGAGGGTGGGAGCTAACACACATCCCTGGCGGACACCTCTCTCAACCGGGATACTGTTAGTTTTTTCCCCCCCTGGGCCCCACCTAATCTGGGCAAAGCTATTTTCATGTAGCCTAACGAGTAGTGATAGTAAGTAGTGGGGCAACCCCATATCAGCCAGTACACTCCATAGGGTCTCCCTAGGTACAAGGTCAAAGGCAGTCTTTAAATCGATAAACGCGAGATAAAGACTGCCCTTGCCTATAACCACGACTTTCCAATACACCATCATTAATCTAAAAGCTTGTTCGATTGTCCCGGTGCCCACTCTGAAGCCCGCCTGGTAGTCAGAAAGGATTTTATTTTCTTCTACCCAGTTTAATATTCTGACCAGTAGAACCTTGCCGACTACTTTTTGGCTAATGTCTAACAGGCTAATGGGCCTATAGTTTGATGGATCTTCTCTGGGGCCTTTTTTATAAATAGGGACCACCTCCGCCCCTTTCCACGAGGAGGAGATAGGGGCGCCCCTACAGATGGCAACAAGTAGGGAGTGAATCAGTTTCCCCCACTTCGGGATGTAAGATCTCAAAAGGTCGCCAGGGATACCGTCCGGGCCAGCCGCTTTTCGGGGGGTGATAGTGCCTATTGCATATTCCACTTCTTTAATTGTAAAGTCGAAATCTTTAGGATGGGTGTCCCAAATTGGAGGAAACAATAGTGGAGCCACAACCCCCCCTTCAGGATCACTGGAAGCAATGGGAGTAAGATGATCATCTTGACGGGTATAGAGCTTTGAGAAATGTTTAACCCATGCCTGACTTGGGATATTACAAGTAATCAAGTCGCTATCTGGCCTATTTCTAGCTCTTATGGTGTCCCAAAAACATTTTGAATCTTTCTTGGAGCTAGCTTCTTTAAGGGTAGACCAATAGGCCTCTTCCCACTCCTTTTTTGTGCTTGTACCAGTGTTCTCTTGTGTTCTTTCCTGGCTATCTGTATCAGGGGTTGGGATTTGCCTTTAACGGCCTCGATTAACCGAGTCTTAGCTTTCCTGCATGCTGTGGTATACCAGTCATGCATCCCCTTAGTTTTGTTTTGGGACATATTCTTCCCTGCGGTACCCTTTACTCAAAAAGCTTCGCCTATAACCTTGACGGCAGCTTCAAAAACGGGTGTTGCCCTATCCGCTACCGTGGCTGAGTTGATGTTATCGAGCTCTACTTGTGAGGCCATAAGAACCTCGTCTATACTAGAAAGTTTGTCAGCATTACTGGCAACTTTGTTCCACTTTAGGCGTCTTCCGCAAGAGGAGACAGTAACCTTGTGTATACATTTGGATGGTGCTAGCAATGCGCCGTTGGACCAGGGATTCGTGATAGTTAGGGAAAGCGAATTATGGTCGCTCTCCACAGTCGGTATAATTACCATATCTTCGACCGAACTCCAGAGCCCTAAGTCCAACAGAATATAGTCAATCCTCGAGGTATGACCAACTCAGTTGAATGTAGGAGCACCCATCTGGTCAGAAGATGTACGGCCATTGGTGGCTCTTAACCCAAACTCTAAAGTCAGTGCATTTAGCTGCACTGCACTACGGGTCCAACGCTTAATCGGAGGGATGGAGAGTGAGGGAATACCCCATCTACTATCTTCTTCACCCAGGTCAGGGATACCATCCAAGGGAAGTGGCTCATAGGTGCAATTGAAATCGCCTGCTACTAGGGTATGATCAGCTTCATTATGGTCCCTAAGCTGCACCTCAAGATCAGATATTACAGATGAGGTGCACCCATTTTTTGTGCCTCTAGCATAGACGTTGTAAAGAACTAGAGACAAACCTCTACAGGGATTGGACAGAGAGATACCTAGGATATCTGAGTTGTTTATCTGCTTAGATGTTATTCGGCAGTTAAGAGAAATGCTTACCCAGATAATGAGGCCCCCCAAGGGGCGCCCCTTCCCATGCCTGGGTTTCTCAGCTGGGACAAAGTAGGTTACAAACCCAACCCGGTGGAGTGGTTCAGTGCTCCAGGTCTCCTGAAACATGCAGATCTTATGTGCTTCAATCAAATCACTCCACTCGGGCAGACCCAGTTTCCTATGGATGCCCGCGAGGTTCCAACTAAGGATTTTTATTTTATCCTTAGTGGTTTCTCCTCTAGTGCCATTAATGTCTCTATGACTTTGAGGTTCTGCACGTTCCCTCTCTAGAACAGAAGATGTTAACTGAATCTGGCTAGTCGCCATCGTAGTTGGAAGATTAGGGCATATTGAATATGATGTAACTTGAGAACCCTCCTCCTTACCCCTATTGATGTCCAGATGTATGAAGGAAGTTTCATCAAAAGTAAGTCAGTCTACCTCATCAAGAGCACAGAATCTATTCCAGTGGGCAAACTGGGATACAAAGGGGTCAAATGGAGGAGGTGGTCCTTGCCAAGGTTGCTGCCACTGATGGATAGTATGTTGTGGAGCATGTGTAAACCCTCTATTGATTGGAAAACTGAATCTAGGGGGATGTTGTCTTGGGGGCATGGGTAAAAAATAGGACAAGGGGAGTGGATGAATTTGGGTAGCTGGTCCACTACTAGGTGCATTACATATATAATTCACTACCCCTGTATCCCTGAAATTAACAGTTACAACATCTCCTGCTATAGTCTTGGTATTTCTGCCCACCCACTATCCTCTTCTAACTGCGAGTATTTCACCACACATGTGAATGGGTAGTGGTTTGTGCAGCTGAAGCCACTGGGCACACTTGTTTTTCAATTCGACAAAGGTTTCCCTTCTACCCTCCTTCAGTGGTGGTACACCCGTCAGTACAACCACAAAGGGTGAGACTTCCGGCGGCAAGTTAATTGTCTTAAAACGAGCCGGCCTTGTTTTTAGTTCTTGAGTCTTGTTTGGGGAGGTAGTTGATGTCAAATTAGTGTCCAGACTTTTAGAGCCCTTAGCAGGTTGATTAAGCACTTTTTTGGGGCCAGAGGCTGTTTCAGACTCCGGGGTAGGGCCAGTAACACTAGGAGTTGGGGGAGGTGCAGCGGCTTTTTCCCCCTTTTGAGACAGATGTTGTGATACTGCTCCAGAATTATCTGGTAAAGTTTTGGCCTTTGTGGTAGGATCTTTTGGTAATTTGCTGTTAGTGGTATTTCCCAGGGGTACTTCTTTTGTTTTCCCATGCATCTGTATGGGCACATTTCCACTTGCCTTATTAGTCCATTTTGTGTTGATTAGTGATGTTAATCTGTCAATTTTGGACATCAAGGGCTTAATGTGAGCCGTTATCGTTGCCTCAAGGTCCGATTTTAGATCTGCTACCATATTTTCGACCCAACAAGGTATGCCAGATGCAGAATTTGGGGTGGGTGACACTAAATTATGGTTCCTGATGTTATTTTTAGGGTTTTTCTTTGACTTAGGATCGTTCTTAGTAGGACCTATATTCCCTAGTTCTGGCGAAACACTGGCTAGCATTCCATCTACCCTTAGGGGAACTGGGTCAGATGGCATGTTTTGAAGGTTTCCCTGCGATTCGATTAAGGGCTGGCCGCATGGAAGATCAGCAAAAGAGGCGGTGACTCCAAGGCTTATATCTAGGTCATCAGTAGCGTCTTGTGAAGGACCTACAAGCTCAAGGTCCACTGCCGCCTCTTGGGTGTCAGCCAGAAATATTGTTGGTGGTAAGGATAACCTCCTTTCAGTGCTAGCGATAGCAGAGGATACTGCCCCAATAGTTTGTTGTAGCATGATGTCGATTGCTGTGAGGGTAGGGACGGGTTGCGGCACAGATTCTTTTTGTCTCGTTTTGGAGCGTAGAACAGGTACCCTGCCGGTTTTCAAACCCTTCCTCATGTTTATGACAAGGCAATTGGATAGTATCCGGGTGTAAGTACGATTATAGACTTAGGAACCTCACCTTTATTTTTCTTTGCTCCACAAGAAAGAGATGTGGCCCAGCCCGGCCTCTTCTGGCTTCTGAGGGCCGTAGAGGGCCCGCCCTTTGCCCGGGCTTAGCCCCAGGCGTCCCTCTCGCGTCCCGCGACGCTGGGGGCTTGCTGCTTATGTAGCCCCTCCTGGCGCCTTTAGCGCGTCAGGGAACGCGCCGCCGCCGCAAAGGCTGCCGGGATTTGAAGTCCCGGTGCGACGGTGGCGTGCCTGGTGATGGCGGTCGCTGTGATTGATGGTGTCAGGCGTTGTGATGGTCCGCTATGCTCCTCTTGTGCCTCGTTCGCCAAGAGTTCCACTTGCCAGGTAAGAAAGAGTTTCCCCCCGCTCCACCGAGGGCTTGCTGCTTATGTAGCCCCTCTTGGCGCCTTTAGCGCGTCAGGGAACGCGCCGCCGCCGCAAAGGCTGCCGGGATTTGAAGTCCCGGTGCGACGGTGGCGTGCCTGGTGATGGCGGTCGCTGTGATTGATGGTGTCAGGCGTTGTGATGGTCCGCTATGCTCCTCTTGTGCCTCGTTCGCCAAGAGTTCCGCTTGCCAGGTAAGAAAGAGTTTCCCCCCGCTCCACCGAGGGCTTGCTGCTTATGTAGCCCCTCCTGGCGCCTTTAGCGCGTCAGGGAACGCGCCGCCGCCGCAAAGGCTGCCGGGATTTGAAGTCCCGGTGCGACGGTGGCGTGCCTGGTGATGGCGGTCGCTGTGATTGATGGTGTCAGGTGTTGTGATGGTCCGCTATGCGCCTCTTGTGCCTCGTTCGCCAAGAGTTCCGCTTGCCAGATAAGAAAGAGTTTCCCCCCGCTCCACCGAAGGCTTGCTGCTTATGTAGTCCCTCTTGGCGCCTTTAGCGCGTCAGGGAACGCGCCGCCGCCGCAAAGGCTGCCGGGATTTGAAGTCCCGGTGCGACGGTGGGGTGCCTGGTGATGGCGGTCGCTGTGATTGATGGTGTCAGGCGTAGTGATGGTCCGCTATGCTCCTCTTGTGCCTCGTTCGCCAAGAGTTCCACTTGCCAGGTAAGAAAGAGTTTCCCCCCGCTCCACCGAGGGCTTGCTGCTTATGTAGCCCCTCCTGGCGCCTTTAGCGCGTCAGGGAACGCGCCGCCGCCGCAAAGGCTGCCGGGATTTGAAGTCCCGGTGCGACGGTGGCGTGCCTGGTGATGGCGGTCGCTGTGATTGATGGTGTCAGGCGTTGTGATGGTCCGCTATGCTCCTCTTGTGCCTCGTTCGCCAAGAGTTCCGCTTGCCAGGTAAGAAAGAGTTTCCCCCCGCTCCACCGAGGGCTTGCTGCTTATGTAGCCCCTCCTGGCGCCTTTAGCGCGTCAGGGAACGCGCCGCCCCCGCAAAGGCTGCCGGGATTTGAAGTCCCGGTGCGACGGTGGCGTGCCTGGTGATGGCGGTCGCTGTGATTGATGGTGTCAGGTGTTGTGATGGTCCGCTATGCGCCTCTTGTGCCTCGTTCGCCAAGAGTTCCGCTTGCCAGGTAAGAAAGAGTTTCCCCCCGCTCCACCGAAGGCTTGCTGCTTATGTAGTCCCTCCTGGCGCCTTTAGCGCGTCAGGGAACGCGCCGCCGCCGCAAAGGCTGCCGGGATTTGAAGTCCCGGTGCGACGGTGGCGTGCCTGGTGATGGCGGTCGCTGTGATTGATGGTGTCAGGCATAGTGATGGTCCGCTATGCTCCTCTTGTGCCTCGTTCGCCAAGAGTTCCACTTGCCAGGTAAGAAAGAGTTTCCCCCCGCTCCACCGAGGGCTTGCTGCTTATGTAGCCCCTCCTGGCGCCTTTAGCGCATCAGGGAACGCGCCGCCGCCGCAAAGGCTGCCGGGATTTGGAGTCCCGGTGCGACGGTGCCGTGCCTGGTGATGGCGGTCGCTGTGATTGATGGTGTCAGGCGTTGTGATGGTCCGCTATGCGCCTCTTGTGCCTCGTTCGCCAAGAGTTCCGCTTGCCAGGTAAGAAAGAGTTTTCCCCCGCTCCACCGAAGGCTTGCTGCTTATGTAGTCCCTCCTGGCGCCTTTAGCGCGTCAGGGAACGCGCCGCCGCCGCAAAGGCTGCCGGGATTTGAAGTCCCGGTGCGACGGTGGCGTGCCTGGTGATGGCGGTCGCTGTGATTGATGGTGTCAGGCGTAGTGATGGTCCGCTATGCTCCTCTTGTGCCTCGTTCTCCAAGAGTTCCACTTGCCAGGTAAGAAAGAGTTTCCCCCCGCTCCACCGAGGGCTTGCTGCTTATGTAGCCCCTCCTGGCGCCTTTAGCGCATCAGGGAACGCGCCGCCGCCGCAAAGGCTGCCGGGATTTGAAGTCCCGGTGCGACGGTGGCGTGCCTGGTGATGGCGGTCGCTGTGATTGATGGTGTCAGGCGTAGTGATGGTCCGCTATGCTCCTCTTGTGCCTCGTTCGCCAAGAGTTCCGCTTGCCAGGTAAGAAAGAGTTTCCCCCCGCTCCACCGAGGGCTTGCTGCTTATGTAGCCCCTCCTGGCGCCTTTAGCCCATCAGGGAACGCGTCGCCGCCGCAAAGGCTGCCGGGATTTGAAGTCCCGGTGCGACGGTGGGGTGCCTGGTGATGGCGGTCGCTGTGATTGATGGTGTCAGGCGTAGTGATGGTCCGCTATGCTCCTCTTGTGCCTCGTTCGCCAAGAGTTCCACTTGCCAGGTAAGAAAGAGTTTCCCCCCGCTCCACCGAGGGCTTGCTGCTTATGTAGCCCCTCCTGGCGCCTTTAGCGCGTCAGGGAACGCGTCGACGCCGCAAAGGCTGCCGGGATTTGAAGTCCCGGTGCGATGGTGGGGTGCCTGGTGATGGCGGTCGCTGTGATTGATGGTGTCAGGCGTTGTGATGGTCCGCTTTGCTCCTCTTGTGCCTAGTTCGCCAAGAGTTCCACTTGCCAGGTAAGAAAGAGTTTCCCCCTGGATATCACCAGACTGGAGGCAAAACATTACGAGAAGCAAAAAAGCAGAAGGCAAAACTTTGCTCTTCATGCTCTCAGGATCCAGAGCAGCATCCTTATCAACATCAGACCAGTACCAACTCTCCTACAATTCAGAAAAAAAGCTGAAGACATGCCTCTTGAAAGAGCACTATTGCTGACCTAACAGTCTACCCCTGACCATACCCCAATAGTTGTAGCTTTGCAGGTTCCGTACCCCCGTGCAGTGCGTCAGTGCTTTCAAGCTAGGTTCACGCTCTACAAATATCAACACATGCATACAAGGTTTAAAAGTTGCCGTTGATCAGAGATTGTTCGCTGCCTGTGGTCTGATGTTGGATGAATCACTAAATTTTCTTTGTCTGGATGAGACACACCTGCCTCATCCCCTTTGAAGCTGAGATGGTTCTTACCGGTGCATCATAGGTGTGTTGGCTTCCTGATTCATAACCTCCACCACTGAAGAGATTTAAAAATGGGGCTAAAAGCTAATTTGGGGGCAATACACTAATTTATTCTTCTTCCTAAATGAGTAAGTCTGCAAGATATGGGGGCCAAACCCTCTGTGATGCAACAATCTTGAACTCTTCTAAGTTGTTTTACTTCGTTTTGTTTTGGATTTGTTACTGTCCTACATCTGTGGGAGTTACTACCTTTATTTTAAATTGTCACTTTGTTCTTTTTTCACATTTTCTGTAATATCCTTATACCTGCTACTGGGTACAGCGCTCCGAAGCTTCCTACTGATCCACATTTTTAGTCATTTAAAAAGCATCAAATAAAACGTATAACCCTAGGTGTGTAATTGCATAAATATATATGTGCACATGTATAGATGACAGTGCAACAAAAGGTTCCCTCCATTGTGACACGTCTATAGCGCAGTCATCTCGTGGCCACGCATTTGTTTTCTCTCCTTGTTCTGTGTTCCTCGGAGCCGGAGAAAGTACAAAACATCCCCCAATGACATGAATAATTCAGCGGCTTGTTCTAGTGTTTTGATCTCTTCTATGATGCAGAAGGAAAGATGAATTCCTCATTCTGCGGTGCGATGCTAAGCATGATGGATGACGCTCTGATGTGCTCTGAAAACAGCCTCTAACAAGGAATGCAAATCTCGGCTGCACCTCTGCCTGTGACCCTGGGTGGTTTCAGGAGTCGTGCAGCCCCCCACAACCCTTAGGGCCAAGTTGTTGCATTCATTGCTGCATCTCCATACATTTCCGTACAGCTTCTTCGTCAAGTTGAAAGGAGCAGAAAGTAAAACTGAAATATCAAATGACATGTGAAAAACAAGGTCATCAAATAGTATATTTCGAAAACCATTTCCAGTTACAAAGGGATGTAAGAGTTTTGAAAGAGTCAAGGTCACATTGGGAAGGTGGTCAGTCGGGCATTGGGTGATGGGCCGGTGCCTCAGGGTCATGTGTGAGCTGTTTTTTGGGGCCTCTGTAAACCAGCCCACAGAAACTTACTGCCTAGCCCCGTCCTTGCCACTCCACTGTAATGTGTCGCCAGTATCATAGGCACTCCTGTGCCATTCTATCAAACTATGGCTGGGGGCCAGGTGTTGTTCTGGCCCTGTGGGCATTCTCACCTCGGCACACTGCCTCGTGTGGTCAGCAGGCCCAGAATCTGCCATTCCCCAGCTGGACCATCACTTTCAGGCCATGGCAGGTGTGGGGGGGGGGGGGATTATGCAGGGGCCTCACAGGGTGTAGGGGGCATTCTCACATAAGCCCCACAGGAGTAGCGGCACCTGCCATGTGCTTTTCTTGACCCCCCCCTCTCCTGCCAGGTCATACCTTAAGGCTATAATGGGATGGGGAGGGGGTTAGTAAGAGAAGTAGCCTCATTAGGGGCCAGGTGTTGTGACCTCGGTCCCAGTGTCTTTTAGGCCTTGGTGGAGGGGTGGGGGAGTGTTTATAAAGGCTTTACTGTGAGGTCACTCTTTCTAGAGAAAAAAACCCATAGGATGTAGCTTTATGTTCTCCCTAACCAATATAGCCACTGACTCACTTACTCACTCATCCATGTAGGCAGTCACACACCCCTTCTACCACCCACACAGACACTCAGACACTCACGTAGCCACTCACCAACCAATACAGCCAGGATGTCCTTGTGGGCTAAATACCCCTCCTATTACCCCCAGTAAGTCTCACACAGCAGGATTGCTAAAACCTGATAGGAGGCCACGCAGCCTTTCTCCACCACTATTCGTTGGGGGAGAAGTCCGCTTTTTGAAACATTTAACCAGGACCTACTGTAGCTGGAAACACGTTGACGGTAACAAGCTGAGTGGCCAACTATCCAAAAATCAAATTGAGTTCTCAGAAGATGTGGAAGTTGCCTTTTTATAATTTAACAATTGGCTCCTACATGCAGCCGAAAAGTTTGCCCCTTCTAAAAAAGCCACAGGTAAAACAAAATCACCTACTACCCCATGGTTTTCGGAAACTCTCAGGGCCAAAAAACAAGAATGTAGGCGACAGGAAGGAGAAAGGACTAAAATACCAGAGAATTCTCCACCTACAAAACCCTATTGACTGAATATAAAAAAAAAAAAGAAATCAGAAAAATGCACCCATTTCACCAATCAAATTAAATTGGCAAAGAACTCCACCAGAGAACTTTTTTCAAGTGGTTTCAAAACTATCAGGTCCCCTAGAAACAAATTCCATTGAACCTTCACAAAAATTCTGTGACTCTCTAGCACAACACTTCTTAACCCCTCCCCTGCTGGTGACGAAACCACTCCGTCATCAGCCGTGGTTGTGCTGTGCTGATATCGGAGCGGTTCCGTCACGGCCCGCTCGGCACGCCTGCGCGGCGCGGATTTCGTGCCTGCGCTGAGCATTCCATTGAGCGGGCGGGGCCGTGACAGAACCTCTCCGTCATGAGTACAGCGCGACCGTGGCTGGTGACGGAGCGGTTCCGTCACCAGCATGGGCGTGCCGCGCGGCCCCCCCATCCCCTTAGCGCTGCGGCAGAATAGCCGCCACAGCGAAGGGGTTAAAGACAGTGGAGCAAATCTATGACATATTCAACACCAAAACTCGTCCAGACAACCACACCTACATCAGTGTTGGCTCTTCCAATGCCTTGAGCTTCTCTAAATTTGAACCAGTCACGAATGAGAAGATCATCGCTCCTATTCAACAGGCTATATCAGGCTCCCCTCATGACCCTCTTCCCCTTAACGTCTTCAAGCAAGCTCCCAAGATGCTGGCTCCCTGCCTTACCAACCTTTTTATTGCCATGTTCTCGCATGGTGTATTCTCCACTATGTGGAAAGAGGCATCCATATTGCCACTACTGAAAAAACCCAACCTTGACCCTACCGAACCCAATAATTATAAGCCAATCTCTCGTCTTCCTCTACCAGCCAAACTAGTGGAGAAAGTCATGAACGAACAGTTGACAGACTATTTACTAAAACACAACTATCTAGATGAAACACAGTTCGGTTTCAGAACAGAACACAGTACGGAATCTGCTTTAATCAAAGCCACAGACAAAATCAGAGCAATTTTGGACTCAGGGGGAGCTGTCGCTCTGATTTTGCGCGATCTATCAGCAGCGCTTGACACTGTCGATCATGATCTTCTGCTAAATCGTCTAAATTCCATCGGCGTTTCTGACAAAGCACTTACACTGTTTTCATCCTTTTTGTCAGGCAGAATACAATCAGTAGCCCTGGGAAGCTACGAGTCTCTGCCTTTCATCCTCCCATGTGGAGTTCCTCAGGGCTCATCCTTGAGCCCCACACTTTTTAACATTTATGTATCAAAACTGGCTAAACTTATTAGATCTTTCGGTTTAGTGCTGACATCCTACTCAGATGATACACAAATCGTATTGTCTCTATAAAAAAACTCCGCACCACCAATGCAATGTTTTAAGTTTTGCATGCTTTCATCCTGGATGAACTCTCATTGTCTGAGATTAAACTCAGACAAAACAGAAGTAATCACTTTTGGCTACTTTTTGCCTATCTGGTCACAGAACTGGTGCCCGGACGAACTGGGATTATCACCTATTCCAGGAAAAGAACTTTGGTGTGATCATCAATGACAAATTGAATTTTAAACCACAGGTAAATGCTGTCTTCTCATCGAGCTTTTTCCTGCTGAAAACCATTAAAAAAATACTACCTTTTATCCCCACGGACTGCAGGAAAACAGTGATTTCCTCTCTGATTCTGGCAAAGCTCGACTATTGTAATGGTCTCTATATTGGCCTGCCTGAAAAACATCTCAGTAAATTGCAAATAATCCAAACTGCGGCTGCAAAGCTCCTGTTAGGCATCCCTAGGCACTCATCAGTCCGAAATCATATGTATATGCTGCACTGGCTCCCAGTCACCTATAGAGCACTTCAGGATACTGGCCCCATGTTTCTGAGACGCCTACTACAACTGGTATGTACCAAAAAGGCATTTGTGCTCTGAAGGAGCTAAACTGCTAGCAACTCTGAGAGTCTTCAAGGCCAGATGGGGTGGTAGTAGCTTCAGGGCAGCTGCCCCCAAACTCTGGAATGCATCCCCTCTCTCCATCAGAACACTGCCAACTTTATTTGCCTTTAGGAAGGCCTTGAAGACCTGGCTATTTGAGAAATAGTGATTTACGTCTTACAGATAGTGGTTTAATCCACTGTTCAGTGCCAAGACACCTCTGGATATTCACTTGCTTAATACATTTATGAACATAACATAACATAACTTTTGTCCTGAGGCTCTCAGGTGGTAAGAGGACCTCATACCTCCATCGGCAGTGTACTGAGAGGTGCGTTTGCAGAGTGGTGGAGAAAGGAGGCGTGGCCTCCGACCTCCTCTGACCAATCCCACTGTGTGGGGCTTACTGGAGGTAACAGAAGGTCTTGTTAGCCCCGAAGGACCCTCCGCAGCGAAGGGGACCTAATCCCTCAGCCAGGTGTGCGCCAGGAGGCATGTTTGCAGAGTAGTGGGGAAAGGGGCAGGGCCACCTGCGAGTTGCCGGCTTTTGCTTTTATTTTTTTTAGGAAGGGGGGCTGCATGGCCCCTCTTCTCTGGACCATTTTGAGCCAAAGGGACCTCGTCCCCCTGGGACTGACCCTTTTTTCATTGTTTTAATAAAAAACAGGAAGGGGGGTCACTTGGCCCACACCCGGCCGATTTTGACCTGGGGACCCCATACCTTGAGACACAGCCTTTTATTTTTGTTTATTTTTTTATAAGTAAAGGAAGGGGGGCTGAATCTTTCAAGGGAGGGGGTCGAGTGCCCACCTCAGGCCTTCTCTTCATTGGTGACTGCGGTAGGAGCCTTAAGGCCCCTGCAGTCTCTGCCGGCTCCCAGCCTCCTTCAGAATCCGGCATTGATTTTTACACACAGAGAGCTGCTGACATGCAGCTCCCTGTTTGTAAATAGCAAAGTGCTTCACTTTGAGGAAGCGAGAGCGAAATGCTCCAACTTGCTCAATACAGAGCACACTGTTTGCTATGGCATGGCAGTGGTGGGCACCCTGGGACATTACTGGAGCTGGCCCTGAGGGGCTGGCAGTACCCAGGGCCATGAAGGACTCCTGGAAGGGAGCCGTGTGGCCACCCTCCTTTGTTCACATTTGCCCCAGGGAGGTAGTGGTGCCGGGGGTCGGGAGGTGCTGCAATAGACCCCCCTTTGTCATTGGATTTGTGTCCCGGGGAGGTGGTGGTCCCCGGGACATTGATAAGCCCCCGGAGGTGGGCCCCGTGTTCCCCTCCCTAAGTTTACGATATGCACCCCGGACCAGGACCACCGGGGCTTATTTTAAAGCAAGTATGGGAACCCCGCTTGCCTTATGAAAAATAATTGAGCGGATCCAACGCAGCATTTAAAACAAATGTGTTCACCCCTGGTGGGGCTCTCAGGGCTCCCCCCCCCGTATCTGGGGATTAGGGTGTTCCTACCCTGCGCCCTTTTCTTTTTTTCAAAACTTTCTTTCTTGGACTCGGCTTCAACCGGACTCCCAAGAAGACAACCAACACTTCCTGGTTGAAGTTTTGACAACCAATCAAATTTTAGTAGGATTTGTGAGTCCACTGTAAGGCCTCTCGTCCCCTGATTTCTATGTTTTTTAAAGATAGATATCTTAAAAACTACTGAATGGATTTGCGCCAAACAAAAAGCACGCTTTCTGGACCAACATCTAGCTTTCTTCTAAATTTGGTGTAATTCTGTTCAGCAGTTTGGGCTGTAGTCGTGTTCAAAAAATGAAAAAAACCCTTGGAGTTAACATGGGGAAAACACATTTTGGGATTCCCTTTTTTCTCAGTCCCGGCTTGCTGGATCACCCCGAAACTTTCAACACAGCAGCTGAACCAAACAGTGGAGGTTTTGTGAACATTTTGTGGAGATTCGTCAAGCAGCGCCAAAGATATTGTCAAAACAAAAAACAATTTTCCTATGGAAACTTTGGTCCTAATTATATGTACCTACTGACGACTGCCAGTAGGTTATAATAAATAAATAAATTAAAAATATATATATATATATATATGGACATAAGGTACTTAGATGTGGAGTTAAGATTATTTAATCTGTACCTCCCTCTGTGCACGTACCTTCTCGATATTTTGTTTTTCAATATTTTAGTTTTGACATTGCGGTAAATCAACACTGTGATATTCCAAACCCCAAGAGGGGTCTTGGGTAAGTGGTCATGACTGCACCAATGCCACCCACATAGTCATGTGTTTGTGGGTATTCATGAAAGCTTGCCCTAGTTTTTCTATCTCCAGTAGCACACAGGAATCAATTCTGCAGGAATTGTTTCACACATTTTAATGAAGCAACTCACATATTTGATTGAGGAGCTCTTTGAGGTCATTGTCCTTCACGATTGAAGCTCGATTAAACAAAGCTCTGGACAGCCAGAGAGAGACGCGTCTGAAAAGAATACTTAATAATCACAAATGCTATCCATCTGTTCTAGTGAACGCTTCAATCAATCAATCAAGATTTGTAGAGCACGCTAATCACTCCGAGGGATATCAAGGCACTAGTGTGAGGTGGAGCTACTCGAACAGCCAGATCTTGAGTCTGCTCCTGAAAACGGCGAGAGAGGTAGCTGTTTAGAGGTGGATGGGGTGGAATGCTTCGTGCCTCTAATATCTTTTGTCTCACAAGGTGACTTGCAGAGGCAGAGTCGTCATTCAGAGCAGCGGAGAGTACAATAAGTGTAGTCCCTTTACCGCTGCTCACTACCCTTCTAGCCACCTTTAGAAGTTACCTGAGTTAGCCAAGCTCACTACTGACCTTCTAGAAGTCATAAAGGTTGACTGTTAGCAATCCTTTTATATTACCCTCCTGCAACATTATGTTTTGAAGAAACTTTGAAAAATATGCACAACAAACCAAGATCTGCATAGTAGGGCGAGTCATGGATTTCTATAAACTCATCGCGGATCTAAGTGTGTGTAATGAAGTCCCTTCAGCTAACCCTGCTTTTTGAGTTAATTCGACCACTAGAAATTTTTGAGTAGCAAAAGCTACTCAAAGTTTCAAGTAAACACCCTTAGAATTTGCAAGAGTGATTCCTCATCTGTGGTTGTGGTAGCAGTCTCTTAATTTTTCTACATGGAATGGTGTGTTCGGCAAACATTATTAGCAGAACTGCAGTCAATTTTGTATAGGGGAAGAATTTGAGGTGCAATGTACTTGTTTTTTAACTATTTATGTAGTAGATTTTATTCTCTTTTACCGTTAATTAATTAATCAATTGTTATTTTTTATGAAACATTTATTCTACTGTTTTGTACATTTCTGATCAATACATTTTGAAAGTACTGAGTAGGAAGAGTTACTCTATTGTTTTGAATCCAAAGAGGGACCACTCCGTTCTTAATTTGAGCATGTGGTTTCCAGTGCTCATAACCTGCACTTAATCATCAACACCTGCACTTTTCATGAGCACCAGTTAAGGGCACATTAATTTACGGGGAGATTAAGTGACTGGCCAGAATGACAGGATGTCGGGCCGACGTTGAGCCTCGAACCTGGTTACCCAGCTCCGAACTTGGCAGCTCTGGCCATTACGCCACTTTCTCTCCCCACTTTCATGGTTAGTAGTTGGTTCTGTTTAAGGCGACGCTAACAGGAGAAATGGGCTGGTGCAAGCTGCGTCTCGAAGAAAGCCCCGACACGTATTTGTGTCCAAATCAACCACTGGGCCCACTGTTCCTTAGAGGAGGTTCATGTGCTGAACATATGAGAATGTGGCTCAGGCAACATTTCAACTCAGAAAACCATCGCCCCGGCCAGCACTGCAGTTTGAATTGAAATTATGCATTTGATTCCTTTTCCTTCTCATTTTGCAGTGGGGCAGGGGTCGCTTTTGCTAGACATGAGTGCTGACATTGCAGTTTTCTGTGCTCGCGAGGAATGCTTGCAAATTGCCTAAGGGTATTCTGAGACCAACAACGCTGAAAATACACATGCGATAATTGCAAATATTAATTTTATGGTAACATTGTTCTGTCAAAATGTCAAAGCCTAAGGTAGAGGGGGCTTGGATCAGTTCCTGTGAGTTAGAATTGTATTGAATATTTCCATTAGCACTTTACAGCAAGGGAGACGAGTACTTCGATGCAGGCACGGCCTACCTTCAAATGCCCTCACAATGTCATCCTTGAATGCAGCGGTCTAACCATGAGATGTGATTAGTGTTAGATTAGTTATTAGACTTGCAGAACAGCAGTTTATGCATCACACTGCATGGCTAGTGGGGCTTACCAGGCAGTGCTATTCTGCAAAACTGGATCTGGGAACTTCAGGCCTTATTTATCACAGGTTGCATCACTTTTGAACCAGACAATGCCGTACAAAAGTGCTGCAACCCTTGAGACAGCGGCAGCTTCACAGCAAAGGCGAAGGAGCGCCGACCCACTGCTATGAGAGCAGTTTAAAAAGGAAATCAAAAATGATAGTAACTAGCATTAGTATCAGTTTTTGTTTTTCTTCCTGCTTTGGCTGGGCGGGTCAGAGCAGGGGCTAAGGGGAGGCATTTTATGCATACTCTAAAGTGCGCAGGATGGTTTGGCCGGCCCCCTTGGGCCAGCCAAACCATCCTGTGCACTTTTTATTACACAGCCTCGTAGGGAACATGCACAGCCTCCCTGTCCCCATCTGAGCGACGAACCATGGCACTCGGACCAATCACAATGCTGCAGTGGCCAGGGGATTCTGGGAGAGTGTGTGCTTCCTGTTGCGGCTCGGAGAAGACGTCGGAGGAGAGGCGGCAGCTGGCAGCACACAGGTAAGTCATTTTATTTTATTTTTTTATTTCCCCCCTCGACCCGCCCCATCACCCCCATTCAGTAGCTGCCGCTACTTTCTTGAAATTCAATTCATCAAGCCATGAAAGGCCACCTTGTGTGGCCCTGAGTTTCTTGATAAATATGGAGTTACACAACACATCGCAAAGTGCTGCGTCACTCTGCCCCAGGGAGGCGTTCCATAGGTGGTGCGTTGTTGTTCCCATGCAAAATCCATGGATTCTGTTGTATTCCCAGATTTACCATAAGTGTTAGACTTGGGAATGCGCCAAAGCTGCAACGCCTCCCCAGGTGAAACGTAACGAGGAGAAATATGTTTAATTCTCCTTGTATTTTCCTCTTTCTATGTGTTGGAAAAATGCCTCAGGGATTGTTTTTGTGCAGGAAAGGGCCCCTTTCTGCACAAAAACAATCCTGCTTTCAATGCAAGGCTGCCTGCGTTGGTGCTGGCAGCACATTGTGTGCCAGAGCTGGGAAAAGATAGGATTACACTGTACAATGTTATGTGCGGCACATTCCTGCCCATTCCTTACCAAGCAGTGCTGTGCAACAAGGTGACTTTCTGCGCTGCATGTTATGAGGATAAATATGGCCCTTCCTATTTACAGCTCCGTGACTGACCAATGCTTGCTAGCCATTGACCACGCCCAGAGCTGATGTCATAAGGCACCCTCTGTCCTCATTGGTTTTTACTCCGTCATCAAGCCTGCTCTACCCAACTCTCTCTCCTGCTGTACGGTAGTGCTGTGCAGCAGCCAATACCCGCTAGTTTCCGCAGGCACGTCCTCCATGTTCATTCCATGCACTCGCTTTGCATACCGTTTTTAGAGCTGACCTGACAGCACCGGTGTTTGCATGCTGTCTGCCTGGTTTATTTGTTACCAGTGTAACTCTCTCACCTCATGCTATTGGCTGTTTGGTGCATCATTCTGCCTTTGAGTAAGTGCTAAAACGTGCACTCTCCTATACGCCGTTTGTCTCACTCAGTTCTTTATCTCCTATATGTATTCTGTAAAGAAAATAATCTTTATTTTGCTAGTATTTCTAAGTATTGGTAAAAACCAATAGGTCTGGCTCAAATGTGCTAAACAGCATTTATGCATGTAATGCATGTAAACAGCTTTTGTGCATGCCTATGTTTATATGCCTTAGCACACTGAAGCCAGACCTATTGCCTTTGCCAAGCTTGTTTCTTCTTGTCTGATCTCTCAAAGGACCGCAGATCTCTCACTGCACCCTTCCTTTCTTCCTTCTTCCAATATTATTTTAAGCTTTTTTTTCTGCCTGTAATATTGTTGTCGGTTTACACACGTCACACATATAATATAACTGAAACCTTATTTTGTCCCACTTATTTTCCACGGTTCTCTGCCCGCCTGCAGCATATAGAACCATTATCTCTTTCAAAGGGATGGTTTATTACCTTTTCTACAGTTGGTAGAAAATCTATCAGATCAAGCCATCATATTACTTTCCAGGAATCATAAAGCAGTTGGGTACTACAGGGGGCTGTAAATTCATTCACTCTTCTTCAAAACAAATCCATTTATCTCATATAACCCAGCTTCTAGAAACAGAATTTTACATAAACAAATTCTGGTATTTGAAGGCTTGCATAGATTGCAGACTAGTGGTCTGGAAACGTCACCTTTTGCCGAAGCAGTCAGCATTTATGAAAGGCAGAACTCGCTCCAGGTGATTTTCAGTGTTAGCCGGCATCTTAGGAGGTGTGGGGGGAGGGGGGCGGAGAGGCACCCAAAATATTATAGATAAATAAAACTTACCTAACGCGACATCCTCACGTCCAAACCTCTTCTTTGCAGGAACGGGAACCGGATGCTGGAACTCCTTTGCCCAATCCTGACGCTGCTCACATGCAGCATATGAGCAGTGCTCTGATTGGAGGGAGCTGCCTTGCTCAGCGCTCCACAGAACACTGGAGGCCCGCACTTATTCTCAACCCAGCTGTCTGCAGTCATCTGGGTTGAGAGGGTTAAAGTGGGCATGTGTGGCTGGCCGTCGCAAGACAGCCAGCCAAAAAAGACTTGCACACTTTATGGTAATGAACTAACATTTTATTTTTTATCTCTGGGACTTTGGCTGTATTTTATGTGGGGCGATGCCCCTCCCCATCAACTGAGGAGCCACCCCTGGTGATTTTTAAGGTCCTCTGCACCGCTGCTGTAGTCCCATTTGATGCACAATTTTGTGCAAAGGGGTGAACACAATACTGCTTAAGGAAAGCATGGGCCTTGACTGGCAGCGGGGAAAATGCCAAAGCTGAACAATTGTGCAAAGTTGGCAAAACAATTTGAGGTTGCCAATTTGCCAAATGCTTGTTATTACACCTTCACATGTACCACTAGCATGTACTTTGAACCAGCAACAAATGGAGAGGTTTGCATAAAAAAGGAATTACAGATAGCATGCGAGTTTGTTTCTATTGCTCAAAGGTACATGCACTACTCTATGACATTTTTAACAAGCATTGGCAAAGCTGATTAGTATTGTTATCATTTTTTGCAAGCATATTAACATGTTCTCGTCACACACACATTAGCTAAGGCACCATCCGACTGGAGGAAGAGAAGTGTTAAAAAGAAAAAACAAAGAAGACGGCCTTCTCCATCTATGCACCCAGGATCTGGAAAAATAACCCTGTCTCAACCCTGCTCCAATTTAGGAAAGAGCTGAAGGTGCACCTCCTTAAAGATCACCACACTGCATTAACAGTCCATTTCTTCTCCCAGGTACCTCTTAAATCATTTGTTGACTCAATCTTTGCCTTTGACCCTGTAAAGTGCTCTGTTACCCTTTGGACTGCACATATACCACATACATGTGTACATACAACCATGAAAAAAAAATCACCTCTATAAGTGATAACCATATAGTTGTAAATAATAATAAAAAATAAATATTAGATTTGCAATAGATGCCACTGTCACTGTCCAGGAGGCTAGATAGATATATATTCAAGTTCTCTTGTAGATTGGGAAGTCAAATTGATGTCCTGACATGCCTTTCCTCTAGGATGGGCTAGGGCTCGTTACTGGCATTGCATGTTTGCAGAACTGACACTTTGATTGGACGCATTAGCATTTGGAGAGAGTTTATTGATTGATTCCTGTTGTATAAGTGGTTTCAAAAGAAAAAAACACACTTAACCACACTCAGACTATACTGTCCATTAGCAACGAGATCTAAATCTATTGTAATATTTTGGATACGCTGTCAAACCTGTTGCATGTTTGTGTGACACTTCTGCAGGAAAAAATGAGGTCGTTTCTAGAAACTTACTCTAAGTTAGTTTTTCACCTAAACAAATAGCTGCATGCATATGTAAAGTGTGACTATTTCAGACAAGTAAGGCAGAGTCCAATACAGGTTTTACTTTCTTGAAAATATTGCGCAGAAATTAAAAGTAAAAATTATTTGTAAGTGATGTGTTTTCCCAAACAACCACATTGGATAATGTACTCCGTGGGCCCGATTCACAGAACTAACTTAAGACAAAATCCTAAACTTACTACCTTTGGTATTCACAGAAGTTAGGATTTTGTCTTAAGTTTGTCTTAAGACAAACTTAAGACAGACTTAAGACAGTCTTAAGTTAGGATTTTGTCTTAGGTCTGTCTTAAGGCAAACTTAAGACAAAATCCTAACTTCTGTGAATACTAAAAGTAGTAAGTTTAGGATTTTGTCTTAAGTTAGTTCTGTGAATCGGCCCCATAGTGTGTATAATTAATGGACTAAGACATCCAAACTCAGTAATACTTCAAAGGTATACTGATATTGTATACAATGGGGCATATTTACAAGCCCCTTGCGCCTCTTTTACGCCGCAGTTGCGTCACTTTTGTGACGCAGCGGCGGCACTAAAGAGGCGCCATGGTGTGGGGTATTAACAACATGACGCATCTAGGAGATGCGTCACGTTGTAAAGCCCTGCACCAGAAGTAGGCGTTCCTGCGCGGTGGGGGGGGTGGGGGGCGTTCCGGCGCCAGAACGCCTCCTAAAAGTGGCTGAGTGAAATCTACAAGATTTCACTCAGTCACTATTGAGCCCATGCTGCGTCAAAACCCTGCGCCTGGTGGAAGTAGGCGTAAGGATTGACGCAGCATTGTACAGATAGGGCCCCTCAGAGCATTGCTGGAGCAAGCAACTCCAGCAATGTGCCACTTTTACGGCACAGACGCGTCACGCATCTGTGCCGTTTTTGCCCGATTGTGCGCCGCATTGTAAATGCGGCGCATCCATGGTGGCGGAGCTGTGGCGCACTATAACTGGTGCATCCCACCTGATATGCAGGGATGCGCCAGTTATTGTAAATATGCCCCAATGTGTCTATTACACACGAGTCTTACTGACATGCAACAAGCATTGGCTAAGCCAAAGGGCCTGGCAATGGCAACTTGGACGAAGGTTATTTTTGTAAAACTTTTATTGCAACCATATTCTTCAAAAATAAAAAGAAAATATTTATGACCACCTAAATGTGGCTGCCATATCCTTGCATGCCAAAAATGAAGAAACATTTACTGATGTGGCTATTTAATTAGTGATTTTGATTGTTTACATGATAATTTTTTCAGTTGTACCATGCTTGGCAAACAGTGGGTCAACTTTCCTTGTAGTCATTAAAAAGCCTGGCATTTTTTAGAAAGTTTTAATGGGTTGTAGAATGGAGGCATTTTCTCAGTGTCATTGGCCTTATTTAGAGTGCAGAACTAAATCCAGGTCTATACCGCGATGCAGAAATGCGCATTATCACATATTCTCTTTTCCTGCAGATAAAGAAGGGCTCCTGAAAACTAAATTTGGCTGTCCTTTCCTTCGTGTGGCAGCAGTGCCTGGCTTGCAATGGTTTTTAACTGACCCATATGTACTTGTTCTGCTCCAGCTAATGGATGAATGAATACTTGATTTCTGAGGAAATGATTGATGAATAGTAGTTTGGACCCAGCAGGCAATTCTTAACTCTAAGGACTCAAATAAAGTGTGGAAACACGCTATGATTATGCCCCTACTTAAGAAGCCAAATATTGATCCTTTAATTTGGTCTAATTATGGACCGATTTTGATTCTTCCATTATTTTCTGAAATCCTCGAAAAGCACGTGAATCAACAAATTTTCTCGTTTGTTGAAACAAAGGGATTTCTTCACCCTTCTCAACCCGGTTTCAGGGCTGGTTGCAGCACAGAATCCACCTTGCTGGGAGTCACAGAGCAACTCAGACTCCATCTTAATCAAGGCGGCATAGCAGTGCTGATTTTACACTTGGCCTTGAGCGGGCAAGATTCATTTTTACAGGATCTAACGTTTCAGGTCTTCACCACAAACCATATCTCCAGCTTCCATCCTCTACCCTCAGGTGTACCCTCGTGGTCAGGTCCTAGGCCTATGCTATTCAACATTTGTGTTGTAATTAAATTAAATATTAATCAATATTATTTGTTTTCAATTCAATAATATTTATCGCAAATTGTAATACATTTTCTCTTCAATTTATGTGAAAATGTAGGCAAATCATTTCTAAATGTAAATATTTATAGTTTTATTTTATATTTAATAGAGTTGTTAAAAAAATGTATTTATTTGAAGTGCACTACTCTTTCGCTACTGTTGCAACGACTGGAGTGGGAATACTACATTTTACCCTTCCTGAGTCCAACGCTTTGCCTACTGTTGTACAGACTGAAGTGGGAATAGTTCATTTTACCCCTCCTGAGTCCAGTGCTTTCCCAACTGTTGCACAGACTGGAGTGGGAATAGTACATTTTACCTCTCCTGAGTTTAACGCTTTCTCTACTGTTGTATAAATTGCAGTGGAAATAGTATATTTAATATTTATAGAGTTGAATTGCTATATATTGGTAAATTTAAAAACAATAATAAGATTATAATATAAGTTAAAGTTAATATTTTATAACCAGTTTTATGTTATATATTTGTATATAAACATGCACACTTTGATGTATATGTGTGTTATTATATTATTTACACATATTTAATTTACATTATATTAATGTTATATTTTAAAATATTTAAGTTTTACTTATTTAAACTACATATTTAGTAAAATACTATATTTTGTATATATTTTCCGATATCAGAGTAAAACAATATTATTTTTCAGCTATTTTTGCACTTACAATTATATGTATAGAAAAACTATATTTTTGTCACAATATTTTGGTATCACAATATTTATGGTTTTGATTTTGTCAGTGAGCCGTCTCACAGTTGAGAGATACACTGCTCTTTAATGCCAATGTGCACCCTGCTGAACACTTCTACACTAACGGCCTTATTAGGAAATTGGCAGTCCGACCAACAGACCACCGAAGCCATATGCGATGCAAAGCACGCTGCGCCAGCAGTCTTAAAACCGTCATAATCTGATTAGACCGCGGGCCAGTGGTGGGCTAGTCACAGTCTTACGCTTTCTGCAAGCTTGGGCTCACTGAGTGAGCCTGAAGCCAATGCAGACGCCTAGCAATGCCTGCACTGTCTTGCGCACACTGCTGGCAAGCACCATGTGGTGCATGCCACCCAGTGCGCTCACAACAGCGCAGGCATAGGTGTGCACAGCATGTGCCCCCAGTCACATTACAAAATGGGCAACGATGCACAGGGGCCCTGTTTGCAGAAGGGCAAGTCGTGATATGGGCAGCGGTGCCGGGCTCAACACTACTACCACACTCTGAACACCACCAGCACCACAGATTCCAGGATCATGGCGGTGCAGGTGGTGTTGTAGTGGGCTGGTGGCAGTCCGACTACCACACTCATAATACGGCGGTCGGACCATTGAGGTTGTGGAGGTCAGATCCCAAACACAGGTTTGGTGTTCTCTAGACTGCTGAACTCTTAATGAGGCCCTGAATTCCTATAAAATGCCTTAGAGATGGTGAAAAATACTTCAATTTAAGGGAATTGTGGGATATAGGAGCTTAATTCTAAGCAACAGGCCACTTTACTTAACCCCTTCGCTGCGGGGGTTATTCCCCCGCTGTGCTGGGGGAAGGGGGACACGCACAGCGCTCCCATGCTCATGACGAGCTGAACTTGTCATGAGCTACGGCGCTCCTGTGCTCATAACGAGCTCAGCTCGTCACAGGTGCATTGGCTCTGTGGAACGTTCAGCACAGCGGGGAAATTCTCCCCGCACCTGAGCGTTCCACGGCCATGACGAGCTGAGCTCGTCATGAGCACCGGAGCGCCGTGGCTCATGACGAGCTCAGCTCGTCATGAGGATTCAAGGAGTTAAATCTGCAGCACTCCATTCTCTTACACACTTGCCACCCTTGCTTTCTACTGCCAATCCCAGAGCATCTCGGAGATGACCAGCCTTGACCCGACTCCGTGTCTCCGCGTTCAGCTCCTAGGATGTGACAATCACATTTTCTGGGTCTTTTTCTTGCACTCTGGTGGCACACTCGTGGTAACTAGTGTGCCAAAAACTACTTTACCAGCATTTATATATGGCATTGGAAAAACACTTTTGTATTGGTTTCCCAAGCTCACAATGCCTAGTTAGTCCAGAACCCCCCTCCCCCCATGCACCACAGCTCTGTGGGATAGTGGTGCCCCAATAACATGCCCTGGTTTCCTCCCAACTGTAATGCCAGGCAACAGCCTGTTATAACTTGATGCTTCATGACACTTCCACACAAAGCAAATGCAGTCAATCTCGTGGTGGAACCAAAAAGACTACCTGTGGCGATCATTGAGATGTCATAGAACATGTCATGATTGATGTTGTATGTGAGGTCACAAGCAGTGCATGGTGGGGGCACAAGTCACAGCTGCTAACTATAATTGGTGAATTTCTTTTTTTTTGTTCAAAGCGTTAATGTTGTCACTGATATATTTACCTAACTATAACGGTACTTGAACCTTTGGTTTTATATGTACTCATACACATACACATATGTATGTGTGGTGCTTGCAGATAAATATTTTTTTTACATTGCAGGTTAGGTGGTTTGTGTTATTCTTAACACTTACATATATCTATACTACTATTATAAAGAGAGAACTGGAAACCTTTGAGGCGGGTAAACTCAAGAACTGCAGCACCAATCACAACACCCAATAAACCATTGGAAAGGGTAGTTTAAGCAGATGGACATAGGCTATACATCTGGCCACCATATACATTACAAAGGTCAAAGAACATAGGGTGTAAAGTAGTCCCTTGTGGGTGTTGTCGTGGGTGTGTTAAATTCCAGTGGGCGTGTCGTGGGCATGATCGTGGGGCACGGGGGCGTGGAGTGTGGCGTCTCATCAACCTCAAAGTTAGCCACCTTTACTCCAGTGGGCGTGTCGTGGGAGTGGTTGTGAGGCGTGGCGTCGCTTGACTGCAGCGAGGTGTTCTTTATGGATGTCGGCGTATCGTGGTCGTCAATCATATATGGCCGTGTAAATGGGCGAGTACTACAAACAAAATATGGCCGTATGCTATAGTAAATGCCCGCAGCGACGCGTTATGGTGTAGTAAATGGTCACGTCAATGTGGGCGTATCGTGGGCGTGGTTGTGGGGCGTGGCCTCGCTTGACCGCAGCGAGGCGTTGTGGATGTTGGCCGTGTAAATGGGCCCGTACTACAAACAAAAGCGCCGCAGCTTCATGTGCAGCTTTCAAATATGGCCGTATTCTATAGTAAATGCCCGCAGCGACGCGTTATGGTGTAGTAAATGGCCACGTCAATGTGGCTGTATCGTGGCCGTGCAAATCCACAATATTAATTTGCATACAAAGGGGCGCGGCTACCGACAGCAAGCACGCGCCAACATACCTTTGTCATGATTGGACGCGTCAACGTTGTCAGAGGGAAGGAAGTAAACAAATAAAAAAAACAGGCGGCTTCCGGGGACATTGACGAGCCGCATTGACGTTACACTTTAACTTGCTTCGGGCACTTACCGAAATACTCTAAACGGCTCCGTCACACGGCTACACAAAGCCAGGCAGACTACGGAGAAAAAAAGGAGACATCGCTAACACTCAAACAAGCACTCGCAAACACACATTTAGGCAGGACAAATAACACAGAATCTTCACGCACGCACATTTGCACCGGTAAAACATACCAAATCTGCACGCAAAGACAACGAAGGAAGTAAAGATAACTCACATTCACACCACACTAATATGTGAAAGCATCAAGCACACACAAGGAAAGGACTAAAAAACGTGCAGGCACTCAAACCACTAAATAAACGATCACGCACACCCAAACAAACAACTACATAGACGGACAAAAAGCTCAACGAAGAACATAAATGGAACGACAACGCACAGGCACTGGAAACACCCCTATAAAACGCAAATTCATTCAAAATAATCATTAACACTCACCAGGACACAAAACAAAAAAGTTCAATATAGAAAAAAAACGCAGGCACTCAAACCACCACTCAAAAAAAAGTATGTTGATGACAGCAAATTACTTACAATCAAAACCAACACACAACCAAGGAAATTAAAATAATAACAATGCGCTGCAACTGAAAACAGCACTCAAAAACGCACACTCACGCCAAGACATCATTAAAAGTAGCACTCTCTAGGTCCGGAAATGTACTAAATCAATTTATTCTACGGCCACATTCCAATGAAACCAAAAATGTTGTATTCCGTGAAATCTTAAAATAAATTATCCTTAAACGTTACAAACATTACACACATACATTTTCTACCCCGGACAACGTCGGGACGGGCTGCTAGTATGTATATATGTGTGTGTGTGCATATATATGCAAGTGTTAAAACCTTACTTACCAACTAAGCTACAATGTAAATGCATCACCATGTGAAGCAATGGGTTATAAAGGGAATCAACCCATGATCACCGCGTTATAATGGAACGCGTGGTAACAACTGACAGTCCTATGATTTCAGGGGGCCCGATTCACAGAACTAACTTAAGACAAAATCTTAAATTCACTACCATTTTGGTATTCACAGAAGGCACTTACTCGTTTTGGTATTTAAAGAATTCACTTACTCACTTCGGTATTCACAGAAGTTAGGACTCCCAACTTTAGGACTCCTAAATGTCTTCTGTGAATACCGAAAGTCTTAAAGTTAGGATTTTTCTCAGTTTAGGAGTAGTAAAGGTAGGAGTCCTAACTTTAGGACTCCTAAATTCAGAAAAATCCTAACTTTAAGACTTTCGATATTCACAGAAGGCATTTAGGACTCCTAACTTCTGTGAATACCAAAATGAGTAAGTGCCTTTTGTGAATACCAAAATGAGTAAGTGTCTTCTGTGAATAACAAAATGATAGTAAGTTTAGGATTTTGTCTTAAGTTAGTTCTGTCAATCGGGCCCAGGGTCTTTGGTAGTGTCTTATCTGGCCTATGAGCGACACTCATAGGCCCAAGCAAAGGTACCTAAGGAGAAACGCTGTCTCCTTAGAGCTGAACACCTTGAAAGGTTTACTTTTTTGTCAATAATGCTGTAACTTGAAGGAACTGCTGTCCTTCTTTCTAAGCCCAGCTCCCCGCAGTCCTCTGGGCCGCCATAATGATATCACACTGGCCAGTCTGCTCAGGGATCAGAAATTGCATTCTTACCCAGGGCGAGAAGGGAAACTGCAAGAAATTCTGGATTCTGGAATGATAACATTTGGCGACGATGCACACAATTACTGTCTCTGTGCGTGGGCTGTGCATCCAATGCCAGCTGCGAGATGAAGCAGAGAAAGCACCACAGTGATGTGCAAATTCCATCGCTCGCCATCTCAAAGTCAGGGCCGGACTGGCCGTTGCGGGCACCGGGCAATCCCCCAGTGCGCCGCAAGGGTGGGGGACGGTTTTTCGCCCCATAGCTGCAAAATCAGCCCTGTAACAAAATCGGCCGAAAACCGGCCCTGCAAAGAGCTCGGTCGCACCCCCAACCTACCCCCTGTGGGGGCCGGCCGAGCACTTTGCCAGGGCCGGTTTTCCTTCTCAGTCCGGCCCTGCTCAAGGTTAATTTTTAGGTGCATTTATTTAATGGAAACAACGTAAAACCCTCTGTAATGTCCTTTGCATTTTGAATTTGCAGACCTCATTTCGGGGACTACACTGGTCCCCCCCCATTGTCTCCCCAATTTGTGACCTGCTGACAGCCATCTGCTCCATTCTCCCACGCAGCATCTCCTTAGTATCCTGCTTGCAGACTGCATCATCTCTGCTTCTCTTGCCTTCTTCCTCCATCTTTAATTGGTGCCCTTCGACCCCTTCCTGCTATGCCTCCTGACATGTATGACAGAACCCTGCGTGCCTTTACCATGCATACCTTAATAATGTAGTCTAAATTGCGAGCATCATTACCAGGCATTCTTTTAGCATACATGTTGTTACAACAACTTGATTTAGGGAAGCGCTGGACTTTGTAATAGTGCAATTTACTATTCGAACTCCAGTCCGTGTATCAGTAGGGAAGGTGTTAGACTTAAAACCCAACACCAGTCCAACACGGCCTTCTCTAAAGCAAGTCCTTGTAATTTTGTCAAAGGAACCCATGCTAATGTCACAGTCATTGTAGTGCCCACGTTGAAAAGACAATGCATGGTTTCTAGGACCATGATGGCACCAACGTGGTAACTACTGGGTCTGAGAGTTACTTTGCCATCCCGTATATGGCTTTGGCAAACACTTTGTATTACTTTCCCCAGCTCACAATGTCTAGTTAATCCAGAAGCCTCTTCCTTGCACCACAGCTCTGTCTGATAGTGGCACCCCAAGACCATTCCCTGTTTGCATCCCAACTGTTATGCCAAGCAACAGACTGGTGTAACACGATGCTTCATGACACTTCTGCCTCACAAAAAACGCAGTATATCTCGTGGCGACACCAAAAGGAATAGCCCCCTGTGGCACGAGAGCGAGACAAAAATCCCAACTTTGAATTTCTCCAAGGCAGGGGTCTTAGGCCTAAAAAATGAAAAAGGCAAAACATCCCACCTGAAGTCTGATCCATGGCAACACTTTTTAGACTCCTATCCTCTAAAAGTCCCAGTCCTTCCCTGATCTTCAGTGCAGCGTTTGCCTTGTCTTCTTGTGCTCACTGGTTAGCATGGGCCTTCATTCATCTGGTCACCAATGCCTCTCCATAGTCTG
Organism: Lissotriton vulgaris; assembly: GCF_964263255.1. Classification (NCBI taxonomy): domain Eukaryota; kingdom Metazoa; phylum Chordata; class Amphibia; order Caudata; family Salamandridae; genus Lissotriton; species Lissotriton vulgaris. The sequence goes on along the minus strand of NC_141698.1, from coordinate 1,059,214,580 downwards.
TATTCTACTCTCTTCCCTCCTGTAGTGATTCTCTACACCTGACAGGAGAAGGGATACAGTGCTCCGGCCGCTGTAAAGGTAAGAGTGGAGGCTGTCATGGTCTGTGACAATGCGCATTCCTGCAACCCTGCTTCCACATGCCCATGCCAAGAAGCTGGAGGGGCAGCTTCATGAGCGGACCATGGGCCCTGCATGCCACCTGCAGCCCACCCACACAAGTACTCCCTGGCTAACATCATGACCAGGGTAGCACTTTTTTACCTACTGAAAACAAGCATTGCCAAAGTCGGTCGGTCTGGCATTGGCTGCTAACCTTTTGGGTTTTCTAATGCTTATTTTGTTTGTAAATAGTTTCAGCATGAGGCATATATTGTATAAAAACATACATTGTCTAATACCTATTATATACATTTTATGGAAACCCTTACACTGAACTTGCAGTCCGTGGCACTGAAAGAGACGACTTTTCGCGTGCAAGTGCTAAATACCATCACTCACAGCTTGGCAAGCCAATGGCTAATTTGGGCCAAACTTTTACACGGTGCTGAAAGCTGTGGTGTCAGATGCAAAGATTGAATGACAAATGACCAATGGATGGAGAGGGCTGACTGAAAACCACTGTGAGCATAGAGAATATTTACATTTTTATTAAAAACAAAAGGTCTTGGCTAACACCAGAACTAACACACCATGAGACAGCTAATTCCAAGTTTTATACTTTGCTTAGCATATGGACATTTATAATTTCAAGAAACAGTTATCTAGGGGTCGGTCCTGTGGTATTTTTAGGTCGAGCATGGGCAGCGCATGCGCTGCTCTGTGAAGCATGCTGTATTCGAGTATGGACTTGAAGCTCCTCCCACACCCTGCCCATACTTATCATTGGTTTGTGTCATTGTCCTTTGTAAATGTTGTCTTCTGATTTGTTAATAGGCTTGTTACTCCCTCCTTAGTACTGCCTTGCATTTATTTGTAACCTCCCATGGAGACTGGCCCTTTAACTTCTGTTGATACACTGTATGTCTTATTTAGTCTGTAAGCACTATTTTCTTTAATGAGTTTCTCCTACTTCAGACCCAACATGCTTTCCTGCAACATTCAGTGTGCCATATGGGATTTCACTTTCAAAGCGGCCCGGGACAATGACGAACACTTCTTTAAAATGAAATGGGTCTCACATTCACAAGAGTTTGAGCTATTGGCATTGTAAATGATAATGTCTTTTATTTATGTGTTAATCATCAAAACGGATAAATAGAAAGCATTGTCATTTACAATGCCAATAGCTTAAACTCTTGCAAATGCAAGCCCTATTGCATTGCCAATGCTTTTTCCATTTCCTTTGTCTCACCTGAGCTCCCATCACCTGTTGATGGCTATTTCACGGTATGAAAGCAACGCTTTAGAAGAAACTGGTCTCTGGTACGTGGCTGGAGTCCCTCAGGAGGGGTCTGTGGGAAGGACGCTGGAGGACATCTCTTCCAGCACGACCGGATAACCAATGGAAATGCCTCCCGCTCACAGACTCCTTTCATTCGCTTTGTGGCAGCTATCTGTGCAGCTGAAGCTAACCATCTCAGCTGGACTCCCGCCAGGCATTATGGGAAACCAGAGATTAGGTGGCTGGAACGTTCAAAATAGCGAGAGCGTACAAATTGCTTCCACTCCAAAGCCTAGCAATTTATGATAAACCCAGGGCCGTGAAACCCTAATGTTGTCTTACGGGTGATTGAACTGTCAGTCAGGAAGAGCGTCGTGGCGTCCTACTGGCAGGCTGATATGCGCTTCCGCTCTTCGGTTACGCAATCCCTAATCTTTCGTCTGGATGAAAGACAGGCCAGTGTCCTGTATAAATGCCTATTTTACATGGGCGCCACTTTATAAGGCCGTTCCGTGCTGTATCTGGGAAGCGGGTATCTGATAACGCCCAGCTTGTCTAGGTTAACGCGGTAATGTACAAACTTTAATTGGTCATTTGCCCGGACACGCATCGTGTCAGTTAACGTTTTAGAAATGCTGTCCGGTGCAGATCTGGCATGCAGGGCAGGCTCTCATCCATGTTTAAACAAGCGTTTGCAATGCAATAGGTCTCACATTTGCGAGAGTTTCAGCTAATGGCATTGTAAATGACAATGCCTTTTATTGTTCTGTTTTGATAACTAACACATAAATAAAAGGCATTGTCATTTACAATGGCAATATCTCAGACTCTTATAAATACGAGACCTATTTCACTTTAAAGAAGTGTCCGCCGATAGTCCCAGGCTGCTTGGAAAATGAAAGCGGGCATAATGTTGCAGAAAAGCATGTGCCTGCGGTAGGAGAAATGCATTAAAGAAAATAGTGCTTACAGACTAAATAAGACGTACTGTGTAACAACCAGAGAAAAAGGAGCAGTACTCATGGGAGATTACAAATGTAGACAAGGTGGTACTGAGGAGGGACGAACAAGTCAATAAATGAATCAGAAGCCAGAATTTACGAAGGACATTGACACAAGCCAATGACAAATATGGGAGGAGAGTGGGTGGGGATTCAAGTCTATACTCGAATACAGCATGCCTCGCAGACCAGCGCATTTGTTGCCCAGGCTTGACCTAAAAACACCTGGTTATGAAAAGCAAGCCAACTATAGCATCTGGTGTCTCCCCCATACCCATCACACAACTCCCTCCCGACCCCCCTCTCACCCAACTGTAGCCTTTAGGTGCCTGATGCTCTCATGCTGCTCCTCTCCTCACAGGTAGTGGGAAATGGATGCCATTTAGGGGCCACCAGGGGTCGCAGCTGCCTTTGCGACCCCTGGCCTCAGAGGTGGCAAATTCAGTGCCAGGAACACTGGGGCAGTGGGGGCGCCACTCTCTCTTTATTTTATGTCCATTTTTTATTACACTAATAGTGAATAAATAACATATATTATTCCCTAATAGGGTAATACAAATGGAATACAATAATCTGGACTATGCCCTTCCATGGCAGCTGAGGTAAGTAAAACATGCTTTTAACTGTATGCTGTGTGCATGCTTGCGAGTGAAAGTGTGTTTATGTGTGAGAGAGTGTGTATGACTGAATGTGTGTGTATGTGTAAGTATGTGTGTGTGAGTGATAGTGGAGGTCAAAGAGCGGGTGATGCCACTTCCGCTACCCCCTGGCATTTTGGGGAATTGACACCCATGTAGTGGGGCTCGTCGGCATTAAGGCAAATTCTGGGCAGTGACTGTAAAAATTCAGGATCATGTGTCAAAATTCAGGACAAACAATCACTATGCCACTGTGGCACATCCCCTTTGGGCTGCAGGCTGAGGTTCAATTTTAAAAGAAGGCTGAGCTGCCATAATCCAACCATAAGGCCACTGTCCCTGTGAAAGGATTTCAAGTTTGATAAAAAAAAATTTACTTTGGCTGATTTTCGTAAAGGAAACCAGGCTGCTTTAAAAATGAAAAATTCCATTTTGAAAACCTTCAGTTAGAGAAGGCATTGGTCTAGGGGACCCCTCCCCCTGAAGTTGTTACTATGATTCCCAAAGGGGGAGGGTTCCAACGAGGGCCCGCCTCCATTGTGAACCCCCAAAAAATGGGAGTTGTTCACAGATCAGTGGTTTTACGGTTGCAAACCATTGATAGTGGACTACCAATTTGCAATTTAAAAGGGATACCCCAAACACGCCCCTTATAAATTAAAAATCAGTGATTATTTCTTAAACCCCTTAGCAACTCAGAAAAACGTTGCAGAATCAGTAAGTGGGTTTAGTGCATTAGGAAAATGTCTTCAGGGGTTGCAAACTCTCTGATTTAGTGACTCAAAACATTTGCAAACACATCTGGTCTTTAGTCCCAAATATTTATGTGTTCTGAATCAGGCAGTGATGTCCAGAGGGGCTTCTCCTGCACATGTGGCCCACTGTTGGGAGACTGAGATATGACCTCTTTTGCCTTTGCCATTGAGGATGGTTAGTGACTGAAGAACTCTGCAACTTCTTTAAAGGATAAAACTAGATTGCTTGCTGTGGATAGCAATAGTAGTCTTGGTTGTGACTGCTGATTCATGGGAAAGAGTGTTGTTTCTGGGGCCTAGGTATACATGCTCTTTATATTAAAAGGTCTCTATCTGAATCTCAAATGGGAATTATAGATGACTGTAGCCAAATGCCTTCCCGGATAGCTATTATTATTGTGAGCATTGTCTACTATGTGGGTACCTCCATAGGTTAGTTGGCCATCTTGTCATGGACGTATAATACACCACAAACATCTGTTGTTTAGGGTATTATATTTACAGGTGGAATTCTATGCTGACTAGAGCTGCTTTGTACAAAAACCTCTCCTGTGATGCTACTAGTCAGGGGTGTCCACCACAGGTCTTGAGGAGCGCGTTCATATCAGTATGAACTAGTTTAATATTCCTTGCATGTACATTTATCTTTGGACACCTCTTCCATGCATTATGTGAGTAAAGCTCATTTTGGATGGTCCAGGAAACTATGGTGATCAAAAGGTGGGTTCAGGGGTCCCCAGAATTGAATGACAATTCGTCCTCAAGTTGGGTTTCTCCTCGTGCGCACTGATCACCTATCCATGCAGAGGTTCATTTACTTGCCGACGCAGGCCATGGAACTGGTAACAGGGGGTAGAGAGAAGAATCATTCCTCAGATGTAGACCAATAGCAATCTACACCTCTCACTCTCATGTCACACTCCATACCCTTCAGAGGTAGAGCCGCTCTTTGTGTGTAAGAACAAAGGCAGGCGGTGTTGGCGATAGAACCATAAGTTCCGTAAACTACCTCGGCAGGTCGCTGCCCAATTTATCAGGAGTGGAGGGCAGCAGCATCTGTGCATCTTCTCTGAAAGGCCCTAATAACAGATACCATCTGACTGTACATTAGTGCCGCACAGAATACAGCAGTCACCCAGTCTGGGCTGCTGACTGTTCACTAAGGTGCAGAACCAGAGTAGAAGCAGTTATGTTTATGCAGTGAGCACAGACTATAGGTGAATCAGCTATCCTCTCTGGCTGGCCCTTTGCTACCCTTGGCACAGGAGCGGCTCTAGGCTCATGGTGGCCGTGGGCAGGGAGCATAGGTAGGGGGCCCCAGAAGAGTGGGTTCGGGGGCGGGGGGTCTAAGAAGGTGTTTGGAAGTGGAACAGATCCGGAGGCTGCCAAATCCCTGCCAGGGGCCACCACGCAAATATGTATCCATCCTTAGAGGATTATTATACTAAGGATATATATTGGCGTGGTGGCCCCTGGGGTTTGGTGGCCCTGTGCAGGTGCACAGCTTGCACATGCCTAAGGCCGGCCCTGCTTGGCATTGACCTTCCTACCCATGGTCTTAGAGGTTACAATAACTCAGGCAGGGGCAAAAAGCAATCTCTATCATGTCCGTAATCTCTGGGGTTTTGTAGTTTCAACTCCTTGCTCTTCCCAACGTCTCAGCAGCACATAGGAGAGTATTGAGTAGCTATGAGTGGTACAAACGGTTACCCATGCCTTGTAGGTTAAAGGGTGTGTGATATAATTTTTGCCACACCTCACTTTTTAATTGATATGTACATGGTAATGAGACAAAATATCATTACAGGACAATACATTCAGCAACCCTACCTGACTACTTGAGTAAAAATAGTCCCCTAAGGGTAACATGAAACAGGCCAAATAATCCCTAAAGCAGCAATGGCAAATGGAGGTCTTCACTTCTGTGACTTCATTGCACTTGGTGAACAACTTCTGTGTTCCACTGATGCGAAGCATATCTTACTCAATGTCCATCACCTTATTGCGGATAAGAGGAGTACCTATTCATTTGTTGTTGTTTGCAGCAGCTCCTTCATAATGGCAGCCCAGCAGAGTGACAGTCCTTTCAGCAGCACAGCAGTGCTTCTTCCTGGCAGATATCCACAGGTCCAGAAGAGTTGATGTCTGAGATCCTACGTATATACATTGGTGCCCTGGTTCTGGAAGGTGGGAGAAACTTCTAGACAGGGCATGGAATTCCCTGCCCCATTATCCTGGCTCCAAGCTGGCTAAAGTGAGAATGCAGGGTTGTTAGGCTCTGTGTGTGGAGGCAGGATACAGCCTAGTCAAGTGTCAGTGGGGCTGTGTCCAGGTCCTCCCTTCCACCCTTCAAGTGATGGCCCATTCCGTTACACCTAAGCGCAAAGTGTGTGTGGCTATCTACCAACAGGCGAAGGCAATAAAATGCCAACTTTCCAAAAGAGGCATTTTCAGAATTGCAATTTAAAATCCAACTTTGTCATAAGTTAGGATTTTAAATTTGTGATTCCAGAGTCACCACACTTGAAGGGGTTATCTCTTCTCATTTGGAAATTATCCTTATAATATATAATAAGGCAACTCCAATGTTATCCTCTGGGAGAGATAGGCCTTGCAGTGGAGAATAATGTATTTCTGAGTTTTTCACTACCAGGACATGCAAAGCTGTGAAGTACATGCCGTATTATTTAAATACATTGCACCCTGCTGTTTGGGAGGTCCAGTGCCTACCTTAGGGCTGACTTATATGTATTAAAAAGGAAGGTTTGGCCCTGACAAAAGATGTATTCTGTCAGGTCAAAATGGCAGTTTGAAGCTACACACAGGCTATGCAATGACAGGCTTGAGACATGTTTAAAGGGTTACTTAAGTGGGTGGAACAATCAGTGCTGCAGGCTGTCTAGTATCATTAAATTTACAGGCCCTGGGTACATATAGTACCATATTAATAGGTACTTAATAGTAAATTAAATATGCCAGTTGGGCATAAGCCAATATTGCTGTCTTTAGAGGAGACAGCACATACACTTTAGCACTGGTCAGCAGTAGTAAAGTGTAGGAGTAGGAAGGCAACATGTTTGGAGATGCCATTTCAGAAAGGGCCATTTCCAACAGCCAATAGAAGTTCAATTGTGTTTAACACCACTGCTTAATATTTTCAACAGTGTATTAAGTCTTATTATTGATAAACGGTCTGCACTCAGTGGCAGATCTCTGTGGTCCTGCCTGTTCTTGGAGAGAGGCCTTGGCTGTATCATGATGCTGGGGATTAAGGTTCAATGATCCTACTTTCAGGGATGTCTTGACGGAAGACATCAATAAACATGCTGTGAATGTTTTTTTAATGTGGTTTTGCAGACAACAAATTGTGTTGATGTGAGTGTGTTGACATCTGATGTCATCTGGATGGCTTTTCACAGGTTCATAGGTATTCTTGGAGGGGCGTCCTTGGAGAGATCTTAGACGGAGCAAAGAGCTTTTTTGTGGGTTGGCCTCGGTGCACTGGAGTAGTGTGTAGCATAGAGAAGGGGATGGCAAAGTGATAGATCCAGTGAAGGAATTAAAAGTGTGCCTTAGATGATAGTGGGGGAAAATGATTAGGTAAGGTTGAGGGTGTCGCTTTCGGAATGGATGTGTTTGGAGACAAGCTGTTTGATGTCAAGGCCATTGAGAAGTGTTTTCCTTCATTCCTTCATCCACCTAGGGCATTTCACTCAGAGAAACACACGTGGTGGATGGTATTCTTGAAAGACATATATGTGCCATAGGATAGCATAGCATAACCTAACCTAACATAAAACATAGCATAACATAATATAACTTAACAAAGCATAGCATATAATAACATAACACAGCATAACATACCATTTTCTGTGCTAAAAGAGAGACAAGGTTGACCTCTAATTTTCAATAAAATACGGACCATTGCCTGTTAGTTCACATGTATTAAAACAAAATAAAAAAGTGACAAAAATAGAGACTTGCTTTCCCTTCCATGCCAATAAATCTCGGAGAGAAGACATCATTCCCCTGCCTCTTGTGAGGATGCCACTGGAGGATGTCTGCAGAGGCTGTACATCCTGTGTTCCCCTGGGAAGGCACAGCGTGTCACCACTGCTGGAAGGGACAGCAACCTCAGCTGCGACTACATTCAATTTCCAGCTGCAATCTGATGTCAGTTTTAGACAAATCTAGTCTGTGGCAGAAGTCATTTCCTGCAGATCTAGGTGCTCTGTGAAGGAGCCCGAGCCCAGCCAGTGACAGTTCATTTCCCTGAGAAAGCACCCTGGGATGGCCCAGATGTTTATCACTGGCATTAGAGGTGAGTCTGAAGGGCATTTGAGTGTCATTAAAGCGGCTCTGTTGTGCTCGGATGTTTTGTTTAAAGCAGAAAGAGGGTGGATGTCAGTCCTTGAAATGGAAGAAACTGTACCCCAAGAATACTCTAGGTTTAAGGGTTTAGGCAATGGTCTCCAAACTTCTTAATGGTACACACCTCCCGTGTAGAAATAATATATTTGGGCCCCCCTAAAAAGAGAAACATATCCTCCCAATAACTCTATAAAATGAGCAAGTCTGAACATATTTAACATTTCTCATATTGCAGAATGTTCAGTTATCCCTTTAAAAAATGCAATCAAATACATTCTTGTCAACATGCTCTTGGCAGCCCAGTCGTCCTAAAGGTGTAAAGGTATCCACAGTGTGAGGGAGTTTGAGGGTTATTTGGAGCCCCTCACACTTTAAGACTACAGGACGTAAGTGAAAACAACATTCCTGAGGGCCCATTACTGATTGGCTCACGTTTTCTCGCTGTTTTCAGCATGATGTTTGTCTTGGTTCCACAAGAGTGTAGGAATTTCTCCTCTTGGTCAGGCACTGGCACCACCCCGTTATCAATCCATCCTTCCTGGGGGCCTACTGCACAATTTGAAGATCTCTGGTTTAGGGTGTGGTTAGAGGCAAAAAGTGGGCGGAGTCTGTTCATGCAAAATAACGAGAGGAAGAGACAGTCTGTGGTCGGCGTATGCATTCATTTTATAAACGTTCCCCTCTAAGATATTGACAACAAAAAGAAATTCAATAGTAGCGCTGGTCTGGTTTACTTTATTGGTCACAAACATATGTGGCCAGATGTAGGTAGGCAAATACCGGTCGGTAACCGCCGAAATTCGGTAATTTCGGCCGTTACCGACCGGTATTTGGAAAATGAGATGTAGGTGGGCATTTTACTGATTCGTTAATTTACCCAATCGGTATTTTAAGGAATCGGTAAATTACTGATTCCTTAAAATACCGAATCGGTAAATTACCGATTTTGCTATGTAGAGAGCACTCAAATGAGTGTTTTTCCCCTGTTAGGATTCGTTATTTACCACCAACTACAAGTTGGTGGTAAATAATGAAAACCTTGGAAAAAGCATTTTATTTGCTTTTCCAATGCACCCATACACAATTGAGGGGTGCAACAGGGTGTCAAAGTGACACCCAGCCACCCTTCAATGTTTCCCCCTGTTACCAAATCGGTAAATACCGATTCGGTAATTGGCATTCATTCCTATGGGCCTCCAGGCCCATAGGAATGAATGCCAATTACCGAATCGGTATTTACCGATTCGGTAATTACCGAAACTTACCGATTCCGTAATTTTTTCGGTAAAATTACCTACATCCCATTTGCCTGTTGTTAAATACCGAATCGGTATGATTCGGTATTTAAGAATCGGTAATCTGGGATTACCTACATCGGGCCCATGGTATTTTGAGATAGCTTATGAGGTTAAGGCAGATGTTGCAGAAATGTGTACGTTCACCATGGCTCAGGGAATTCTACTATACAGATAGTTTTGTTGTGTTATTTTTTAATAGTGTGCTAGTAACAGGTTTTAAACATCATAGGATTGCTTAGAATATATGTTGGGACATCAGTGTGTCCAGCATGGTAAACAGGCATTAAATGTCGCCCTGAGTGCCCGACTACATATGAAACTGGTATGTCAATTTTATTTTGGCCCTGATGACGCGCTCATTTAGCATGTGTGCAGAAGTCTACACCTGTTCTTGACAATGTGAGGTCCAGAACCTCTTATGTGGCTTGGAAGGGCATGCCAAGCGTGCCCTCGTAGTAGGCATCGGACTACTGTCCTGTCTTGTGCACATCATATAACGCAGTGGTGGCAGTGTACCCTGTTTAGTGAATTTATTGTGTGATTTGACCTTTTTTCTTTGTGTCAGTCAGAGACTGATCTACTGACACTTCTTGTGTAAAGTTCTGTTGTTATGTGACATCCAGCCCATTCCACTGTGCATGTGTAGCACATGTATGGTTGTAGGACTGTATGTGTTGTGTTATTCCGAGTACTGGGGCCAGTCATATACATTTTGCATGACCACAGCTCAACAAAGCTCAAAATGGAGGATTAATCTTGCTTCCTGGGACAGTGGAAGTGCATTGCTTGCATTTCTGAGGTTGGGGGGGGGGGGGGGGGGGTACCCAGGCACTGAAGTGAGGAGGATGGAGACAGGGCTCTGTTTAAACATTCCAGGAAGTCCTTGTTAGCAAAGAACTGCTGATTAGGGTTTACTAAACACAGACATGTGTTGGATTGTAAGGGGGTGATGGACTCAAATACAGTTTCAAGGTGAGGATGTTTCTAGGAAGAACCTGTCCATATGTCTCTGGTTACTGCTTTAGTGAGGTTGATGATATTCTGGTGCAGAGAACTCACACGTCTTTGAATCCCAGTTTTGGACACACCTGCTTGGAGACAGCTCCATTGCTACCGGCTGTGAGAAACAGCACTGTGCACAAAGGCTGTGTCTGGAGATCCCGGGAGGTAAAAAGCTACTCGTAGCATACAAACCAACCTTACTATAAGACACAGTGGTAGTTAGTGCTATAAATTTAAAAACAAAGAAATACCATTATATACCACAATATATATAGAGCACAAGCACCGTCATAAGAGCACTGAGTTATAATGCAAAAAACGATATTATTGATAAAAAATGATTCAATTTTATTCTTAAAAACAAGGTATTGCCTTGTACACAGCTCCATACATCACATTTGCAAATTAATACAAGAAATTACAAAAAAACTACAAAAAACCCATAAAAGTCGACGCAGCGTTTCGGTGCTTTTTTTTAAGATGTGACACCTTCTTCAGGACGGTTTTTTCTATAAAGGAATGCACATATTTAATACACAGGCTCTTATATACAGTATGACATTTAGGTGCTGTTTGTCCTAAGACACATTAAAAAACAATTAAAAATACTTTACAATATACAGCGGTGAACTCCTATGTAGTACTACGGCAGGCGAGGGGAGACTTCTGAGTGACTTGCCAAAGGCCTGTTTAGTGGGACCATTATTCTCTTGTAACTTCTCACCCTGTCCCGTATCGGATTTGAGGGTATCTCCCGTTTGTGAGTTTTATGTGTCTGGAGATCACCTCAAAATGTCATTTGAAGAGGACCAGCCCAAATCAGTTCTGAAACCTTCGTCACTGGATGTGCATCCCTGTCTTGAAAATGAGTGAGAAATTGGTATCCAAGCTGCCCCACTTGGTTCCAGTACTAACTTCTTGATCAAGCAGGAAGTACTCTGCAGCGTGCTTGTAGTGCGGTTGTGTAACCAAGGCTGTGTCGCCATGACAACTGGTATCCCAGAGGACAGAGGACATCACCTGAAGTCTGCACTTTCTGCTGTAAGAGCTGAGGATCTGGCTGAAGAGTCTAGAAATCGGCCTACCTGCTGAGAGGGGAGTGTACCTGGCCCTGGGGGAGGGGAGGCTGTTAAGGAGGAAAGGCCCAGCATGTTAGGTGCCCGGAACATGGAACATCCAGAGGAAACTGACAAAGAGAGTGAACCAGGAGTGACCCGTGCTGCAAAGCGGTCACTCTGGTCTCCGAACAATTCTTGAGAGAACTATATCCAGAGTAAAGATTCCTCTCTCACCCAGCCGTCTGCCAGAGATTTAAGATATTTCCGCTGCAGGTGGAAAAAATAAAAGGTGCACAGTCGCCGAAGCCTTAAGCTGGGATTGTCCACAATGTTTGCATCTGCCACAGAGACATCATTTTAAAGAAACTCAGCTGGGAAGCAGCAACTGCTTTGTCTGATGACTAGTCTGCAGCCAGTCGCAAGGACTGCTGAAGATTGATGTGACCACGCAGGTTGGCCCAGCCAGTCGCCTCTGCGGACCCCAGACTGAACAAGCATTTACAATGCAATGGTTTCGCCTTTGGAAAAGTTAGAGTTATTGGCATTGCTCATGACATTTCTTTTTTTTTTACTTATAAATAAATGGCATTGTTATTTATATTGCCAACAGCTCTCACAGCCCACACAGCTCTCTCAGCCCACACAGCCCACAGCCGACACAGCCCACACAGCTCTCAGCCCAACACAGCCCACACAGCTCTCAGCCCAACACAGCCCACACAGCTCTCAGCCCAACACAGCCCTCAGCCCACACAGCTCTCAGCCCTCACAGCCCACACAGCCCAACACAGCTCTCAGCCCAACACAGCTCTCAGCCCAACACAGCTCTCAGCCCAACACAGCTCTCAGCCCAACACAGCTCTCAGCCCAACACAGCTCTCAGCCCAACACAGCTCTCAGCGCTCACAGCCCTCACAGCCCTCACAGCCCACACAGCCCACACAACCCACACAGCCCACACAGCCCACACAGCCCACACAGCCCACACAGCCCACACAGCCCACACAGCCCACACAGCCCACACAGCCCACACAGCCCACACAGCTCTCACAGCCCACACAGCTCTCACAGCCCACACAGCTCTCACAGCCCACACAGCTCTCACAGCCCACACAGCTCTCACAGCCCACACAGCTCTCACAGCCCACACAGCTCTCACAGCCCACACAGCTCACAGCCCACACAGCTCTCACAGCCCACACAGCTCTCACAGTCCACACAGCTCTCACAGTCCACACAGCTCTCACAGTCCACACAGCTCTCACAGTCCACACAGCTCTCACAGCCCACACAGCTCTCACAGCCCACACAGCTCTCACAGCCCACACAGCTCTCACAGCCCACACAGCTCTCACAGCCCACACAGCTCTCACAGCCCACACAGCTCTCACAGCCCACACAGCTCTCACAGCCCACACAGCTCTCACAGCCATCCGCCCACACAGCTGTCACAGCACAGCAGTTGCTCTCAGTGCAAGTGTGCACTGCAGCAGGTACTGTAGTAGAATTGGCCTATACCATGTACTGCACTGTGACATTTACACAGCACTTCATCCCCGGGCAGTGGAGCGCTCTGGTTTGCACGGAGATCCTAGGTGCAAAGGTTTAAGATGGCGCGGGTTCGAGCGTGACCAGTGCCTGTGATGCTGGGTGACGCGTGTGAGGTCTGGAGATGGGGACTCTGCGCAAGCGCAGATCGGCCCTCTTACGTGGCTGGTTATAATATACTACTTTGCACAAGCGCAGACATGCCCTGCCTCTTTGTTTCTTATTCCTGCTGGCACGGAGTGGCGCATCTTCGGCGTTTCACCCGGTGCGAGATTTGTTGAAGGAAGGAACAGATAGGAGAGGGGCTGCTCCATGACACTGTGGTTGCCTTGACAGTAGGTGCTCACTTTTTTTTTTGCTGGGGGAACGAACAGACAGGCTGACATTGCAGCACACACATAGAAAGACGTACGTTAGACACTGCAGGCACACAGACAGACAGAGACTGCAGGCGCACACAGACAGACGGACCTCGGACACTGCACGCACACAGACAGACGGACACTGCAGGCACACACACAGACAGACAGGGTACGATTTGTTGCGCTTTATCAAGTGAGATTAACATAACCCTGCACATTTCACAAAAACAATACATTCGCTAGATCAGTACCAGTGGGTTCCTCAAAGGGGGGTGTTGCAGCAGACATTAGAAAAAGCTGCAAATGGCGCAGTTGTGATTGTTGCTCCCGTGGTCCCTTAGCCCAGTCTTACCCATGAGCACTGGTGCCTGGAGACATTGGCCCTTTTGGGGGTTGGAGAAAGCGGTCTGCACCAGGGAACTAAGGCATGGACCCAGTTGCCGAGACTGACTCTCCAATGGTGCAAGATGCTCAATCTAGGACGAGCAGGCCTCCTACATGGAGGTTAGTTGTGGTATTTCACATAAATAGTGTTCTAAAGGAAAAGCACAGGGATTTCCGTGTAAGAGTGCTAATCCGGAGTCGGGCACAGAGGGGTGCGGGTACAGGCCAACCAAGAGCTCACAGCAGTTGGTTGGTGGTAGAGGGGTTAGGTGACTATGTATAGCGGACTCATAACACGGGGGAATAATGTTAAAGTAATGTTAACATTTTATATTGGGTTTTTTTGCGATGTGCCATAAAGTTTGCCGTTCTAAAATAAAAACTAAGGCATGAGATTGTAAAATCTCGAAGCAAATTGTAAAGGTGTGGTCTCAGGCTATCTTGGTGGGGTAGAGTGTGGGGAATGGGGAGGGGCGGAGGGGTGCCTGTATTTTAGGGGACTGGTCGCAAAGGCCCTCGATGTGTCCCTTCCCTAAAATGTGCAACTAAAGCTTTTCAGGGATTTCTCTACCAGGTACAGTAGCACACTCGGCACTGCCGACCTCTAGGTCACTGTTGATATGCGATTTGTCTCACTGATATCTCCAATTGATATTTCAACCACAAACCATGGTCTTAGATGACAAAAGAAATTGTTATAAGTCTGTTAGCACTTTATGCTTTCCCGGAAGCAGTCAAATGTTTCCGGAACAATATCCCTACTACTCTATTACCTCATAGATCTATCCCTGCTTGTCTTATTAGCATATGTTCAGGGACTTGCTCTAACAAACCTTGCATTTTTCTGGTTAACAGGGTTATTAATAGTGCTTGAAGATTCTGGGGTTTGGTGCCTACAAAAGGACATTAGTTTCCTTGATGACATTCTGCAGAGGTTGGAGTTCCCACGTAGGAACCTGAAGGAAAATGGTTAGATTAAGAGTCCTCGATACCATTCTCATTTGCCTTCAAAGCTGGAAGCACTGATGGGCACGCTAGATTGGGATTCCTTCAAACATAGCAATAGATGCTCAGGCTTGTGAAATAGCTATCTTATGACAAAGTCTTGAGCACCTATACCTCCAACCTGAATGCCAGGCTTTTTTGTGCGATTTCCCTCAAGTGTGCACACCCTCCTTCCACGACAACTTCAAGTGCTCCTTCACGCATCATTGACTTCTTCATATGCATGGCCACAACTACAACCTCAGGAGTTACTTGATCTAGAAACCTGAAGTTCACACTTTTTGACACCCCCTACACCCTTATCTTCAGGTGCTATGACCGCTGCAACATCAATTTTAGGTGGCCCCCTGCACACCAAAATGTATGTGTTTTTATCCATCCATGAACTCAAACTTACATAGTTTTTCCAGAGCTCTAACTTCAAGTGCCACCAGCACCCTTAACACTCGGTGGACCCCCTGCAACCCCAAAAGGCTGCGTCTAGTCCACCTTCTACACTACAGGCCTTTCACGCATCTTGTGTGTGTGCTCGTCCACCCTCCAATGCCAGTTGAATTGGTCATCTTCACTTGACTCGAATGGCTCCTTCAGTCTCAATACTCCAAACTCGAATTATTCTCATGCTCACGTGCCTCAAAATATTCATATGTCCTTGTGTAATGTAAGTGTTGCTCATCTAACGTGCTCCAATACCAACGGGTCGAGTTCGAGCTATATAAAAAAAAAATGTGAAAGAATCTGCATGCATGCCTGCAGACAGCCAAGGCATGAATCGCGAACAGGTTAGCTCCAAATTCATAGATTGCTTCCGAATTTGGAAAAAAAAGGTAATTACCGTGCCCTTCTCGGATCAGGATCATGTGTCAGTTAAGATGGGGAGGAGGATTGCTGGCAAATAGAAGCACACTTTAGAGATTAAATTAAAGACGACCAATCGCCACAAGGGTATCGACTTCTTGCTCAAAAAACAGGGGAAAATGCAAGACAGCAAAAACACAAAGAATGAATTAAAGACCCTAGGAATCTCAGGAGACACATGCGAAAGGGATTAATTGATAATCTCTGGACCAGACAGTCCGAGTAACAATGGACAAGTATATATTTGAGCCAACTCCACGTCAAAGACCGACCAGAGGCATGCACTCCCTCCCGCCCCCCTCCAGGGCCGTGATCGCTCTATAATCCTCAGGGCAAGGGTGAGGCTGCGGAGAGTAAGCGTGCTAGGGGCACCTGATACAGGTGGTGGAGAGGTGAATAGAAATCAGAGAGCTTCAGGAGGGCACAGTTTGGGATTTTCCTTTGTTCACTGGGGTCAATTAGTTCTCAGAGAAGGTACTAATTGCAGGGCTTTCTAGTAACCTGGGGTCACAACTTCAGGTTAAGGATTGAGCATGTCCTGCTGAACTGGAAGTGAGACAAACCATCAGCCAACACGTGTTTTACCGCAAGAGATATCCTGTCGGTTCTACGGAGGCAATTCGGGTATTTTCAAGTTCTGAGAAGACTCATTTCAGTCAGAGAGCGTCACTTCCCTTTTCAAAAGTTACTTTCATACAGATAGAAACGATCTTTCTCGAGGTTTGTATTTATTGCAAAAATGTAAAAACCTGAAACTAAAGTACAATAAATAGACTCAAATACACAAATGGGTGTGAAAGACAATGGCTTTTTTTCAGGTGTTTGTATTGTTGTTTTTGTATACGGCTGCATACACACGTAAAGCCACACATCCAAGCCTGGGGTAGGGGGGCTGGACTGGGCACAGGAAGGCGGGTGCCGGCATGCGAGCACGAAGGGCTCGGACACCCTGCCACACGGAGCCTTCCCTAGCCCATTTGACTTACCGGGCACTCTGGCGGGGGCTCCTTGCGGGGGTCGCATTGCTCCTTCTCTCCGGACTTGCTTTGAGGGACGGCCGGACTCCAGATACCTCCGGGCGCGCGCGGGGACGCCTCTCAGGTCGGGCCAATCTCTGCCCGGCCCAGGAATGACGCGGGGGAGTCCCGGCGGCCGAGGACCAATCGCCGGGCTGAGGGGGAGAGCTGACGACGGCTGGCCGGGGCAGAAGGTTACTCCTCAGCATTGGAGAAGCCAAGAGTTCTCTCCTTTGGCTGCTAATACAGGCCACCCTTCTTCTCGCATCCGCGGCGGCTTCCCCAGCAGTTCCGGTCTCCCTCTCCACACGGGAGACCGGCAACGAACCACCAGCAGGCTTCCCCCGGGCAGGGGGAAGCGGAAATGGCCGCCTCGAGGCCCCGCCCACGTCGCACCACTGCGTGCCTGGCTTCCTGCGCTGAGGGCCGCCAATGGCAGCGCGGCCCTTGGCAGGGAGGCGGGCGCAGCTCCTCTTGCTCGATCTCCGGGCCAGCGGCGGTGAAATCAACACGGAGCAATGCCGGGTGGGCACCGGCCTCCAATAATTAAATAAAAACGGGGTGGCACCCGTAAATAAAAATATAACAAGCGGGAGGGGGCGGGAAAGGAGAGGAGAGACGCTGACGACGGAAGGCGGGTGCCGGCAATGCCGGACCAGACACGGGGGCGTTCCCGGCGTCGCGTGACGTCGGCAAAAGCCAAAGAATGTCGGGAACGCCCCCGTGTCTGGTCCGGCATTGACGGACAGGCCCCTCGTCCAATGGCAAGGCTCCGTTTACGGAGCCAGCCAATCAACGACGAGGGCCGAACCAAAGCACCCTACGGTTCTCAACAGGATTTCGCCTGCGCGGAAAAGCTGCGCAGAGCGCAGCTTCCGCTAGGCGAAACCTAAAAAGGCTGCTGCTTTGGGCCTCATGAAGAAAGAACCACTGCCATAAAGGTGGGAGTGAGTCCTTCACGTGCCAACAGCTAGAACTGCAAAGGAACCAAGAGGATGCAAACATGAGGCTTAGCCTGCATATGGGGATAGACTCGTGCACTCCGGCAACACCTCCCTGTCGCTGAAGATTTTTTAACCGAGGGTTGAGCGAGGCATTGAATCGAGGTGCTCCACTGAAGAGAGTGGCTGGTTTGAAGAACCTGAACCTGTGCCTCATTCTTATCCACTCCATATAGCTTTGGAAACTGTAGAATAAAACTTCACCACAGCAGGAAGAAGAAAGGGGAAGAGAGAGGAGCGCTTCACCATTATATTGCAAGCAAATGCAACTCTATAGTATGATTCTATTATGTGGTGCATTATTTAGTTTTTTGTGGGATTGAAGTACTTTCTTTTGCCATAAAACATAAGCACTGGTCAGGCATGATGTTATTTTGTCTGTTGGTTTGCTGTTGAGTTGTGATCTCTTGACATCCACACAGCCTCCCTCAGGTGCCTCTGACTGTTCACCCTTGCTACCCTGAGAGTACAGTACTGAAATGGTTGCACTTTCAGAGCCACCATAGGACAGATCTCACTGACCTCAACCACCACGGTTGAGACCCAGGGAATTTGCACATGTGAAATGAAGCATACTGATGGAATGCCCGCAAGCGCACATTTAGACTTGGGGACCAATTTCTGTGCATTCATGGATGGAGCCAACGCTATAAGAAGGGAAACGCCCACAAAATCAAAAGGTTAACCCAGCCAATGCTCACACATTTACAACTTCAAAGGATGGGGAGCAGCACCATTTACAAAGGGGTGCATGAAAAACGTCCCTACTAGAAGACACATGTTTTCCCCGTGCAGAAAACTTTTAAATTTGAAACTGTCTATTAGCATCACATTTTCACAGTTCTGTAGGTGATGTTTGTACCTCAGGGAAAATCTGCATGCATACATTTTATTCACGGTGCATCAACAAAAATCTGATATTTGAACTTTTCCATGAAAATTACGGAGATACTTTTGGATCCCATAAAAATTGCCATTTTCTTCCTAGTGGAAGAGTAATCCTATTAAACATTTATTTTAACATTTGCCAACTGCTATAATGATTTCAAAACTGGGTCAACCAGTTTTTTCCATGTGTTCCTCGTCCACAACCTACTGTGGAACACTTCTCCACATAAAAAGACACAAAAACCTATTACAATCTTAAGCAAAGTGTAGTCGTTCACTTTGTACACTTGTGCCCTCCATTAGCGGACAGTGTGCCCTAAAGTCTTTCCACATATGTTTTCCAGGCAACACACAATAAATAGTAATAAACCGCAAAGATGTGAGGGAATGTAATTGGAATATTCAGCAAAAGCAACATTCCCAGAACCACTTTATGATGTTTACAGCAGCCGGGCTCCTTCATGCTCTGGTGTCCCTCTATCATAGACTGTTGCCCTGGGGATGCTGCAGCCCAGGGCTCCACCTAATTAACCTTGGCCGCCTCGGTCTCCTGGCCGAACCCCTCTTGCTTCGACCCTGGGGCTGTACCTTCTTCCCCCTGTGCTCCTGGTGTAATTGAAAAGGCTGTTCAGCTCATTTCACTCCACTTTAACCGGTCTTGCAATGTAAGCAGGGGATGGTTTTCATCTAGTTTGTGAGGTTGGACTGCCTGGCTTATAATTTGGCATCTCATTAATGTATGTTCTCCACCATTACCCCTGAGATACTAGCGTGATTGCTATACCGCAGTTTTTGCAGAGTCGTTTTAGACACATCTATTATTAACACGTAGACTTGCAATCCATGTTGCCATGCGTGCTATTCAACTTCGTGGAGGTGCAGGTCATGGGACTTCGTTCACTAATTCAATGCACTCATTTACCACTTCAAGATGGCTGGCGCGTCGAGCTTGCTTCTTGCGGTAACGTGATTACATATGTAGAATGCTGTATGTAGAACGTCGGAGGGTACATTACAGAAATCTGGTATTTAATTGAGCGGTCAGTTAACTGTGATGTTAGCAGCTGGAAGGTGCTTAGATGTGAGGCTCCTGTGGTAGTTCTGGTTCTGTAAAAACACAGATCCAACCCCCTTGTTTGAAGTACCTCATTTGATGCAACATGGGTGACCAGTAGAGACCAGGAGTCTTGTCTTCAAAGAAACAAAGTCCCAGAGGAGCAGTGGCAGTGGCCGTGAGTTGTGCTGTTTCGTGTTCATATTCCTGGCTCATTAACAGGATCATCATGTTCCACAATGACTTGGATTTATGGATTTTTATATTTTTGCCTCCTCTGGTAACCTTCTCCCATGCACCTTCTTGCATCCACACACCACCCTGCGCAATGCTTGTGACCCTACGCAATGCATGAGATCGAAGAGTGTGCAGGCATTGGTATCTGCCTTCTCAGACATAGTATTCACATAATCGCACTAGCCTTACATGATATATATTACGCGGGGTGGTGGCCAGAGGGAGGTCAGCTGATGAGAGGTGTCTCTTGGGTGCGTGGAAGGAGAGGCGGTTGTTTAGATATGCTGGTCCGTTGTTGTGGAGGGTTTTGGCGTGAGTGAGGAGCTTGAAGGTTATTCTTCTTTCGATGGGGAGCCAGCGGACATCGCAGAGGTGTTGGGTAATGTGGTGGTTGCGGGGGATGTTTAGGATCAGTCTGACTGTGGCTTTTCGGATGGTCTGGAGCTTGCAAAGTAGTTTCTTGTTGATTCCAGCGTAGAGAGCGTTGCCGTAGTCCAGTCTGCTGCTGATGAGGGCATGCATGACAATTTTTCTGGATTCTGGTGGGATCCATCTAAAATTATTTTGGAGTGTGTGGAGGGTGTTGAAGCAGGCCGAGTATACGGTGTTGATCTGGCGGTCCATCGCTGGCGATGAGTCTAGTATGATGCCGAGGTTTCGTGTGTGGTCCATCGGGTTTGGGGGGTTTCCGAGGGCAGGGGGTCACCAGGTGTCGTCCGAGGCAGATGGGGTGGAGCCAAGGATGATGACTTCTGTTTTCTCATAGTTGAGTTTCAAGCACCTCTTCTTCACCGAGGTGGCAACAGGTTTGATCCCTTCTTGGAAATTGTGCCTGGTGATGTTGGGTTCTTTGGTGAGGGAGAGGGTGAGCTGGGTGTCCTCAGCATTGGAGAAAATGTTGAGCCTGTGGTTTCTGACGACGGTTGCCAGGGGGGCAATGTAGATTTTGAAGAGGGTGGGGCTGAGGGAGGATCCCTGGGGCACTCCACATCTGGTCTCGGGAGGGAGTCTGACTCGCTGAGTTCTGCCTGTGAAAAATTAGCATATCCAGTCAAGGGCCTTTCCGTGGATGCTGGAGTTGTGTAGTCCGGTGGCTAGTGTGAGGTGGGAGACAGTGTTTAAGGCCGCTGAGAGGTCCAGGTGGATGAGGGCTGCCACTTGGCCCTGGTCGGAAAGGGAGTGGATGTCGTCGGTGGTGGCGAGTAGGGCAATCTCGGTGCTGTGGTTGCTGCGGAATCCAGATTGGTTGGTGTCTAGGACGCTATTGGCTTTGATGAAGTTTGCTAGCTTGGTGTATATATCTCCATTTACAACATTTCTCCTTGAAATTGAGCATAACATGCACATGGTGGGGCTTACTCTTCCAAATTCTGCTTTTCTAGTATTATTCTAATCTTTGCCCCAGTAAATATCGGCAGGTTTCACCTGCTGATACTTACCTACAGAAACCTCTGAAGGTCCAGAAAACTCGGACTCATATTTGTGCCAGCCTCTGTTTCTTTACAATGACGTGGATGGTCTAATATTTTTTAGAATGCATGGTCATTTACTATACATACCTTTACAAAATGCGTAGTAATTTACTTCGCGATGTACAACGCATGTGTGGTAATGCATGCGTTGTAATGGTATTGTGAAGTAAAAAACTCGCAATAATGGCTGTTTACCAAGATATGGGCCTTTGAAAGGAATTGTGGTGCTCTAAATGATATAACAGGTTTTTTCTCCTGGGAATGGGGCCGTATCTGATCCTTCTTTGGGTTTTGGGCCTTATATAGGGTTTGACTGACAGGACACACTGTCACCAACATAGACGATGTCCTGCTCACTGTATTACAGTGCAGTATAGCCTATGGCACTTGTAATAGGGTGCAAGGGATATCCCTCATCTTTTGCCTCTAAAAAATCCCTCGGTCCTTACTGCCTAGTGTTGAATTTAGATGCCCCCCTTCCCCGCCGTGCATTCAGTAAACACAAATAATGAGCCAGTTCGCAATGGCGTCAGTAGATATTCTGCCACACAGGGTGGACCCTAAGTTTGCCGCCCGGTGCAGATAAGAGCGGGGGACGGCGGGGGATGTCCGATGGATGACTTGTTTGTGAGGCGGGGTCTGGCAGGCAACGAACGACTTGTTCTCGGGGGATGGTGCAAGTCAGGGCTCGGTCGGGGTACCACGCGGGTGGACGGCGTCCCCCCACTTATTTTACCGGGGGTACACCGTCACCCCTGCCAAACAGCTGGACTTCACTCTTTGGCCCCTCTGGGACGAGATCGGAGCCACCTTTCATGATGTCACTTCATGTTGTGACTTAACTTCCGGTGACAGCGTCCCCCCACTTCTATTTTTAGAACTTGTGCCCTGGTGCTAGTCGACAGACACTTCTTACTCACATCCTCCGCACCCAAAAATAGTGCCGCCGCCGTACCTCCCAGCTACACTACCACCAGTTGGGTAAGCCAGAAACCACTCTGTCTCCTTTAGCTCCAGCTGATTCATCTTTCTAGTGCCTTGAAGCTGGTTTCCATTTCAAAGGCTTCATTGTAAATCATGCTTTCGCTAGATTGCCCCTACTTACTAATTACGAAATATGATATTAAAGCATTTTTCCCCCAACATAATCCACGTATTAGCTTAAGGACGGTTTTAGAAGCATGCATTCAAAGTTCTTAACAGCGAGCTTAGTTATCAAATTATGTTTATCACATAATTATTATAATCACAGCAACTTCCGACTGAACCTGTGGATGGCATTAAGCAGCCTTGGATGGGTGCCATGTCTGTGCTGTTCAGAGAGTACCTGCTTTCTATTTTTGTCCCCTTATGTGTGATTGCATACTTTCGTTTTCCTTTTTTCATACAGTGAATTAGAGAGAATTAGCTTGATTGACCGAGGAAACTGCTCTCCCGCCAAGCTAAGAACCTGGTACTGTGTGTCTCCATCACGCCCCTGTTGTTCCCATGGGACCTGCCGAATCTGTGCAAACCTGTCCAGAAGTAGCTAAATGTACACTGCTGTCTGTCCTGATGAACACTGGGGAAGAAGGGCAGCGCTATTGGGGTCACTGAGGTCAGTGGAGAAGCGTGGCTCAATGGTTAGAGCGGCAGACCCTGATGCAGAGGTCTGGCCCGGGACCAGGGTTCAATTCCCGCCTCGGCGGCTCTTGGACTCAATCTACCCGGACCTGATCATTCTCGCCTCAGTGCCTAGTCTAATCACGGGTGCCACTCTGTGACTCTGGGCATTAGCTTGCCTAATCTCCACAACGGCCCCAGCAGCGCTTGGATGCCTGGCTTCACCTTGGGGGTGCCCAGGAGTGGACATCTCACAGGAAAACCAGGAAGGGTTCCACAGTGGTATGAATACAGCGCTACGAGACCTCTGGGTAGAAGGCGCTATATAAATACAAACACATTTACATAAAGGGATGCAGTTGGGGGTAACACAGTGGTTGGCATCTTGGGGAGTTTGGGTCAATAGATGTAATTGACAACAAAGAGCCATGTTCACAAAGCTTTTTGTCTCAGTAAGAGGGTTTTACGCACAGAGGTTTAAGAAAGTCTGGATTAATCCAGGGACAGTCTGAAAGTACTTAAAAGATATAGGTCACTGGCTTAAAAAGCCACTATATAAGGCCACTAGAGCGCAACATATCACAGCGAATGGTCTTAAATGGCTTTTTTGCTTGGGAGGGAGCCCAAATTACAAATATCATTTTACTAGGGTTTTCTAAATTCCTTGCACCAGAACTGGTCATCTGGACACAACTACTACCAGTCAAAGCTCTATAAATCTGTGCCTAAATTATTAGAAATCTGAAGATCTAAGAGTCAACAGGAGTGAAATGTGGGCTCCTTAGATCAGTATTAAAAGGATGTGGGTGTCAGAATCTACCAAAGTCAATGAGATATTTATGTGTCCATGCCCTGGTGTACTGAATGTCCTTCTTGTCACTGTACATGAGGTCTGCACCTCCATAGTGCCAGCTCTCGCGCACTCTCTCCTTGCAGTCATTGCTGGTGGAGGCACAGTGCCACCTGGCACTGCCCATCATACTCAGCTCATGCAAGCTGCTGTAAGGCCATGCCATTCTTCCACTGTTGAGTCCTGCACTGGAATAGGCACTGGTGAAAGTTTAGTTACGCCGGCGGAGTCAGAGTAATTTTGTGTTCCTCTTTTGACATGAAATTATGAAAAATTACTCAATTGTACCAATTTGCATAATTACGGTAAATCTGGAAAAAGAATCCTACTGCAGGGGCACTGGACAAAGAGATTTTGCAAGCATTAGCAGCTTCTGGCTGCTGCTGACCAAGATGCATCTTTCGGTCCAATATGGACGCAAGACTGCTTTGTGCACACAAAAAAATAGAGCTAAATGCTAGGTTACGCCCCTCGTGTAATTTTGAGGAATCTTGTGTAATTTTGCTGTAATTCCATGTAATTATGCTATAGCAAATTTCGCACGTTTCACCCACTCCTACTCTTAACCCCTGTCATCTTGAAACAGCTATGCATGGGGACCAATCTTGGCTTGCACGGAAAAGGTCTGACATCATCGTGGGAGAATGAGGTGGCAAGTGACTTCAGCTGACAGAGAATATGGAAGTTCAGAACCTCGTAATATGCTGATCGGGAACTGAAACTGACCAGACCAGTGCTTAATTTGCGCCAGTGCTTTCGGTGGCCAGTACTGGCACTTACTTTTAAACACCAGCACCTATGGCAGTCTGCCACATTGTGGCACTGTTTGCCATTTTTTGAGTTGAGCAAAGCAATAGTTGTTTATTAGCTCACTAGCCATTCTTATAGCTTTGGGGGGCTGGAATAGAGTGAATGGTCACACTCATAGGAGTGTGATGACCAGTAGTTGTGTTTGTATTGTCATTGGCAGCGCTGGCAGGTCAATGGGTGGTGTGGGCTAAAGTGACCTCCTTAGAAGGGTCCTAGCACTTATTTATGTACAAATTAAGCACTGCCAGCACCATGCACATGACACATACTGCTTGCAGGCTGATTTTTTGTCAACACATACACAATTAACCACCTGGGATAATAACGTGCAATTTATAAGTACAATCTTCAAATCACCTTCATCATGCCATTGTATAGAAGACCAATAAAATCACAAAGAAAACTGCAAGCCATCTGCATTCACAGAAGCCCATGACATTTTTAAGTAAAAACAATTCTGAGCCTAATCTCTTTCAAGCCATGTGGTGAAGTGGAACGGTAGAAAACCCTCCTGTGTGTTAGCCTGCAAGGCCACAGCACAGCTCTCTGTCTCCCACCTGGGTAGGTTTGGGCACGTGCAGCCATGTGACCCATCTGGCCTTGTCTCGGAGGAATATAGTTTCAAATTCCCCCTCTCATTTACATTTTACATAAGCGCCTAGAAGCAATTTATCTGACAGTGTGCACTACAAGAATCCTTAATTCTGTCCTAGGCCCCTTCCACGGTGGAGTGTGTGATGAAAGTGGCATATGTAAAAGGATGCATCAGAAACTATACAGCGGCGGCTCCTGCGCAACGGCGGAGGAGCGTCGCCTCACTACTTCGCTCAGAGGCAGCAAATGAAAAAAAACCAATGCCATTGTTTTAATTTTCGTTTGCCAGCTTGCACAGGGAGGGGCGGGGCATGGGGAGGAGGAGTGCTACGTGCACTCACTAAGTGCGCATATGTAGTTGGCCGGCATGCTCAGCCCGACCAAAACACACGTGCACTTAGGTTTCTCCAGCCCAGCTGCACTGAACACAACCGGGCTGGCGAAACCCCACAGATTCCCTGGCCTGAGCGGAGCATCTTTCCAGCCCGCTCAGACCAATCCCCACTCTGCTCTCATATGAGAGCAGTGCGGGGATTGCAGGGAGTCCGTGACGCTGCCCCAATGCTTGCTGGGATGAGGAAGGACGGGACACAGCGTGACATGGGAGGTGGGCGGTAGCTCCAGGTAAGTTCTTTTTTAATTTCTTTTATTATTAAACCCCCCATGCGTGCTTCCTCTCCCGCGCTCCCCCGTGTCCCTCCACCTGCCCACCACCTCTTTATTGTGTCGTCCGCCACTGAAAATATCTCCTCCAGAGCTGTGGCAGAGTTACAGGGCGATCTGGAGGCAGAAGGGTACAGTAAGGATACCTCTGCAGCAGACTAGTACAGTAAGGGTACCTCTACCTGGCACAGTAAGGGTGCCAGAGCCAAAGACCGGGAGCCGCAGGGAGATTCCTGGAAAACCGCGTTAGCGCCCGTTAGTCCTTCAGGCGGTTGGGGGGCCTGACCAACCGGGGGTGTGCCATACCCGCTCCGCCCTGTAAGGGGCGGGAGTTTAAGACATGACCACGTGATCTGGAAGGGGATCTACAAAGATGCTGCACTGTCCGGGCATCGACCCACCGTGCCGGCTGGCTCATTAGGCGGGCAGGGCAGCGAGAGGCTGCCTGCCCTGGATCGCCCGTAAGATAACCCACAAAACTGGCATATTTTTGTTGTATGAAAATAAACCTGCAGCAGTTCTTTTCCCATAAACAATGTGTCTGGTGTAATCATTATATGGGCAAATGTAAAATGTGGAGGGGGAGCGGATGACGGTGTGGGCACTATATTCCGTCTACGTTAACACCAGCAGCCCCATGCACAAAAATTATGCATTTGCATCGATGGAAAGTCTCAATTTTCAATGCACGAAATTACTTTGCGATATGCAGTGGCCGTTGTGTCTTGGAATGCAAGCACAGCAAAGTCTTGGGAGTCACAAAGGAAAGGGCGCTGTCAAAGGGCGTTCCTGCAGGTGCAGTGACGTGCACATGTTTTGAGATTGCTTTGGGCATCTGAAAGCATGGAATGATGAATGCCTGCTGAGGGCAGGTGGTTCCCATTTGCAAAGTATAATCTGTAAGTACGTGACAGCTTACACTGTGCTTGTGCAAGCTGGAGATGGACCACTGCCTGCACTTTCTAATGGGCAATTCACAGTGTACCAATATTTATGCTATTGTGACCAGGAACAACTCCTCTATGGAGGTGTTAGTTGTATTTGTTGGCCCTCTTCCCTCGTGTTAAATGTTTAATACCTGTGCAATTAGTGAGCAGGGGTGTTCACAGCTGCAGCGGCCCCCCCCCCCATATCCTAAAATGCGCTGTGTGCACGCCTTAGCCAATCATGTTGCTGCTCTCATGCTGTCTGCTAACATAAAAATCAAGGAAGCAGCATCTGGATTGGGTCAGGAGATGCGGGTAAGCCTCTAGTCCTGCACATGAGGAAAGTGGTTGGAGGCCCAGGGTTACAGAACATGGCCAATCACTTTATAGCTTTATCATGAAGCGAGGCAGTCATTGGCCCTTTTCGATCCCATGCACTCTTCACTCTTCATGCTCAGTGCCAGTCATGACATTGCGCACGAGGAAGAGGAAAGAGTCATTCGCACCTGACTTCGCACCCTACGCAGCCCTTGTCCTCCTGTGATGGATAGTACCTGGCTGTCCAGAAAGCACTGCCCTCGTCGTGGACAATAAGAGGAAATAATCTTGATGCTGCTCAGGGAGAGCTCAGACTCCATCCCAAAACTAAAGTAATAAAACATTTTGCAAGTATGTGATTCAATGTTATTTGTGGGTGTCGAGAAGGGATAGAGTGAATCAAGAGACCCTACAACAGAGAGAGAAGAGATGATACTGCATGTTAGTAACTCTTGAACGTATTTAATGCAGTAAGGTATAGGGCTGTTTTTAATGTGTTTGAATATTTCAAGACTAGACATTCACAATTACTTTAATAACCTTGTTGCATTCTCAAATTTGCTGTAGAATGCACAACTTGCCACTATTTATTTTCAAACTTCTCTTTGGGGAGAGTCCTCAAATTGCTTATTTGTCAGCTTCGCTCATGAGATAACTCTCATCGACAACGTTTACGCCCTACCACTTTGAAATGTTACCAGCCGCCACTGATTGTGATCGGGTAATTAATTACTCTGGGTATAATTCTAGTCCCTTGGTTTCTTTGCTCACTCTATGACTACAGATAGGGTGCAATAATAGGTAAATCAGCCTTGCCTTCCCCTCGAAAGGAAAAATCTAGATTGAACTTCTAGGACATGTGGCATATGTAAGCAAACACCAGCAACTCCATTTGGGCATTCTCGTCACCTGATACATCACAGGGTGTGCCTAATATTGGCTTCAAAAGTGTAAGAGGTGGTCCAAACACCACACTCAGGGCCAGATGTACTCCCATTCAGTTTTGCAGGTAGCAAAATGCGATTTGTTTTGCGACTCGCAAAATGGAATGTACTAATGTGTCTCAGGCACATTAAGCGATTCCCAATGTGGTCGCAAATGGCCTGCCTGATAAATATTCATAAGGCAGCTTGCAATTTGCAACACATTTGGAATGGGCTACAATGACAGGGATGGTGGCCTGCTGGGGACAGCAGACCACCATGTCTTTGTTTGCTTTTTAAATAAAGGAACTTTTTTCCCCAAATGCAGCCTGTTTTCCTTGAAGGAAAATGGGATGCCTTTAAAAGAAAAAAAATGAAAAGTTCTAATTTCATTTCTTAAGGGCAGGCAGTCGTCCACGGGACCACTGCTTGCTTTAAAAAAATATTTTCACTGGCCAGTGGGACCCCTTCCTGTTTGCGACTGGCTTACCACCAATTTGAAATTGGTAACTGCGATTGTTTGGCGATCACATTTTTTAATGTAAAGCAATCGTACATCTTCCTGTGGCTCGCTATTAGGAAGGGATGCCCTTAGCACGCCCCTTCCTTATAGCAACTCGCAAACCCTATTTTGCAAGTCAGTAGTAGGTTACCAACTCACAAAATAGGGTTTGTACATGCTACAACCCTTTTCAGCTTTGGCAAACGGCACGATTTCCCAATTGCAACAACGGCTGTACTTCTGGTCCCCAGTTGCCTAACAAATGTCACTGTCCTCTTACAAATATGCACTTGTTTTCACGTATGGAAAGAGTAAACGCTCTCATAATCTTCAATTGATTCATACATTCTGGATGCAATAATTCTTTATCTGCTGCACTCTTAACTCTTAAAGGTCTTATTCATAGAATAACTGAAAATGTGGCAATTCTGCAACTAAACGTTTCCAAGGTGTTAAGTGGAGGGATGCCTGACAGCGCCGGGACACTCTACAGAGTAGTCGCACGCTTTATAAATGCTGTTTCATTCATTCATTCATTCATTCATTCTATGGTTTCATCTTACTTTCTCTTTAATGTTAATTACACCTGGATATCTAAGTCTGATTCACGAAGAGGTTCCTGTGTTCAGTTGCATTTTACTCCAGTAATGCATTAGTCTTTCATCCAATATCCCACCTGCGGCGGCCTGGGTCTGACCCATGATATGACAATGCGTCTTCTGGCTAATAGGAGCCCCAATGAGGGAAAGCGTCTGCTTACTATCCTACCTTTAGGGCTAGGTAGGAGCCCCGGTATTACTTGTCGGAGTTCTTTTGATATCTCCCATTCCGTGGCTCTCCGAAGATGTGTGGTGAGGTGTAGAAACTACCAAGATAAGAGTGAAATTGCGGATAACAGCCCTGAGGAAATCGTAGGGTGAACCAGTGCTTGATTTGTAAAAAGTAAGCGCCAGGGCCCTCTCGGGAGGCCACTGCAGCATTGCCCCTGCCAGCGCTGCCAATGACAGTAACAACATGATACCTAACCACAGTACTCCTACAAGTGTGACAATTCAGACTATTTCATGCCACACAAAGACATAATAGTGGATTGAGAGGCTAGTATTATTCATTTTCAATGCCATTTGACTTAATAAACATGGTTATTGTGCTCATCTCAGACAGCGCCACCATGTGGTGGACTGTCACAAGAGCCGGTGCTGACAATAAAGGGGCCAATTAGGATTGCAGTAATTCCGCATCCTCCGGGCCCGGAGGATGCGGAATGACCGCTGCGGACCTTTAAAACACCTACCGCCAGATTAGGATGGTGGTGGGATCAGCGGCGGACGGCAGGTCCGTCCTCCGCTGATCCGCGGGGTGTTGGCCGCAATTTTGTGGCGGTGTCTGCAAGACACCGCCAGCCAAATTACAATGTGTGTAAAAACATGCTTTTCCCCGGTGGATTTACCGCCGTGGAAAAGCATGTGGAAAATAATTTCTGGCGGGCCCTTGCGGGCCCCCAGGGTGTCGGGGGGTGGGGGGTGCACATGTGGGGTACCTATGGTACCCCCCAGCATTTGCATGTACAAGGCGGCAGGCACCGAGCGGTGCCTGCCGTTTTGTGCATGCAAATGGAAAGCATGCATATTTAACCTTGCGGCGCAATGTTAGATATACAGGATGTGACCGCCAGGGTGGTCATGTTGGCTGGCAGAGGAATCTGAATCCAAGTAAAGAAAGAATTGGAGACTATATGGACGACTGGATGACTCTTATTCAATGTTTGTACGTGGTTGCATGTGCTAAGAGATTGGTCTCAATTCTCTCACCTTTGTGTTAAGGGATACAGGGATGCCCACCCTTCTCTTTTGAGCACTGCACCTATATAATAATGCTGTCGTATCTGTGTATTGTGTCCCGAGCGCCAAATTACTTTTCTCTCCCCTTAGTGTGCAGTGAGTTATGCGTAATTCATGCTTAAAACAGAAGTAAGACAAAAGTGAGTACAGAAAACCTTTGTGAATAAAACACTAACTTTTTATAGAGTTCAATAAAACTTAAATAACTGGAATAAATTGGCTCTTTTACAATGCTTTTGTTTCACATCTCTTTATATTTGACAAACGCATGGTGTTCAGAGTTTTATAACCCAATATGGCTGGGGAATAAGTCAGTCTTATTTACAACTAAATCTGAGTTGCAGTTGTTCACTTCATTTTGTTGCCTGCAGCCCTGGCGGACTGCTTGTATACACCTCTGATTTATCACATTTGACTCCTGATCTGCTTGCCCCAGGAACCGTCACGTGTCACAGTGGGCGTGTGCGGAGGACGGCCCATGGCCGTCAGAATCCCGCCCACTTATTTAAATCCCTGCACAGCGCGAAAAAAGGGTTAATGTGTGTTTTTCATACTTTCAGTGGCTGGATGTTTTTGCCTGGTTATGATGGTCGCAATCGCACACAGTGTGTAATTGGGTTAAACACAATTCATTCAGGTGAGTGGTGCAGTCGAGGTAAAGCTCTCTGTGCTCTGAGCTTAGTAACGTTCAAAGTGCGGCACTTCCCTCAGGAGTGTCGTCTCGAAGGCGCACTCCGAATACAATTTCACGTTGGTGGAACAATAAACGTCTTAAATGGTATTTGTAGAAATTTCGATTTATTTTCTTAAATTCATTTTATTCCTTCATAAAATGTTTCAATAAGCATACGTTTTGCCCAATGCATTTCGGGCATTAGCCCTTCATCAGGGGTCTTAAGGTCCTGAAAGTCGTAAACTCCATGTATTTGGGTGAAACGTAAATCGTGTAAACGATCGCTTCGCGGTCGCGAGATTCGGATATCACCTTTTATCGACCTCGAGAGAGTTTTGAAACCAAAGCGATCGTTTGCACGATTTACGTTTCACCCAAATACATGGAGATTACGACTTTCAGGACCTTAAGTCCCCTGATGAAGGGCTAATGCCCGAAATGCATTGGGCAAAACGTATGCTTATTGAAACATTTTATGAAGGAATAAAATGAATTTAAGAAAATAAATCGAAATTTCCACAAATACCATTTAAGACGTTTATTGTTCCACCAACGTGAAATTGTATTCGGAGTGCGCCGAGGAGACGACACTCCTGAGGGAAGTGCCGCACTTTGAATGGATGTTTTTGCCTTTCATGCATCAGTGCTAATTAGCACCCTCAAGATTTCAAAAAAAGAATTGTTTACAAATATACCTGATCCTTCCACAGACTCCACAGATTGTGTGATATCTTGCAAATCTAAATTTACAAAGAATGTTCTGTGATCAGCTAGAATTTAGCTTTGAATCAGCATATAAGACATACACCTGGAAGAGCACCCAACAGCACGCAAAGAAGGCAAAGCAACCCTAATGTATGCAAACAAGGAAAGGAACCAATGCCACTGGGTTACCACTAGGATTGTGTACAGCTGAGCCTCAGAGCTTCTCACACCAAGAGGTAACTACAGATCTCTGTGCAGACTGACTGTACAGATAGACACTCTTAAACCCTACAGAATGAAGGCAGCAGGAGTAATTCTGTATCTAAACCCTAGGGCAGAGGCAAGGGGTGTTTTTACACACATCTGACAAGCCCCTAGGAAGTAGCAGCATAGCTCACTCCCACAAATAAGGCACTAAAGACTACATGTAACACAAAACAAAAGAAGGGGCAGGAATTGTATCCTGGAATTAATCACCCAACACCTGTACTAAGGAATAAAGGTGTAGACTGATGAGTACACAGGACTGCACAGGCCAGACACTGATAGCCTAAAACGAGAACAGGCAGCAGCAAAGAAAAACAAGCTGCAAGTAAACAAGCACACAAAAGACAGAAGAAAAGGTGACAGAATCCTGGGACAGGGAAGACAAAAAGTGAAAGGCCAGACTGAATGGAGCAGAGGAACGGGAGCAAAAAACATAGCAGAGTTAGGCATGAAGCTAACACTGGAGAATGAACGAGGCAGCACGAGCACTAGGAGACGAAGAACTGTGACAAAGCTAGGCAGGGGAAAGATGAAGGCCTAAAATGTCAGAACAAGCACAGCACAAGGAGGCTAGAATCTATAACAAGCAAGGTATCGAGAGAACAAGAAGGGAAAATACAAGCAATGGGCAGATAAACAGGCACATGCATCATTGTTGGCTTTTGCGATTTCTTAATTGCGATTTTTAAGGAATCGCAATTAAGAAATCGCAAAAGCCTATGCATGAAGAAATCGCTGAAAAATTTGCGATCTCTTAAAATTCCTTAATTGCGACTCACAAATTGCGAATCGCAATTAAGGAATACCTCCCCATTCATGTATAGGGAGGAATGAATGGGAAGACATTCTCAATTTGCGATTAGCAATTAGCGAATCGCAAATTGAGAATCCGATTTCAAGGGGGCAGGGACACCCTGTTGCACCCCTGAAATCAATCTGTGCACATATGTTGTGCACACACATGCCCTTAGGGCATGTGTGTGCACA
Organism: Lissotriton vulgaris; assembly: GCF_964263255.1. Lineage (NCBI taxonomy): Eukaryota > Metazoa > Chordata > Amphibia > Caudata > Salamandridae > Lissotriton > Lissotriton vulgaris. The sequence continues at coordinate 1,059,181,590 of NC_141698.1, read as the reverse complement.
ACAAGAAACTTTGAAAAATGCACAAAAGTGCATTTTTCAAAGTTTTTTCGCAAATTACCATGAGGTTCACCCTCATGGTAATTTGCTCCCCCTAATTGCGAAATCGCAATTTTTTAAAGTTTCATGCATTGCATTTAAGGAATCGCACAATGTGATCCCTAAAATGCAATCGCAATTTGAGTATTCGCAAATATTTGCGAACTCTCAAATGGCGAGGGCCTTCACCCTTCATGCATTCCAAAAGCAGATTATGCGATCACAAACTGCCGATTTATGCGATTTGCACTGTTTGCGATCGCAAAATCCTTTGATGCATGTGCCTGAAAGAGTCTGGGGAGCAAGTACAGGAGCAAAGGACAGAAACAAAAGAATAATCGAAGGGCAACAAGATCCGAAACAAGGATACAAGACAGGCAGCAAAGGAAAACGACAGCAGGAACAGAAGGAACAAAATAGCAGCAATTTAGAGAGAAACCAGTCAAGGAGCTACACCTGACTGCAGAGTAAAGATATACAAGAGAGTGAAGGAAAAGGCAAAGCAGGTTGAGGGGTGTTTGCAGCAAGCGGTACTGGAAGGAGTAACAGGCTCCGGCTGAAACAAAGCAGGAACCGGTCAGAAAAAGAGTCCAGTTCCTGCCAAGCTGGTGAGAGGTCTGGCACCCAAAGGCTCAAGCGTCAATGCATGAACTTCAGGCCTTGGCGGTGAGAACCCAATCACGAAGCAGCAAGCGCAGGGTAGAGTCATGCGCACACGACTAGACACGGGTGGGTTTAGTTCTATTTGTTCAGGTCCTGGAAAAGAGAATCTAATGCAAAGGCATAGCAGAGGTAGTTCTAGTGAAAGAACTGCACAGTGGCTGCCGGGTGTTTGTTAACATTCAACAGTGTATTCTGGGATGTGTAGTCCATTGGAAGAAGTTTTTGGACTTTCCTTGTGGCCAAGATAGAAAGAACATGCCCATATATGTCATAGGGTTACAGTTGGTCCCCGCAGAGCCCCTTCCAAAGCCCAATAGATGTCATTGTAACAGGCAACACAAGAGACAATAAAAGGCCTCCCCATTGGCTATTCCTCTTGGAGTCAGGAACCGGAACGTAACTAAACCGTATGAGTCACAGTAACGACGTGTGACATCTGTGCCTTCATACTGATGTCTTAACCATGCCTTTTCTATCTTCGTACTCATTTCTTATAGCTCCTCCTTCTGTCCTTTTTGCATCTCGGCACTGCATTGGCCAGGACAGTCTTGCTAATGTGCGCAATATGTCTCGCTTCTCCCCCTGACAAGCTGTGGGGGACAAAGGCATCTCAGCCTCCCTGAAAGCATCTTCCTGTTAGCTCCGCGGGCGCACGGGCTGCCGCTTTCCTGGATCAGCGCATCCGGTTTTGGGTTTCCTCTAACCCTCCGAGGGGTGTCTGCGCCCACGGGAACAGACTGTATCCCAGGCCAGGGGAAGGCCACAGGGAGAGACTGCGCTCGAGAAGCAGCCGTCGCCTGAGACTGGGGAACAGCAGGGTTTGTTCCAGCTGCTGACATGGAGTCCTTGCGCGAACAAGCATTGGCAGCTGTCCACGCGCCATGCCTCTCCTCCAAGCTTCCCTAAGTCTTGTCTTCCTGAGTTCAGGGGTTCAAGTCCGCGGCAACAAAGGACGCACACATAGCTCCTGGAAGACGGCCACCTCCTTATCACGCTCCATTTCCAGAGTCCAATCCTTTCAAGCGCCTTATGGGAACATTAGCTCTCAGTTCTCCGCTCCTTACTCCAAGCTTTCAGATTTCTGCTTCCTTATTGATGTGCACGGTTGAAAGTGGTGGACAGTTTCTAAGGAGAAAAAAATCTTCAATCAACGGCAAGTCAATAAAACCCATTAAAGTGCAGGCCTGCAGGGCTAGGCTATTTTTCATAAACCGGAATCTTTCTTCCTAGCCCTCAATTTTCTCTCCATTGAGGTTTCCTTATAAAGCACTGAATCTTTTTTTCTTTTTTAATCAAACCCCGCAATTCTGCCCAGAGTAATTTTTTTTGAACTGGCTATTTCCCAAGAAAAGAATTTCAATCGGGCTGTGCATCAGCATAGACCCCAGGCTGCATTCCGAAACCAGGACCTTTTGTCCAAGTTCACTTCCTGGTGACCGACTGGCCACCGACAGACAGACATCTCGTGTGATCTGGAGTGCAGTGGCCTGATGAACAAATGAAAGCTTGTAACAGTGCGCGTGGAACTCCCAGGACCAGAGAGAGTTTCCAATAGGACAATCTGCTCCATACAATTGTTATTTCATCACATGTTCTGTACAGTGAAATGATGGGGCCACCTAGGTTGTTATCCCCTGTGCTGTAAAGGCCAACCTAACAGCAGAACCACTGAAAATTATGCACATTTGCAGCCGCAGAGTTTTCCGCATAATTATGGATTTGCCATATTTGCCACATAATCCTCCATCTGATGCATAATCTGCAGATTTTTTACAAATATTTTTGTTTATAGCTCTAACAGATCAAACGTTACTAAATACGTGGCAACTGTGTGCCCACACAGTGTAAAGACCTTCACAGAGGTGGTCTTATCACCTTTCAATTGCTTATTACTGTAGTTGGGTTTTAATTTAGTACTAATGCAGTGAAATCTTTGACCTCACTGTGTTAGAATGCGTAAAACTGACAAAATGAAGTAGTACTCTCACAAAATGTGCCAAGAAACGGACCGGTGTACGTGGACTCTACAAATAATTTTAACATAACATAACATTACGTAACATAATTTGACTTTTATTGCAGCATAGGTTTATCAACCCCGCACCACATAATTTGGTCCTCCCTTGCTGCATATTTTCAGCGACTCAGACTAAAACCGCTTCGCCGCGGTGCGGGAAAAAATGGCGCGTGCGTGGGCCACCCGACACACAAGCCCACCATGATGTCGGACTGCCGGCGGCCGTCCTACGCATGGAAAAGGTTATACCAGTCAGCGCTCATCCCCCACTTCTCTGGAAAACCTTGGTTGTTGTAGCCGCTATGCTCGCACCTGCAGTCAGAGCCCAGTTTTAATGATGGGCATTTGGCCAGCCACTGATGTCTGGAGTCCTGCATTTCTGGCTGCTCCAGGATTGGGGGCAGGGGGGTCAACAATAACATAACATAGCGTGTATTTGTAAAATGCACGTTCATCCAGATGGGTATCTTGGCCATGAATAACAGATGTTTATTGTTCCCCTCCTCAATGATACTCACTTTATCGCCCTCAAATGGATGAAAGGTGAGTGAATCTGATTGAACTCAGTACCCCTACAGTGGAAGCAGTTGTCCACTGAGCAATGTCCTTAGCAGTGTGGTTCTGCCCATGTGCAAGTCTTTTACCCAGCACTACATAGAGCCGTTGGAATTCATTGAATGATTTCAGACACTCTGACTACTTGAGGTCATAGTACTGTATTATTTAGCTCATCTGTGCCCTTAACAATGGGGACCAACCCCATGCGAGGAGTGTTGGGCCCGCCCACCAAGGGCAGTGCAACCCGACCTGCCGGGCCAGTCCCCTTTGAACTGGAACATAAATCGCCCCGGTCACGATCAGTCTGGCTGGAACTCATCAGCGAGATGCAGTTTAAGTTCAAAGGCAAAGGGGTCTCAGGACCTTCTACTGGTCCCACCCACCCCTCTTAGGGAGACTCACTCAAAAAGTGATGAATGGGATGCTTTAGTTAACCTCGTCAATTGTAGTTACTGAGGGATACCTTGTATTCCACCTTACTTCACCTTGTTGGTGCTATTACAGACAAGGACCAGCCATATACAAATCACTATGGGCCCTTCCCTCCAAAGGGCAGTCCAGAGCAAATTGCCAATCCATTCTTAAATGGGAATAAAATCAACCTCAAAGTGCTTTCTGTAGGTTTGCTCTTCTTCACTGAGGTGTAGGTTGTGCCCTACAACCCGAAGGGATTTGTCCATTTTACTTTATTCAATTACTTTCCATTTTACAATTGCATTCCATGTATTAAAAATTAGTAGGCACAGAGGACAAAGGGATTTGCCCAGAATCACGCGATTTGAAATCATGCACCAAAGCCAAGATCACAGTCCAGCTGGCCACTAAACTGCATCTCCTCGTGATTGGAGAAACAACACTTTATATTCTTAGCAGGATGTTAGTAAACCAGTCTTAGAAGTGCAGCATCTACCGAAAGTTGATGGGAAGTGTTTCAATGTATATAGCAGCATTGACTAAAAACGCTAAACAAATACATAATAAGTATGTACGGATAAGGTATACTTGCCATTTGTTTCATCCTTATCAGGGTCTTTTCAAATTACCATGGGTCCTGGCCACCTAGTATTGTAAATTTGTTCTGGAAGTTTGTAGGTTGTCGAAGGCTGAAGGCAACAGTAGAAATAAGCTGTCGTAAAGGAGGCTGAGGTTGGAGGGGGCACAGATTATCATTCCCTCATGTATAATGTTTAATGTTTAAGGATTTCTAAAGCGCATGGCTGCCCGTAAGCGTCCCAGCGCTGATGATAGAAACAAGCAAAACAGAAGGGGGAGAGTTACGGGTACAGCCAAGTCTTTAGAAGTTTGCGGAAGGGAAGGAGGTTGGGTTGGGCACGTAGGTCCAGAGGGAGTGAGTTCCACAATTGGGAAGCGTTGTAAGAGAAACGCCGGCCTCCAGAACGCGAACTCTTGTTCCTGGGCGTCAGGGTCAAATGGAGGTTCGTGGATCGGAGGATTCTGGAAGTAGTATAGGGGACAATGAGGTCTTTGAGGATGGGTGGAGCTTTACCATGAAGTATTTTGTGTGTTAGGCAGAGGGCCTTGAAATGCACTCTTTCCAGTACAGGCAGCCAATGCAGTGCTCTAATGGCCGGTTTGGCCGAGCAGCGATTGTTGGTGTCAGTCCGGGCAGCCGTGTTTTGCACTACTTGGAGTTTGGCTGTCACTTTCTTCGGTGCACCAAGGTAGAGGGCATTTACATAGTCCAGTCTGGACAATATCAGGCCATGGATTAGGAGATTCCTCGACTCAAACAGAGATGGTTTCTGAGAGAAGAGGGGATTGTATTAGTGCATTCTATACGTACAAACCTTTGAGAATGGTGTCCATGTTTTACATTTTAAGAGGATAAGGAAGTTACGTGGAAATATTTGAATTGTTCTCTCATAATGTCTAGCTGTTTGGTCAATTCGCCTTCCTTTCTCTCTATGCCGATATTGCTGATGATAGAGTTGTCTTAAATTTTGATATTTTTTCCACAGGAGTTAGTCCACTTCCAGATCAGACTTCAAATAACCGAATATTGATGATTCACCAGAAAGCAAAACAGGAGTTGAAATTACATTTTTATTTTGCAAATCACAGTTTTTAATGGGTAAATCAATTTTATGCAGAATATTATATTTTAGCCAATCGTTTACTTGGAGTCCATTCATGTTAGTCACTTTTTTATTTTACAATGTGGTTTACGTTGTAGCAAATTAATTTTTTTAAATAAATTTCCTTTTGTTTTTGATGATTTGATTTATTTTGTGGGTAAAAAGGGTTAACTTGCAAATTTACCTAATTAAATTTCAGGCCAAAGATCATATAGTTTTCTTTTATGCAAACTAAATGTGTCAAAACTATAACTGTTTCTCAATTATGGCCCCCCAAATTATATTTTAATCACCTTGGTGCAGATTTCCTAATGCTTTGCACCTTTGCAAAGTGATGCATTGCTGTTTCCTTTCCAGTGCAAAAGGTTTTTTCATGCTAGAAAGATAGTCTTTTCTTAGCACAAAAAGTAGTGTGTGCCAGTGGTGGATGCTATGAGGCCTAGGTGGTGGGGCAACCATTACAAAAATGGGGTGACCCTTAAGGTATGGACCTGGGTATCTAATGATATAAGCAAACAATGGTCCTAGACCCATAAATTTGGGTACATTGATCGAATCAAGAATTAATTACTTATTCAGAAAACACAAAGCACCTTCAATTAGTCTGCTATCTGTAACACAAAGACAAAATCTTTGAGACAAAACTTTCCACCACGGTACTTTAGAAAAATATATTCTTATTTAATTTTTGTATTCAAATTTTTGCATAATTTTGTCAATAAAAACATGTAGGTTGCCCCAAGATAGGAGAGTGCAAAAAAAGTGTGATTTCAAGGGGGTGAGCAAGTGAAGTGGAAAGGAAATTGCAAAATGATAGATAAGAGAGGTGAGTTTTATAATTTCAACAATCAATACTGTATAACAATCTTTTCAAAATAGCAGTATTGGACACCTAGCCAACAAACATCAGTTCATCTGAATTGCAATCAACAACAATGTAGAATTCTCGTAACAGTATCCACAGTCTTGCACTATCTACAAAAGTTGGAAAGATAATGGTCTGAGGTGTATGCGTAGAAAATGTCGACGTTTCGACTCGACTTATTCCCGAACGGTGATTTGGACCTGGGGATTGCGAGTCTTCATCAGGACAAAACAACGAGGCAACCAGGGAATATTGAGTAACCCTGAAAACAAGAGAGGTGGAGATTCACAGTTATTACCCGTGGTGAAAATTGCAGCCTGACCCCACTGGGGTATGGCAGTTATCTCTTACCCTTTATGGTAGAGAAAGCGTTGGTATGGTGATCCGAATTCACCAACGTCTCAAACAGGGTTCCTGCAGAGACAAAGAGGGGGATTGATGTAGAGTATATCCCAATCTCATGATGTTTAGTCCCACCCACAATAGTTAGTGAGGCAGAGGCATCTATTTACCTTGAAGTTATATTCATATTTAGTCCATGTAGAGGGAGTCGTTATTTCTTACGTGGACACGGTGGGTCATACCTAGGATTAATTTGGACACTATCAGTATATCCTGTATGCACTGTCTCAAAATGACTGGCATATTACTATTTCAGCATACTCAATATTCCCTGGTTGCCTCGTTGTTTTGTCCTGATGAAGACTCGCAATCCCCAGGTCCAAATCACCGTTCGGGAATAAGTCGAGTCGAAACGTCGACATTTTCTACGCATACACCTCAGACCATTATCTTTCCAACTTTTGTAGATAGTGCAAGACTGTGGATACTGTTACGAGAATTCTACATTGTTGTTGATTGCAATTCAGATGAACTGATGTTTGTTGGCTAGGTGTCCAATACTGCTATTTTGAAAAGATTGTTATACAGTATTGATTGTTGAAATTATAAAACTCACCTCTCTTATCTATCATTGTGCAATTTCCTTTCCACTTCACTTGCTCACCCCCTTGAAATCACACTTTTTTTGCACTCTCATATCTTGGGGCAACCTACATGTTTTTATTGACAAAATTATGCAAAAATTTGAATACAAAAATTAAATAAGAATATATTTTTCTAAAGTACCGTGGTGGAAAGTTTTGTCTCAAAGATTTTGTCTTTGTGTTACAGATAGCAGACTAATTGAAGGTGCTTTGTGTTTTCTGAATAAGTAATTAATTCTTGATTCGATCAATGTACCCAAATTTATAGGTCTAGGACCATTGTTTGCTTATATCATTAGATACCCAGGTCCATACCTTAAGGGTCACCCCATTTTTGTAATGGTTACCTTTGTGCAGCATGGCTGCGAGGGTTGTTTTTGTTCTTGTACTTGTGTAGTGTCTTAAAGTTTTGTGTTTAATGTGTCACAACCAGTCACAGAAAAATCTGCTCTGCATTAAAATATCTGTATCAGAATATGTCTGAGAAGGAAACCCTCACATACAGTGAAGATTATATTGACAAATTACTGGAAGAAGAGGGAGGGGGTACTTTGATAGCTGGCAGCGCAGTTTCTGGTGACCTCTCTCTGAATGAAAAAATCTCGAAGTTAGAGAGATTAGAAAAGAAGTTAATAAGAACCAGACTACATGGCCATACCTTGGCAAAATATCTTCGATCGAATGTAATTCCCATTGGTCTCCAGGTAAAAAACGAGCCTGCAATTTTTCTTGAGAATCCCAAGTTTAAAGAGAACTTCAGCTTTGTGTCCAACACGTGTTCAAGACATTGGATGGTGTTGGGCATAGAGACTGCTGTTGTGGAGGTTGAGAGACTTACCAAAGAAATTGCAGACTTACGTAGAGAGATCATTGATGATAAGGCCTTGGTAAATGCCAAAGAAGCTCTAGAGAGACTAGAAAAAACAATCAAGGATTTCGAAATATATACACAAGGGGTCAAGTTAGAAAAAGTGGCAAAGGACATAAAAGCATACGACAAGAAAATCACGTACCCCTACCTCCAGGAAGGATATTTTGAGAAAGACCAACGTGGAGGTTGGACCAGCAGAGGTAAAGGTGGTTTTAGGAGGTATAATAACTTCTCCGGGTCATCAGGAAGTGGTTCAGACAGTGATTCTGAACGCCCAGCACGAGCACTGGTCCACCCACCAATCCCTCTCACAATCAAAACTATCAAGATCAACAGCCTTTTTTAGAGGAGGACCAATGGTGGGGTTCATCTACAAGAGGCCGCCCCTGGGGGAGGCCCAGGGGATCGAGATCCCGTCCATGGAACAGGGGAACAGGGCGAGGGAAAAAGCAAACCCAGTTCCAACAGAACTCCCACGGGGAAATCAACATGAGGAGACAGCAATACAAGTGGTGAGAGACGAACCAGATAACCCAATAATTAACATCTCGAACTACCAACTATCCCCCATTGAACAACAAGTCTTATCGAAGGGACTGTCCTTTATTCCGACTAACTTGCCGAATGACTTCAACCTCAGAGTAGAATTACAACAATTCTTTCGAAAAATCCGTCTCAAACATTACTTCCAAAAAATCCCTTTAAATCCAACATTCTCAGGTAGTGGATTAAGACCTCCATCGAAGTTTAATCCCTCAACGCACCTGATCGACAACAAAATAATAACTTATGAACAAGTAGTACTAAGGGACATCAATGCTACCTTGAATTCAAAACAATATATCCCGTACAACATTAGCAGGGACGAAAAATTTGCATTACAGTCTCTAAAAAACAACAACAACATCGTTATCAAGCCCGCCGACAAAGGCGGTGCTATTGTTGTACAGGATGTGGATAGCTATAAAACAGAAATATATACACAGCTGGACATACCCGGCAACTATGTGCGCTTGAGGAAGGACCCAACAAAAACCATCAGTGATACGATTCAAAGACTAACTAAAGGAGCGATGGAACAAGGGATCATTAACAAACAAGAACACGAGTTCCTAAACAATAAGAGTCCTAGAATGCCGACCATATATACGCTCCCCAAGGTACATAAAAGACTAAATGACCCCCCGGGAAGACCTATAATATCGGGTTGCGGGTCACTTTTAGAACCATTATGTAAATACATTGATGTTTTTCTGAAGCCCATAGCCATAGCTACCCCTACATATGTGCGGGACACCACACACACCATTCAATTGGTGGAGGGTCTCGCTTACGATCATAACACGTGTATATTGGCTGCGATGGATATCGCATCTCTATACACGAATATCCCACAAGATGAGGCCTTGTCCTGTATAGAGCGTGTCCTCGACATGAGACCTGCCCCACATAGAGTACCAACTGACTTCATTGTTAAATTATTGGAAATAGCAATGACTAAAAACTTCTTTGTTTTCCAAAATGAATACTTCATCCAAACCAGTGGAGTAGCTATGGGAGCTAGTTTTGCTCCGAACTTGGCCATCATTTATATGAGTGAATATGAAAATAGATTCGTCCAAAATCAATGTAATCCTTACCTCGACAATATACTATTGTGGGTAAGGTATATTGACGACGTTCTATTAATTTGGCGCGGGGGTGACTCGAATCTCAGGGATTTCCACAATTGGATTAACACCTGCTCCAATAACATCCAATTCACCCTGGAATGCGATCCAATGTCCATCAATTTCTTGGATCTAAAAATAAAAACTGAGGAAGGGAAACTATATACTACACTCTACAGAAAAAGTAGTGAGCGTAACACCCTCCTAAGATATACGAGTCATCACCCACGCAACCTCAGGGATAATTTGCCCTTTGGGCAATTCCTGAGGTTGCGCCGTAACTGTTTTAGGAAGGACGACTACCTGGAGGAATCAGCGGCCTTGATGTCAAGATTGAGTGACCGAGGTTATCCCATCAGACTCCTCAAAAAAGTGAGAAAAAGGGCTTGGCATAACCACCGTGAACATTTACTTGACACTACTCATAAACCCAAAGAAGACAGGCTTGTGTGTGTTACAACGTTCAGTACAAAAAGTAACAACATAAAAAAGTGTATAAATCGCCATTGGCACCTAATCAGTAGCGAACTTGGTGGGATGCCTCCACCTTTACATGCATTCCGCAAGGATAGAAATATCCGTGACCACTTGGTAAAAGCCCTTCTACCACACAAAAAACTCGCAGCTCAACCTACCATCTGGGGAGCCCCATCAATAGAAGGCCACAGAAAATGTGGGAGCTGTAAAGCTTGTCCCCTTGCACGAGAATGTGACAAATTTGATCATAATGAGCGAACATACAAACTCACGCAACATACAAACTGTAACACATCATGGGTTGTTTATGCGGTGATATGTCCCTGTGGTTTTTTGTATGTGGGGCAAACCACACAAAAAATCAAATGCCGGATCCTACAACACATGAGCCGTATAAGATGTAACACCCCGGGGGCACCACTGGTGGATCACTTCCATAGATTTGAACACCATGAGAATAGCCTTCGTTGGTGGGTCATAGAAAAGATAACGGCCAACCCCAGGGGAGGTGACTTACACAACATCCTCAACAGAAGAGAGTGCAAATGGATATATACTCTCAATACCGTCAATAAGGGACTTAATGAATTAGAAGAGTTAAATAAACAAGTGTCACTGTTGGGATTGTGAATATATTATTGTATTGAGTCATCTATAATTCTGTATGTGGTACATGAAAAACACGATGCAATGACATGACACTTGTCCTCTTCCTTATAGTGTTAACCATGTGTTACATGAATGATATGTTACTTTTTTAACTTGTATACAATGTATTGGTTGCAGTTGAAAGTGTTTATAGTGTCCACTTTAATTGCCTCCGGCAGAACTTAGTATTTGCATCTCTTAGGTTACCCCAACCCAAACAATTGGGTTGACACAACCTTAGTCTCTTTGTTTGCCACAGGCACAATACGATAACCTTGATTCCTTGGTTACTTCTACCCAACATACGTGGGGCTGTTACAACTTTAGTCCATCGTTTATTTCTACCAAACATCAGCCTTATACTGTTTGGAATTCAAAACATTCCATAAAATCATTTTTTTCAATAATACAAGACGATCATTCTAAATCGATCCTAATGCCTTTCGAGAAATTCTATTTTCATTATCCTTATTTTAAATCATCATGATCCAATTTCTTTTCGGACTTCGGAACGCAATTCGTTCTAGTCCTCTTTCGATGCAGACTACGCCAAGCAGTCTGGGTATTTCACCAATGCGGAAATACTATTGAATTCATTGCCGGCATTCCGTAGCACCGAGAGGCTCGGAAGTAGAAGAGGCGAGGTCCTGAGACACGGGTATGTTGGAAAGCAATTTAAATTAATTAGTACAACTCCGGTTAAACGTCGATGGATCTCTTGAATATATTTCTTCGTTTTTTTAAACAGCGTCAAAAATCGAGTGGAACTAAACTCCACAGATACTTGACATCCGGAAGCACTGAAACGCTCGGATGGACACGCCACAACCGGTGTTACAGCGGGTAGGTCATTCTACAAATCTTATTTATGTAATGACCACTGTGCGTCGAGACCCGTAAATAGGCTCCCTGGACCCACGTTAAGACCGTTTTTCAATTTATGTTTTTTTAAATATAGTACACATCCGAAAGTAATGGGGGATTAATTCTACCAGCCACGCTTACAATCTGGTAAGCTCTTTCGGTTTATCAAAATTGGTTTTCACTGTATAACCCCTCTATAAGTAACAGTAATGACATAATCAATTAGGAACAATTGTCATTTGTGCAGGGTACTTCCGCCCTTGAAGTGACAGCTTGGAAACTTTACATCGTGGAGGCTGTTTGTACATACAACCAAGGTAATTGACAATGCTGAAATAGTAATATGCCAGTCATTTTGAAACAGTGCATACAGGATATACTGATAGTGTCCAAATTAATCCTAGGTATGACCCACCGTGTCCACGTAAGAAATAACGACTTCCTCTACATGGACTAAATATGAATATAACTTCAAGGTAAATAGATGCCTCTGCCTCACTAACTATTGTGGGTGGGACTAAACATCATGAGATTGGGATATACTCTACATCAATCCCCCTCTTTGTCTCTGCAGGAACCCTGTTTGAGACGTTGGTGAATTCGGATCACCATACCAACGCTTTCTCTACCATAAAGGGTAAGAGATAACTGCCATACCCCAGTGGGGTCAGGCTGCAATTTTCACCACGGGTAATAACTGTGAATCTCCACCTCTCTTGTTTTCAGGGTTACTCAATATTCCCTGGTTGCCTCGTTGTTTTGTCCTGATGAAGACTCGCAATCCCCAGGTCCAAATCACCGTTCGGGAATAAGTTGAGTCGAAACGTCGACATTTTCTACGCATACACCTCAGACCATTATCTTTCCAACTTTTGTAGATAGTGCAAGACTGTGGATACTGTTACGAGAATTCTACATTGTTGTTGATTGCAATTCAGATGAACTGATGTTTGTTGGCTAGGTGTCCAATACTGCTATTTTGAAAAGATTGTTATACAGTATTGATTGTTGAAATTATAAAACTCACCTCTCTTATCTATCATTTTGCAATTTCCTTTCCACTTCACTTGCTCACCCCCTTGAAATCACACTTTTTTTGCACTCTCCTATCTTGGGGCAACCTACATGTTTTTATTGACAAAATTATGCAAAAATTTGAATACAAAAATTAAATAAGAATATATTTTTCTAAAGTACTGTGGTGGAAAGTTTTGTCTCAAAGATTTTGTCTTTGTGTTACAGATAGCAGACTAATTGAAGGTGCTTTGTGTTTTCTGAATAAGTAATTAATTCTTGATTCGATCAATGTACCCAAATTTATAGGTCTAGGTGGTGGGGCAGGCGGAGGGAGCAGGTGGGAGGGAGGGTTAAAAAAAAAGAAAGAAAACTTTCCTTACCTGGCTGCTGCCGGCTCTCCACTCTTCTTCTTCCGTTGAGGACGGCTCAACAGAGATAACCATCAACAGACAACTCTTTGACCACCTAGAATGCCACAAACTCCTTGACAACTTGCAATCAGGATTTTGAATTTGAAACATCCACAGCACCGAAACAACCCTCATCGCTGCCACAGAAAACATATGCGCCATCCTCAACTGTGAACAGACCGCCACCCTCATCTTCCTCGACCTCTCCACCACTTTCAACACCATCTCCCACCTTACACTCATTGACAGACTGCACACAGCAGAAATACAAGAACCAGCACTCAAATGGATAGATGAGTCAGACTCTCAGGGCCCGAATCACAGACAAAATCCTAAACTTACTACCATTTTGGTATTCACAGAAGGCACTTACTCATTTTGGTATTCACAGAAGTTAGGAGTCCTAACTTTAGGACATAGGCCTCCATCCTGAACGCCAACCTCGCCATGAAGTCCCAGATCAATGATGTCACCACCTCATGCTTCCACATCCTCTGCATGTTATGTAAAATCTTCAAGTGTCTCCCACTAAACACCAGATGCACCATCACGCAGGCCGCAATCACAAGCAGATATGACTACGGCAATGCACTCTACGCCAGCATCCCAATCCATCTTCTTCACGGACTACAAACCATCGAAAACACTAACGCCAGACATGTCCTCGATCTCCCACACCGAACCCACACCACTCCTCAGAGAGCTCCACTGGCTCTCGATCCCGAAGTGCTGCCAGTTCAAACCTCTCACACACGCGTTCAAATCACTACACAACATGAGACCCGCATACCTTAAACACCAGCTTCACTTCTAACCATCCACCAGACAACTTCGCTCAGCATCACGCTCACTCACACACCCACCCTGCATCTACAGAAGCAGAACAGGAAGTTGATCACTCTCCTACCAAGCTGCCAAATCCTGGAACGACCTCCTCCTGACTTCTAGAATTCTGCAGGAAGTTGAAGACCTGGCTGTTCAATAAGTCCATTAATACTTGCTGTACTCATGGCCAGTCTCACCACACAACTGTACTTATCGCCTTAGCGCCTAGATACCCTCATGGCTGACAAGCAGCGCTCTACAAATCCACCTGACATTACACTACATTACAAAGCAACATTCCAGAATGCCAATTGTTGATGATCTTTAGACTTTCAGGTCCTGTATGTAGAAATGTTCTACACTGAATAGTCCTTTTCCGAAGCAGTTCATGTGTTATAGGGAATAGAGCCTGAGGTGAAGGCGTGGCAGGTATCGAAAGGCCTACAGATTGCAGGGCATTACGATGATGGATGCCATGTGACCAGTTGTAGGTACGGGGCTTTGAATAAACCTCCGGGAGGAGATGTGGCCTAACGGCTCTGAGATACCATCCTTGGAATTGAAGAACCAAATTCATGTCCCGGCATTGGCCCAACATCCTGTGACTGTGGTCAATTTACTTAATCACCCAGTGTCTGAAAATAAAAACATAAAATTCTGACCTGTGTAATGTAACCTGGCTCTCACGTAAAGCGCTCTGATGCCTTTGGGCCAAGTTCACCCTATAAAACTGAAAAAAAAATAGGTAACACAGAAAGCTCAGTCCAAGCAGCATAAGTGCAAATGGATGACAGAATAATTAGTGGTGAGACACCTCAATTAACACATTCCTTCACTGCAAATCTTTAAGCCTAACCTGAAGCTTTAGGGGCCTGATCCCTGTAAATCCGCTCAGCCGCTTCATCCTTTTGTGGTTGGTAAACTGAGTAGCATTGTATTGGCCAACAGTAACCAATGTTATTCCAGCGCTTTGAGACTTGAGGATAAAGCGCTGAATAAGCGCCCAGTTATCCGGGTGCTCTAGGGCTAAAGCCCCAGTGAGAGCACCAGAGTTTGTATAGAGCTTCCTACCGACTAACCTAGAAGTGGGAACAGTTTGACACTCACATAGGGAATGCTGTACTAAGGAAGGGTAAAACCAGACAGACAATAAAAGTGTTGCTTTGTTGATGGAACTGCCCACACTAAGTGCTGGTGCGGCCAAGACAGCCCTTTGCATGGACAGGGGCGTAGCTTGGTCAATAAGATTGGGGGGGGGGGGTGGGTTTGAGATTTTACAACAATCACAATGGCAGATAATGCTATGATACATTATAGGACAAGCAGGGCAAGCAGGGCGCATGAGAGGGTCTTAAGGGGCAGTGAAAAGGGAGAGAATGCGGATTGGTTGGAGCACTAAGAGAGATAACACAATATTTTGTAAAATAACCAACATTTTCGAGGTCTTTCAAAACAGGGAGAGAAAGTGTGTATTGTGCGCTTTTGTCCTTGCAAATGAAAAATTCCTGGTGAAATCCGACAGACACCTCTTCATACCTGACTGAAAGCACATATACCCAACTGTTTATCAGAACAGGCATTTATTGGTGGGGGGGTGTAACACCCCAAACACCCCCCTGAAGCTACGATCCTGTTCATAGGAAAGAGAGACGGATGCATTTCTTGGGCTGCCCCAAAATACTGGAAACCCTACTGTCCCTAAGATCAGAAGCAGGCTCACCCTTCCTCCATTCTGGAAGGCCATACATAGGGGCACATTTACAAGCCTTGTGCTACCCATACTTCACTTTTCCTATGTTAAAAATGACACAAAAGTGGCGCAAGAGTCTTGTAAATAAGCCACTAGCATCTCTCCCTTGACACTAGTGATGATCAGTGTCCTTCGTGACCCTTCGTTCTCCCATCATGCATGGACGTTTCTCCTAACCTCCCCCAGCCCTGCTGCTGGCCGAATATACCACGCTGGTTCTAGTGTGCCGAGCAAGGACTATAGTGGACGCATGTATAAATAATTTAAATATTTTTATTCTAAAACTGAAAGATGGGTATCATGGCAACGGCCTTCATAACAGCCTTTGCACAGGTCTGGGAACCCTTTCAGAGCAGGACATTTGTTTGAATTGTGGGACAGCCTGACATAGGTATATTGGCTAGACATACCAAGACCAGGTCACTAATTATCCAGACTTTTAATTTGGCCAACATTAGTAGCATAGTGGTTGTAGGAGGAGACGTTGTCATGGAAACCAATAAATGTGGGCCCAGATACTTAAAACATATGAGCCCCCCTCCAGTGTGTTTAAATTGCTCCAGCACCAAACGGCGCTACATTCTTGTAAAGCAGTGTGAAACAAGAAGGGTTGCATAATTTGTTACACACCGATTGTTAATCATTTGCATTTTAATGGGTTAATTTGCATTGGACAGGGCCATGCAAATTAACTTATTATGCCTGCAGCAGCGGCAGTAATGTGTATACAGCACCCTTCCATCCTCGCTGAGGCGCGTGCGTCTACGACAGAGTCCAAAACTCCACCAGCGCCAGTCACTTCGGTGAAGTGAGAAATATGAGAATGGTGACAGTGTGTCCATGTGCTGGTCAGGTGGCCCAGGGGCCTAACGCAGGCCCCTGCAATGCAGGGTGGCCCCAACTCTTCAGGGGCCCTCAAAATTTCAGGTGGGCCCCATTCAGCTAAATGGCAATGAATAAGTGTGAGAGAGGAGAGAGTCAGGGTCTCTCATCATATTCTGTGGGGGGGGGGGGGGGGGGGGGCATAATTTTGCTTTACGCCACCGAGGTGTGAATCTGAGGTGCCCCTGGGCCGTAAGAGTACCTGGATCACCACAGTAGCAAGATGTGGTACTACGCACCATCCACATGCATCTGCGTATTTATCACACTCAAGCCTGAAGGGTTTCCTTTCTACAGGCTGCGTAGTGCTGTCCTACCTCCTAAACCGCCCTAGGGGATGGTAGAGCATGCAAAGATGTTTTTCCTCCTCTGTGGCGCGAAACACTTATTGTTCTTGGTGTAATTCAAGTTTTCCGGTTTTCAGTTCATTGAAAATAATTCATTTCTTGGAAGCTTTACTCAGCCACATCTTATCCACTAAGAAACAGAACCAGCCCAGTCATTTACCCACAAGGCCGAGCGGCCTTGAGAAAGCGCTCTTCAGTGAAGTACCCGCAGACGCGTACTCTGTAGATAGCCGACAAAGGAGCCGTATGTTCGAAGCCTCTGAAATCCAAATCTTCTGGGTGGTGACACATTAATTGCATTCCAAATTAGCCCTAATTACGCACAAAACTGAAAGCGCCATTTCCCAGCTTTTAGCGGTGCGCCCGGCTTATTACACGCTGACGTTCCATGTCAGCGTGCAGACTCCGCGAGTAATCGCGGACGGAAGACTGGAGACATCAGGGAGCCGCAGGAAGCCCGCTGGAGGCTGGGAGATATTGGAAAGATGAGCGAGACCCCCATTAGGTCAGAAGAAAGAACAGCGATTAGCTCTGGCATGGATGCCATTAACGGGCAGCCATTTATTTATTTGTTTATAAAGTTTTATATAGCGCAAACAAGATCCCGACGGATATCAGAGCCATTGGTAGCGGGTGGGGCACTGTCCATGCTTAAATTGGAATTGGAATACTAAATAAGCGCCCTGGAATATTTTCGGACAAAATGCAACTTTCTCCAAATATTCTAGGATTGGAGAAAACATGGGAAATTAGCCACCCTTGCGTCCACAAAATCCTCTGCTGTTCTACGGGAGAAACACAAATGTGTGATATGGGCAGAAATCAAACATGGGGGCATATCTACAAGGCCACCGGACGGTCACTTTTTCCGATGCTCCGGTGGCGCTGTGCCCTGCTCCATATTTACAAGGCGGTGCTAAGATGCTTTGTTTAGTTTAACGCCGCCTTGTAAATATGGGCCTCCTTGGCGCCGTTTTTTGCAGCAAAGGGGAGTGCCATGGGTATTGCTGTGGGCTTACCCACGTGGATTCCACTGCTTTTTGACGCTGCCCCAGATTTAGAAGGATCTGTTAATCTGAGGCTGCACAACACTAACACCTTTGAAAAGGAGGCGCTAGATTGGCGCAATGAGGAGAAATACTTTTATTTCTCCTCGTTTTTTGCTCTTTCTACGTGTGCTGCAGAGCAAAATGTCTTTCATGATTGTTTTTGTGCAGGAAGGTATCACTTCCTGCATAAACACAATCATCCCTGCATCCTAGGCACCCTTGCACCATGGTGGACCCTTGCACAATGGTGCACCCCTGCACCATGGTGCAAGTGTTCCTGCAATGGCGCTAGGCAGCTTTTTTAGCGATGGCGCACGTGAAAGCACACGGGTGATCAATACGGCGCATACCTGCGCTTTTAAATGACGCGACGCTGCAAAATTGCATGCAGCGCCGTGCCATTTAGTTGTAAATATGCCCCATGGTTCTAGAAGCCCTACTTCCTGTAATAGATTTTTCAAAACACCTTCCCATTGGGTCTAAACATGGGAGAAGGGGTCAGCCCTGTGATGTCATCAAGGTCAGAGCATGTATTTTTGTACTGTTTGCACATTGAATGTTCTCAGCGTCGATTAATGAAACTCCTGAGCTGTTTCATCCTCGTACCCTGCCTCCTTCCTGTGAAATATGACCCCTTCTTTCCTAATGAATATCGACTGTATTGTTTACTAAAGGTTGTGTTTTTTCTTAGTGGGTGTTGTTAACTAAACCGCGCCATCTGTCTCTTATGCTACAGCGACTGTATTGGAGGCAGATTTGTTTGTCTTTAAAAGTTACATTATGACACAATTTTTGTCACATTTAAAAGCTTTTTGAAATAATATTTCCAGCTTCACACGTTGAAAAGGACCGTGTTATAGCTCAGTCTGTGATAGAATAGTGACTTGAGTGACAGGCGTTGCAGATAAATGAACCGGCGCCTCTATGCGCTATGTATCACCCAGGGAGATGCATTTTGGGGATGGGACCTACCTCATTTTCGTTCTCTTGTGCCCTCATTACTCTGCCACTGTGACCCTAACATATCTCGGGGAGAGGTTGGCTTTTGCTGCATCTCTTCGAGACATGCCCATGTGAGATTGTGGGACATCCTCCAAGGATGCCCTTATAAACGTGATTGAGGGATGCCGGCCCTTGGTTGCTAGACTTCTTGCGGAGGTTCTGGTCTGTGATTGTTAAACATCCTTGAGAATGAGTGGTCTGTGAATGTGCACTATTGAGAGACCCCACTCTGTGATTGTTAAATATCCTTGAGAATTACTGCTCTGTGACTGTGCACTATTTGAGAGATCCCACTGATACTCCACAGCAGCAGAAGAGAATAGTGAGACAGTCATCACTCACAGAAACACAAGAATGAGCCACACTCATACAGCACGTGTATAAGACCACACTCTAGCCATACGCATACAGCCCCATGTATTAGAGCACACTCCTCCTGCGTGCATACAGCACCGTGTGTTAGAGAACACTTCACTTGCATGCATACAGCACCGTGTATTAGAGAACACTCCACTTGTATGCATACAGCACCGTGTATAAGCCCACACTCCTCCTGCGTGCATACAGCACCGTGTATTAGACCACACTCCACCCGCTTTCACAGCAGCTTCATTAGACCACTCTCCAATGCATGCTTACAGCACTATGTATTAGAATACACTCCATTTGCATGCATACAGCACCGTGTATAAGACCACAATCCACCCGCATACACACAGAGCCATGTATTAGACCGCTCCCCCCTTGCATGCATGCAGCGCCGTGTATTAGAAACACATCCACCCGCATGCATACAGCCCCACGCATCAGACCACACCACCCACATTCATGCATACATCACCATGTATTAGACCACACTCCACCCGCATGCATACAGCACCATGCATCAGACCACACTCCAACCGCATGCATTCAGCACCATGTATTAGACCACACTCCAACCGCATGCATTCGGCACCATGTATTAGGCCATACTCCCCCTGTATGCATAAAGCACCATGTATTAGACCACACCCCACCCACATGCATAGAGTACCATGTATTAGACCATACTCCCCCTGTATGCATAAAGCACCATGTATTAGACCACACTCCACCCACATGCATAGAGTACCATGTATTAGACCATACTCCCCCTGTATGCATAAAGCACCATGTATTAGACCACACTCCACCCACATGCATAGAGCACCATGTATTAGACCATACTCCCCCTGTATGCATAAAGCACCATGTATTAGACCACACCCCACCCACATGCATACAGTACCATGTATTAGACCATACTCCCCCTGTATGCATAAAGCACCATGTATTAGACCACACCCCACCCACATGCATACAGCACCATGTATTGGACCATACTCCCCCTGTATGCATAAAGCACCATGTATTAGACCACACCCCACCCACATGCATACAGCACCATGTATTGGACCATGCTCCCCCTGTATGCATAAAGCACCATGTATTAGACCACACTCCACCCACATGCATACAGCACCATGTATTAGACCACACTCCAACCGCATGCATTCAGCACCATGTATTAGACCACACTCCAACCACATGCATTCGGCACCATGTATTAGACCATACTCCCCCTGTATGCATAAAGCACCATGTATTAGACCACATTCCACCCACATACATACAGCACCATGTATTAAACCATACTCCCCCTGTATGCATAAAGCACCATGTATTAGACCACACTCCACCCACATACATACAGCACCATGTATTAGACCATACTCCCCCTGTATGCATAATGCACCATGTATTAGACCACACTCCACCCACATGCATACCGCACCATGTATTAGACCATACTCCCCCTGTATGCATACAGCACCATGCATCAGACGACACTCCAACCGCAAGCATTCAGCACCATGTATTAGACCACACTCCAACCGCATGCATTCAGCACCATGTATTAGACCATACTCCCCCTGTATGCATAAAGCACCATGTATTAGACCACACTCCACCCACATGCATAGAGCACCATGTATTAGACCATACCCCCCCTGTATGCATAAAGCACCATGTATTAGACCACACCCCACCCACATGCATACAGCACCATGTATTAGACCATACTCCCCCTGTATGCATAAAGCACCATGTATTAGACCACACCCCACCCACATGCATACAGCACCATGTATTAGACCATACTCCCCCTGTATGCATAAAGCACCATGTATTAGACCACACTCCACCCACATGCATACAGCACCATGTATTAGTCCATACTCCCCCTGTATGCATAAAGCACCATGTATTAGACCACACTCCACCCACATGCATACAGCACCATGTATTAGACCATACTCCCCCTGTATGCATAAAGCACCATGTATTAGACCACACCCCACCCACATGCATACAGTACCATGTATTAGACCATACCCCCCCTGTATGCTTAAAGCACCATGTATTAGACCACACTCCACCCACATGCATACAGTACCATGTATTAGACCATACTCCCCCTGTATGCATAAAGCACCATGTATTAGACCACACTCCACCCACATACATACAGCACCATGTATTAGACCATACTCCCCCTGTATGCATAAAGCACCATGTATTAGACCACACCCCACCCACATGGATACAACATGTATTAGAGCATACTCCCCCTGTATGCATAAAGCACCATGTATTAGACCACACTCCGACCACATGCATACAGCACCATGTATTAGACCATACTCCCCCTGTATGCATAAAGCACCATGTATTAGACCACACTCCACCCACATGCATACAGCACCATGTATTAGACCATACTCCCTCTGTATGCATAAAGCACCATGTATTAGACCACACCCCACCCACATGCATACAGCGCCATGTATTAGACCATACTCCCCCTGTATGCATAAAGCACCATGTATTAGACCACACTCCACTCACATGCATACAGCACCATGTATTAGACCATACTCCCCCTGTATGCATAAAGCACCATGTATTAGACCACACTCCACCCACATGCATACAGCACCATGTATTAGACCATACTCCTTTATGCAGATGATCTGCAACTGATCTTCTGTTTGGACTCCCCTGGCACGGCCACCGAATTTCGGGAGGCCATGGTCCACATTCAGAGATGGATGAGCCTAACTCACCTGAAACACAACCCAGGCAAAACTGAATTGATTTTGCCTGGGAAGAGTGAACTGTACTGGGGGCCACACTTTTGGCCTCCAGAAATGGGATACCCTCCAGCTAAGTCCCAAACAGTAAAAAGCCTAGGAATCACTTTCAACGAAGATCTTTCGCTCAAAAGTCAGGTAGGGACCGTGGTATCTGCAAGTTTCTTCCAACTTCGTAAGATTAAGAAGATTGCCCACCTTTTAACCCACCCAGCTCTGATTCAGGTCATCATTGCTCTTGTGCTGTCCCGCCTGGACTATTCCAATAGCTTGTACTTGGGTCTTCCAGCTGGGCAGCTCAAGAGACTTCAACTGGTCCAGAACCAAGCGGCCAGGTTGATTTGTAAGATTCCCAAGTGGCAGTCCATCAGGCCGGGACTGGCCAGTCTCCACTGGCTGCCTGTAGCGCAGAGAGCAGCATTCAAAGCGGGATGCATTATCTTCAGGGCTCTACAAGGTAAGGGCCCTGGATTCATTAGCAGCCTGCTTGTCAGTTACACTCCCTCTCGTGCTCTCCGCTCAGGTCAAAAGAACTTGTTAGTGGTGCCTCGGATCAGGAAACAACGCCAGGGAGGCGGATCTTTCCACTTCTTGGCCTCCTCCCTGTGGAACTCTCTGCCACTGACGTTAAGGCTTCATGAAGACCTGTTAGCCTTTAGACAGGCTTTAAAAACGTGTCTCTTTAAGCAAGCTTACCCTTAGTTAACTCCGTTTCTTTCTGTTACATGTTATGTTTTGCCAGTTTTCCACAGCGCCATGAAGCCTATGGGCGTACGTGCGCTTAATAAATTTAATTTAACATAACATAACATAACTCCCCCTGTATGCATAAAGCATCATGTGTTAAACCGCACTCCACCCACATGCATACAGCACCATGTATTAGACCATACTCCCCCCTGTATGCATAAAGCACCATGTATTAGACCACACTCTACCCACATGCATAGAGCACCATGTATTAGACCATACTCCCCCTGTATGCATAAAGCACCAAGTACTAGACCACACTCCACCGCATGCTTACCGCACCATGTATTAGACCACACTCCACCCACATGCATACAGCACCATGTATTAGACCACACTCCACCCACATGCTTACTGCACCATGTATTAGACCACACCCTACCTGCATGCATACAACACCATGTATTAGACTACACTCCCCCTGCATGCATACAGCCCCATATATTAGACCACACCCTACCCGCATGCATACAACACCATGTATTAAACCATACTCCCCCTGTATGCATAAAGCACCATGTATTAGACCACACTCCACCCACATACATACAGCATCATGTATTAGACCATACTCCCCCTGTATGCATAAAGCACCATGTATTAGACCACACCCCACCCACATGCATACAACACCATGTATTAGACCATACTCCCCCTGCATGCATATAGCCCCATGTATTAGACCACACCCTACCCGCATGCATACAACACCATGTATTAGACTACATTCCCCCTGCATGCATATAGCCCCATGTATTAGACCACACTCCACCCGCATGCATACAGCACCATGTATTAGACCCCACTCCACCCGCATGCTTACAGCACCATGTATTAGACCACACCCTACCCGCATGCTTACAACACCATGTATTAGACTACACTCCCCCTGCATGCATACAGCCCCATGTATTAGACCACACTCCACCCACATGCATACAGCACCATGTATTAGACGACACTCCACCCACATGCTTACAGCACCATGTATTAGACCACACCCTACCCGCATGCATACAACACCATGTATTAGACTACACTCCCCCTGCATGCATACAGCCCCATGTATTAAACCACACCCTACCCGCATGCATACAACACCATGTATTAGACTACACTCCCCCTGCATGCTTACAGCACCATGTATTAGACCACACTCCACCCACATGCATACAACACCATGTATTAGACTACACTCCCCCTGCATGCATACAGCCCCATGTATTAGACCACACCCTACCCGCATGCATACAACACCATGTGCTAGACTACACTCCCCCTGCATGCATACAGCCCCATGTATTAGACCACACTCCACCCACATGCATACAGCACCATGTATTAGACGACACTCCACCCACATGCTTACAGCACCATGTATTAGACCACACCCTACCCGCATGCATACAACACCATGTATTAGACTACACTCCCCCTGCATGCATACAGCCCCATGTATTAGACCACACCCTACCCGCAT
Source organism: Lissotriton vulgaris (assembly GCF_964263255.1). Lineage (NCBI taxonomy): Eukaryota > Metazoa > Chordata > Amphibia > Caudata > Salamandridae > Lissotriton > Lissotriton vulgaris. Next base: position 1,059,157,151 of record NC_141698.1, on the reverse strand, counting down.
GCATACAACACCATGTATTAGACTACACTCCCCCTGCATGCTTACAGCACCATGTATTAGACCACACTCCACCCACATGCATACAACACCATGTATTAGACTACACTCCCCCTGCATGCATACAGCCCCATGTATTAGACCACACTCCACCCACATGCATACAGCACCATGTATTAGACGACACTCCACCCACATGCTTACAGCACCATGTATTAGACCACACCCTACCCGCATGCATACAACACCATGTATTAGACTACACTCCCCCTGCATGCATACAGCCCCATGTATTAGACCACACCCTACCCGCATGCATACAACACCATGTATTAGACTACACTCCCCCTGCATGCTTACAGCACCATGTATTAGACCACACTCCACCCACATGCATACAACACCATGTATTAGACTACACTCCCCCTGCATGCATACAGCCCCATGTATTAGACCACACCCTACCCGCATGCATACAACACCATGTATTAGACTACACTCCCCCTGCATGCATACAGCACCATGTATTAGACCACACTCCACCCACATGCATACAACACCATGTATTAGACTACACTCCCCCTGCATGCATACAGCCCCATGTATTAGACCACACCCTACCCGCATGCATACAACACCATGTATTAGACTACACTCCCCCTGCATGCTTACAGCACCATGTATTAGACCACACTCCACCCACATGCATACAACACCATGTATTAGACTACACTCCCCCTGCATGCATACAGCACCATGTATTAGACCACACTCCACCCACATGCATACAACACCATGTATTAGACTACACTCCCCCTGCATGCATACAGCACCATGTATTAGACCACACTCCACCTACATGCATACAGCACCACAGCCCTTCCATGGCCTACCCATGTGGAATAAGATTAACACAAAGTCCTGCAACCCACTAACCCAGGCACAAGGTACACACTGCAAAGACTCTGCACAGACCTGGACACAGCATTGCCACACCTAGGACCTCCAGCAAATCAATAGGAACCAACACTGAGCACTAAGTCAAACAGTTCATTTTTTTTCACAGACGAGACCAAAAGATATTCGAATACAGCAAAGCTAGTCTGTGAGAAAGCTCAAAATCTAGGATGCTAGGAGGCCAAATGAAGTTCACAATCTCTCTCTGCAGATGCTGCTAACATAGCACCACAGTCCTGTGGCCAGAGGCATGATGAGGGTGTAAGATCTGTGTGTCATGATGTTTGTGTTTTTCTTTGAGATCCTAAACTCTAAGGGATGCAACTTCTTCTGATTCTGATTCTGTTTGAGGGATGCATTTCTCTCCAAAGACCAAGAGACCGGTGTTAGTGATGGGCTGAGACGGCTGTGAATTAATTCTGAGCCTGGATGATGGCTGGTGCCTCAGCCTATAAGACATCTGGAAACTGATTAATACTGTCTGAGCCTGAAATTCTTTTCTCTGCATTCAGCTTGAACATGTACTAAGATATGTGTAACTTGAGAGATTGTTTTCCTGTCTAAAGTTTAGCAGAACCACTCAGATTCTTGAGGCACTAAGATGTGCAGAAACCCACCTGTGCAAACAACGGTGGGACCAGAGATCTGGTGTGTTGTGCATCTGGTTATGATGACCTTCCGAGTAAGCGCTGGAGGTTAACACCATCAGAAAAGTGGCATAACAGAACTTGAGGGCCCCCCTTCAAAGTACACAGAACCCCCACCCCATGGACATCAACTCAGCAAAATGCCAGGTGTAGCGGAAGTGACATCACATGCCCTTTGACCCGATGACATCACAGAATGTGACAACACACACCCTTTCAGGTGATGACATCACATGACATTTGTCTCGGATGGTATCCCAGATTGACGTACCTGACGGAAACATGCTCAATTAATATCTCCAAATGGCAGACAATCACCAAAATACCCAGAAATGCATCGAACTCCCTGGCACAACTAATGTGTGCCGAGACACAATCATCTCACTTGGACTGGCATTATGGATTGTAGTCACGTGTTGAGACATTCAGAGGGCTGTTATAATGCACAGCTCTTTTATCCTACACAATCATTGAGATTTCTCACAAGGCACCTCAATCCTGAGATACATAATGCATTAATTCACCAGTGCAAATACATCTACTTATCAATTGCAATTTCCAGGTTAGCATTATGCCTTGGTCTCCAAATGCTGAGAGCACCTCTGCTGTGGCCAAAGTATACACATGTTTCACTAGAGCTCTCCGAGTGCGCCTTGCGATTTGATTATTAGTGAACCCTGGAATTGCAGTACCAAATCACCCAGAGCAACTCAATATGGATTTGCTTCATGCACACATTTATCAGTCCAACAAGATCTCTTATTAGACTTTGCCCTCCCCAGCTTTATAACCTGCTTTTACATCACCTTTTTGTTTCATCTCCTGCCTTTTCTGCTTCTATGCCTTTCTCCTAGTTCTTCCTTTCTCTGTCATTCTCTCACTCTAATATTCATTTTCTTCTCCTTTCTCTGATGTTTTCTTTTCACTCACCTTTTCCCCTCTCCATCATACGTTCCCTAATTTCTATTCTTCCATCTTCTACACTCCTTCTTTAGGTCTCGCCTACGCAGCGCGCATGTGCTGCATAGGAGAGAGACCTAATGCAATCTGCCCAGCTTTCACTGCAAAGACGTGCACGTGGTGCATTGCTTGGTGGCGAATCCCCAAACAGTAAATACCCTCAGCAGATTAAAACAAGAAAATCATGATCATATAAATAGGAACTAATAGCAATCATACGATGCAAAGGGACTGTCTCGTCCCTGTCTTCTGCAGCAGACTCCCAACTAACAGTGCTTGTGGTGCCTATTGAGGAGGAAGAGGTGCGGCGCAGCGGCCAGGGTGCCTGACTCCGGAATACAGAGCTCAAGGTTCAATCCCAGGTGCTGGTTAGACCAGCACCCTGTGACTCTGCGCAATAGCTTGCTTAATCTTCCCGAGGGCCGCCTTCGCCGGGACACCACTTCGGAGGTAGCTGTGCGCTTTACAAATATTGGTATTTCCTTTCATTTCATTTCATATTGTACAGTCAGATTTACAGAACAGAAATGAATTAAAGGACAGAAAAGAAATTGACAAAAGAATTGTCAGTAGCAAAACTAGGCACCCCACCACCATTCACTTCCAGGAAACCAAATATCCCACCAACACCTCTGAGGCCAGCATCCCTCCCCCCTACCCCCAACCCCCCTACACCAGAAATTCCACCAGGAGTAAGCTCCTTACACATGATGTGGTGGAACCCTGGGAATAGTGTGCAGTCAGGTTACAGAACAGAGACCTCGTCCACCAAAGGTGCCATTGTCCTCAAGCGTAGAGTAAACACTAGGGCACTTTGAGAAAAAGACCACCAATCACCCTTCTTCTGTAAAGAACCTTTCTCCTGTAGAGCATATCGAGCACCTTGGTCATCTGAAATACCTCTTTCCTGTAAATAATTAATCTTCTTCAAAGTACGTCTCTCCTGTAAAGCTCCTCACTCTCCTTGAAGCAACCCTCTCTGCAAAGCACCCCTCTCATTTAAGGCGCCTGTCTCGTCTAATGCGCCTATGGTCTAAAGCGCCTATGGTCTAAAGCGCCTATCGTCAATAGCGCCCTTTCCAGTTAATCTTCCTCTCGTCTGATGCCTTACAATCCTCTATGATTCAGAAAAGGGGGTGGTGATGAACAGAGTGTCTGAATTAAGCAGACCACTCTTACCCAGTCCAAAGATCAGGGCTTGATCCATCACCGTTATTTATCTCACTGCACCATCCCAGCTCAGAACCTGGCTATATGCAAATCAGTCTGTCCCTGGCCCAGTGCATCATGGGAACAGGGCAGACTAAACTACCAAGCCAATTCTTCACCAGAAAGGAGACAAGCTACCGGGGACCGGTTTCTGGCATTTCAGCCGTCTTCGGCCCGGATTGCTTGAATCCTGATGGTGCAGTGAGAAAGGGACTCATGTCCGAGTATACCCTGCCACACCTATAGTGGCCAAAAACGATTCAGAAAAGGGGGTGGTGATGAACAGAGTGTCTGAATTAAGCAGACCACTCTTACCCAGTCCAAAGATCAGGGCTTGATGCATCACCGTTATTTATCTCACTGCACCATCCCAGCTCAGAACCTGGCTATATGCAATTCAGTCTGTCCCGGGCCCAGTGCATCATGGGAACAGGGCAGACTAAACTACCAAGCCAATTCTTCACCAGAAAGGAGACAAGCTACCGGGGACCGGTTTCTGGCATTTCAGCCGTCTTCGGCCCGGCTTGCTTGAATCCTGATGGTGCAGTGAGAAAGGGACTCATGTCTGAGTATACCCTGCCACACCTATAGTGGCCAAAAACGAACAGAAAAGGGGGTGGTGATGAACAGAGTGTCTGAATTAAGCAGACCACTCTTACCCAGTCCAAAGATCAGGGCTTGATCCATCACCGTTATTTATCTCACTGCACCATCCCAGCTCAGAACCTGGCTATATGCAAATCAGTCTGTCCCTGGCCCAGTGCATCATGGGAACAGGGCAGACTAAACTACCAAGCCAATTCTTCACCAGAAAGGAGACAAACTACCGGGGACCGGTTTCTGGCATTTCAGCCGTCTTCGGCCCGGCTTGCTTGAATCCTGATGGTGCAGTGAGAAAGGGACTCATGTCTGAGTATACCCTGCCACACCTATAGTGGCCAAAAACGATTCAGAAAAGAGGGTGGTGATGAACAGAGTGTCTGTTTGCATATAGCCAAGTTCTGCGCTGGGATGGTGCAGTGAGCTAAAAAACGGTGATGGATCAAGCCCTGATCTTTGGACTGGGTAAGAGTGGTCTGCTTAATTCAGACACTCTGTTCATCACCACCCCCTTTTCTGAATCTTACAATCCTCTATGGCATCTCACTCCTGTAAAGTACACCAGCTGTAAAGTACACATCCTGTGAAGCCCATTCCCTTTAAGCAACTGCCCTTGTGTAAAGCACACCTCCATTGTACAAAAAAAACCTCACTTTGGTAAAGCACCTCTGTTTTATGCAGCAATCTTCTCCAGAAAAGAACACTTTTCCGTAGAGCCCCCCTCTCCTGTAATGGACACCTGGCTGGTAAAAACATATGATGCTGTGAAGAATACTGCTATCCTGTAAAGCACCTATTATCAAAAATACCCCTCACCTACAAAGCCCTTCTCTCCTGGAAAGCACCTGTGGCAAGTAAATCATACTTTTCCCTGTTAAAGACATGTTTTCAAAAGAGCCTGTGCCGGTGTTCCTGTAAAGCATGTTCCTGCAGTGTACCTCTCTCCTGTAAATAATTCCCTATTGTAAAGAAACGTTTTCTGTGATATACCTCCCTCCTTTAAAAAAAAAACTCTCTGCAGAAATGCATTTCTGCTTGTAAAGCACATTTGTCCTCGATAGCACTTCTTATATTTGTATTCGTTTCACACCTGTGCTTCCACCTGGCTCAGTAGGATGGGATTCAATTAAATACAATAATAATAAGAACACAAATCCTAGTGTCTGGTGTGTGTAACATTAGTTTTAGAGCCTTAAAAGATCAAAAAAGATACCAGTGCAGTCACTCTGTCGTGCATCAGGTGTGTAGCCATGTTCAGGGCTGCACTTTAAACCACAATGCTTCCAAGCCGCACAATGACGGTGGCCTGAGACTGTCCCCTTCTGACATCCTCCTTTATTTACCTCTCAGTTCTAGTCCAAAATGGTGATCACTCTCTCTGACCAGCTGACTGGTGGAGCAGGACTGCTCTCACACAGTCAGTGATCCCCTTGTGCACCACTCTCTGGCTGGGCTGTGCAGAGACCCTCTGGAGTCTTTCCTCTGGGTGGTCTTCACTCATTAGGCTGGGTTGTAAGAGCCCTCCCAAGCCTTCGGAGGGCCTGCCTAGTTGCTGCAGTTTGTAACAAATGTACCTGCCCTCGTGATGCACTGGTGGGGCAGAGCATGAGGGAACTGGGATGGTTTCTGAGTGCAAGGCTTTGCAACTTAATATGTAATAGGGCCCCGGCTGAACTGGGTACACAAACCAGCCCTGTCCATTCTGCTGGACCAGCCCAGAGGGCGGGGGGTATTGGTGCAACTGAGACGCAGCAGCGCTGCCGGTTTTGTTACAAGTGGCCTGGGCCGGACTGGGAACCAAAACCGGCCCTGGCAAAGTGCTTGCCGGTCCCCCTCCCCGCCCGGGTGGTTGTGGGTGCCGCCGAGCTCTTTGCCAGGGCTGGTTTTCTGACGATTTTGTAGCTATGCTGCAAAAACGGCCCTGTAACAAAAATGGCCCCCAGGGGCTCCAAACCGGCCTCCCACCCGTGCGGCGCACTGGGGGATTGTCCGGTGCCCGCTACGGCCAGTCCGGACCTGCGAGGGGCCGATATTGCAGCACTGATGCAAAACCAGCCCCCAGTCACAAAACCGGCCCCCACAGCTTGAAAACCATCCCCCACCCTTCTGGCCACCGGGAAAATGCCTGGTACCCGCTACAGCCAGTCTGGTCCTGAATGGGGCAAGAATTGCTGCTTTATCAGTTTTATTTCAGCAGCAAACTTATAGATTAATATAATTATTAAAAAAAAATGCAATCTTATTTACTGTCTTTCATTGCTTTGCTTCTAGTGCTCATCTTGCTTTTTTACCTGAAACAGAACAAAGAGCATTTCCTAGAGAAATCCTTTAGAAAGTACGAGATATTAGCTAAAATACAGAGCAGAGTCTCCTGCCCCACCACCACCCTCTGTCCCTATCGGTTTCTCCACCCTTTCCGAGCAGAAGACAATCTGCAAAGTGCAATGTTCATTTGTAGCAAAAGAGGAGGGTGTCTGCGGCATGGCCCTCTCAGCAGCAGCGGCCAATCCGTTCCAGCCCTGAAGCTCAGTAGGGCTGCAATCCCTGTTTACCGCCTGCATATAATAATGTGCTGCACCCAGGGTCGGACTGGCCGTTGCGGGCACCAAGTGTTTCCCTGATGAGCCGCTAGGGTGGGGGCCGATTTGGGGCCTGTTTTTGTTACAGGGCCATTTTTGCAGCATAGCTTCCAAATCGGCTGAAACCGGCCCTGGCAAACAGCTGGCCGCTCCCAGGGGGGCCGGACGAGTTCTTTGCCAGGGCCAACTTTGGTTCACAGTCCGGCCCTGGCTGCACCTCTGCTCCCTCTGAGGCAGGGGTCACAAGGGGAGTGCCAGGGGCTGCAAGGGGAAGGCAAGGGATCACCAGGGGCAAGCCAGGAGTCGTAATTGCGACCCCTAAATGACGTCCATGACCCGTCTCCCTGGCCCACCACCTACCACTTTTGCTGAGGGGGGCCCCTGGAGCTCGAGGGGCCACTGCACCGCGCAGGCTGCGGAGGCTTTTGTTACGCCACTGAATCAGACAGGGGTTGCGTTCCCTTTGCCTGTTTTATCATAAAGCAGGTTGTAACTGCTGGTCTGAGAACTAGAGCAAGTTCGAACCATGCGCAGCTACTAGTGGGGCAATGCCTCGAGTGGGTGCAAAAACAATTTACACCCGTTTTAGCAATTTCCCACGAGATTGAGGGACCTGTGAATTCTTTTGGGTACCTAGGGCACAACTTTGTTCTATGAAGGGATTTCTGAGAGTGATTTCTCCCTCTTAAAGGCAGGAGCTGGCGACCGGCAACATGGAGTCCACTACTATAACTTGTCTGTTATAAGACATTCAGCTCCATGACTTCATCGCTGGTCTAAAGTTACTGTGTAACTTGCAATGCAGAGTCTGTGTAATCACAGGTATTATATAGCGCTTAATACCTCTGGTGAGGCATTGAAGTGCTTTACAGTGATTAGAATGCTAATCCGGAACCCAAGGTTGGTGGTCAGTCCATTGATTATTGTTGGTTATTGGGATCAAGTCGCTTAAAAAGCTACAAGTCAAGTCAGTACATCTCTGCAGAGCCTTAGCACATCCCTAAGGCCAGAAGACAACCTCTGGAAGTGAACTATACATGCTCTACAAAAAAGTAAACACGCAACTCTACTGGAGCTATTTTAGAATGCTCTGTATGTTTGTACAATGTTTATATGGAATAAAATGGAGTTCTCCTTCTGCAAAAAAGAGTGCAATTGAAACTGGACAAATGTATGTCCTTCCAATTGATGTTTTGTGTATGTGGGTGGACATTCCTATCTTTCACTTATGTCTGTGTGATTTCTAAATCACTCTTCCAAATAAGAGGGCCCATATATACACACCTGGAGGTACATATGTTTGCTTGTTCCACAGTGGGGGGCGTTGCTTTTAGCATGTTTCACGAGGTGCCATGGTAACTACATGGCAACATTTCCCGAAGTGGCACCCAGAGCATACACGCTAGGGTACTTTGGCCACCTCACAATACATGCGGGGCTAGTGTCCATCAGTAAGGGAAACAACCTTTACAACGCAACCATTAAATCACACTACACTTACAACGCAGGCATTACTTCGCAACATCCTTTACAACTCATGACACTACAACGACGCAGGCATTACAACGCATACCATTACAACGCATGACACTACATTGCATGTCACTCCAATGCAGGCATTACAACACATACCATTACAATGCATACCATTGGAATTAGAATAGTAATTTTTATCCCCTACACTATCCAACACTTACCATAATCTTGCACCCTCTGGAATTAGAATAGTAATTTTTACCCCTATACTATCCAATACTTACCTTAAATGCAATGTAATGGTATGCGTTGTAAAGGTAGTGTGCGATGTTATGGAATGCGTTGTAAAGGTAGTTTCTTAAAATGCGATGTAGTGTCATGCGATGTAATGGAATGCATTGTAGTGGATGTTGCGATGTGGAAACTGCATTGCAAGTGCATGCGTTGTTAATATATGCGTTGTAACGTCATACATTCATCAGTAAAGCAGATAATTTCACCCAAACTTCAGTGGTAAGAAGTAACTCATTTCAACTCCACACGGAAGAAATAGCTCAGCCGACTCCACACCAAGGAAATATCTCCCAACTCTTCTGTCGAATTTTGTAACAATAAAACACACCCAATGTGACCTGCCTTTGGCGGGTTCTACCTTATGCTGTACTAAATACCTGTTTTAGTGACAGCATTTCTGTGTATTAACCTGGCATGTCTGTATTTTAATACCGCTTCTAATTATACCTCATAATTTTCCTGAAATCGTCATGTGTTGCACTTTTCAAAGATTAAAACTTCACACAATGTTGCCAGCAGGTAATAAGTTCCACTTTTTTTGTCAAAAATATTTTGGAAAAAGTATACTTGCAAACGAATTACCAAATTAAAAGTGGGTTTTTGCTGGATTTTTCTCCCCTCAAAACTTACTTTTGTGTAATTTGTTCCCTGCATATTTAACTTTATACCTTCAAAAATATCAATAATTGTTGCAAATCTAGAGGGAATTTTCACAAAGTTGTGGAGAGAAATCTTTGCACTTTTGCACACCAATTTGTCAATTTCCTTAATAAATTACAGATCTACAATGAGATCCAAAAAAAAAAAATATCAAGCGCAATAAATATAAAGGAAAAAAAATTTAAACACATTTTTTCATTCGCTGTTTGAAATAACAATTGCAATGCATCTTTTGAGGAGTGAACTCCATATTTAAAAAACAAAGGTTTCAGCAAACAACATTCATTAGAATGTAATGCAGGGTAAGCAAGAAGAACATGGTTGAGTGTTTGTCGAAAGTCCCCACAAAGATCTCATAGTCCATTCTCTGAAGCATATCCTCCCCAAGACTCTATATCAGATTTTAATGTCAAAATGTCCATACAGAACAATGCAAAGAATCATCAAACACCATATTCCAAGTGCCACTTTAGTGGAAATTATAAACTTCATCTTCCTCTTTCTTCCACACAGCATCATATTAAACTGGACCTAATACTATTTTTCAGATAGTGCATAAGATCATAGCGAGACATTGCGATTAGATAAGCACTACTTAATCTAAAGTGCAAAAGTGCTTGATTAAAATTCTTGTGCAAACTGTGTTCCCTTCTATTTTGACCCAGCCCTTCTAAGCAAACTAGGACTTTGAAAGATGCTCCAGGCTGAGCAAGAGCCTAAGACCCCATTCAAGGACTGCGGCCAGCCCTCTAATATAAGTACTTGAAAGACCCAATTCAGGACATACAGCTTCAATGGGGGAAAGTGTATTTAAATTGCACAGTATTTCCCCCTCTATTTTATGTAAGAAGTACCAATATTTCATATTAATAACTTCAGTAGCATAAGGTAGGTAGGGTTGGGAGAATCTAGCACTATACACAGCTGTAAGGCTCTTCTGGGAGCTCAAAAAGATCCTCCAAAGAAAAAAGCAATTTTCAACGCCTTTTTTTCCATACCAAAGTTAATTTGCATTTTTAAGAAAGACAGTTAGAATACATTAGCGGTCCCCTTTTCTGACTCTTCAATATTATTGTCCATACTAAATAATTTGCTGATTTTGTTTGTCGTCCTCCATACAGTTTACCAGTGTTTGGAGGGGTAGGTTGTGATGCAGATCTGGTAAGTGCAATCCCTCCAATCAATGAGACTCCTTTATTTTATTCGCTCAGGTGACTTAGTGGACTAATTTGTCCATTGTAGGGCCCTGTGTTTGTCCTCATGGTCGCAGGTTCAAATCGCCATTCATTCTTCTGGTCAATAAAATGAGCACCATTGAGTAACAATAAACATCTGTTATTCAGTGCCAATATACCCTTCAGGGTGAACATGCACTCTACAAATATACATATTGTATCGTACTTTGAAATTCATATACAAAGGTAGGTTTGCTCTTTTTCGTTTGGTTATGCATAATTGCATGTTTTTAGAATCTAGATGGCAGGAATTGTCTGATTTAGGAAAAATAAAAGTTAGTGGTGGAATGTTTGAATTGGTTGTTACTCAGGCACATTCTAGTCCATTGTTTTTTGCCTATTAAGCCGTATCAGCCTGACACTAGCCATATGCAAATCTGTCTTTGGCCTGCTCCAATATGTACGGTTTAACCTGAATAGCCAAGCCAGGTCCCCTCTAGATGGGAACACAAGATACCCTGTACCAGTTTTGCCATTATTTTTTTAAGTGGGTACTTGCTAATGGTTCTTGATGGCCACACCAACCCAAGGGGCATATTTACAAGGGCGCCAAAAAAGCGGAGATAATCTTTTCACCCTATTTACAAGTGTGTGCTAACATGCATTAGCGCATGTTAGCAGTGGCACCCTTTTACCCAACGCCTCCCTTTGCATCTCTAATGAGATGCAAAGTGGGCGTCACTGGGCAGTAGAACCATGCAAATATCGCTGATGTGCACATCGTAATATTTACAAGGCTGCCCCAGCATTTAAGCAGACATTAGTTTTGGGAGAAAACCACTGTTTTCGCCAAAAACGAACATCTGCTAAAATGCAGACTTACCTATCCCTGCCTTTGGGGGTGGATTATGCTGATACAACCACAGGGTCGTATCAGCAAGGTTATCGCCGTTTTGCCGGGGATATCGCTGGAATTTTTATCGCCCTGGAGAAACACGTTGTTAATAACGCGCTACCAGATAAATTCCAAAGATTAGCGCCGATAAATAAAAAAAGCGCTAAGCGCTCTTTGCGTTATTTATTG